>NC_142205.1:27668750-27978076 GCF_049639895.1 Pseudopodoces humilis
GAGATCATTTCAAACATTCAGTGGAAGTTTTAAAACTGGAACCCTGACCTTAATCATCTAATTTTTCACTCTGAAACACAGAGCCAGTAACTGCCAGGTGAATACAGGATTTTAGCTTACACAGGATGGTCCAAGTGCAATGACAAAAGACTTAATGCTAGAACCTCCTGAACATTTACTTTTCTCAACTGAGTGTTGAAAGGAGCAATTACTTTGTGAAGCTCACCAAGATGAGGAAAAAAATGCCACATGTCCTAAGGCTGATACTTCCCATGATTGGAATTTTCTTGTCAAAAATACTTCTTTAGCACCTTTTGTTCTGGCTTACAGAACTAATGTATTTCTCCTGTCTTTTTCTTAGAAAAAAATCATGGCGTTCCCTTACTTTGTGACTGATACTGGATAATATTGAATCTAGAGCAAGTCTGATGGGTTCGTTTGAGGTAGTGTAACGAGAAGCAAGGTCACAAGGCTGCTGGATTTCATCATTGAATAGCTGTCAATTTTTAAGGCACAAAATGACACTGTTGTTCAAGATTAACAGAGAATCCTTACAGGAGAGAAATAAGAAGAAAAATATTAAGCTTTTGGATGTCTATAACAAATGAACTGGAGTTCCTAGAGGCTGCTTTTTTTTTTTTTGTCAGCAGAGTTCCCATCAATTACCAATATGTATGATGAATTATTTTCTATTATGAACACCAAAGTCTGTGAACCAGAAGTGTCCTTTTAATATTTATACAGAAATTATTTCATTGTTTACAATGCATTTTCCTCTAAATCTCTGTTCAGTCTTTAGGATTATGCCCTGTGAAATGTTCGGAAAATGCTAAGAGCAAGTAAAATTTCTTAGTGAGAGAAATTCTTTCTTGGGGGAAATCTGTCCTGCTTTAAGAGAGGACCTAATGCCCTCCTTTAGATCTGTCCAATATAGGGAAAAAAAAAAGAAAGAGGTAGATGTTTTGGAAATACAGGAGTAGTTCATTAAAATTTCTCAAGATAAATACAAGCAATGTATTTTCACAGAATTAAATTAGAGAGGTGATATTATTTGTCTTGGAAGACAAGTGACCCATTGTGGATGAGGTAATTGAGAGGTGAGTTGGCAACAATTATATGCCTGCTGAAAAGTAAATAAATAATGTATAAACATGCAATTTTAAAAATCCCTCCTGATTTGGGGCTATTGCTCTTGAAAAGCTAATAGAGTAAGTATCCTGGGAAGAGCACCAATAAAGAAAAGGCTGGTGAGTAGCCAGCTGATGAATACATGTAATGTTTGTAGTGTTTGTGATGAAAGACAAACTACCTTTTGGGCATTAATCCTAAAGCAGCTGTTACCTTGACAACTGCAGGTAAGGGATGGTTGTAGTGTTCATCTCTCCAGATTTGCTTTTAACTATTAATAAAATATTAGAATAGTTTGTCTTTTTAAAGGCTTCCTGTGGCTTTCCAAAGATTTGGATTGATCTGTTCCTGAGTGGCAGGAACAGAATTTGGGGAACCTGACACAAAGGAAGGACAAGCAGCTATTTATGAGATCATCTAACTTTGTGGCTGCCTTAGTGGGAAGACGGTCATGGAAACAAAGCACATTGTGTTCCTGTACTGTATCTTCAGTGCAGGTCCCCAGGCTGTGTCTGAGCACAGGCTCACCTTGTGTCGTGTCACCAGAACACAGGCACAGCTGCTGAGCTCCTGGCCTGGGTGGGCTCAGACGTGTCTCCCTGTGGGGTGAACACATTCTGTCCGTGCCTGCCTGCTCCAGTATTCCACTGCATCCCCCATACTGTGTGGTGGCAATATTCCCTGGGGCTCCTGGTGGAGGAAAGCAACCTCAGGTGGCAGTGCAGCAAAAAATATCTCTTGCAGCATAGTCATGTGAAACAATGCATCAAGAAGTAAATTGTGTTTTAAACTGTACTCAGCAGTGGCTCTCTCAATAATCTTTTATGGACTATTCTAGGTCAGCATGGTGTGGTTGGTGAGCCCTCAGAAGGGATAGGGAAAGGCTGTTTTGGCATTTTGTGCTACCCTAACAACTGACTGCTAACTCCTGCTCCTGCTTGTAGCCCCACAATTAAAATACAAGCCTGTGCATGTTTCTGACCCTGCTTCTGTGGAAGTGCAGCCTCACTCAGATCGGAATAATGTCTTTGTGTACTATGAAGAGAGTGTCTTACTTGGAATTTGGGTTCCTCATATGATGTACTAACCAAGTAACAATGTACCTTGATTGTTCTTGACAACTCTGTTAAAAGAAATACAATATTAAAGCTTCAAATTTTTCTATGTGCAAACTGATCCTTGAAACTGATCCTTGAAGCTGTCATTAGTGCTCCAAATTGGATTCCCAAGAAATTCATCAAGGTTAGCAAGACTACAATTTCCTACTTACATTGCAAACTAATATTTTTGGATATGCTAAAGTTTATAGTCAGTATGTAGACCCCAAAAAAAGAATTGTTCTTTTAAAGGTCTTCAGGATGAGCATATGTTTTGTCTGTTCATTTGTTTTCTGAAAAAGAAAAGGAAGTTCAGCAATAGAGATTGAATTTTGCTAGTGAACATGTGACAAGTTATACAAATATCCTTCTGGGCCTTCTAGTACATTTTCCTCTACAGAAAATACTTGTTAAATCATGTCCTTAGTTCTATCACACTCTGATATGTATTTTGATGTTTATCTTCTCTAGCACTGAGGCGTTATGTTTTCAGCTGATGTACATTCAGTTACTTAGCAATAGCATTTAATGTCTTCTATATTAATAAGATTGTTGGAAAGTGTGAACGGTCCTTTGACAGAGCTATTAAGTCAGCCCTGGAAGCTACAGCTATTTTTATACATGAGGGATAAACAGAGAGAAGTTTAATATTGATACTGAAAATTTTATTCTGATCTGTAGCACCTTGTGATCTATGGCACAGCCTTAGGGCATGAGCTCAACAAGATCAAGCTGATCTCAGAAAATTGGGTAACTGCTTGCTCAGTTCAGGATTTTGCCCATATATTAACTTCTTACAGTTTTGTGCATGTGTGTAAGTGTACCAATATTTTAAGTTTTTGTTGCAGAAAATTTTCAATTCCTCTCTTTTTGACAGCAGAAGAAAAATTTTCAAGGTGCAGGACTGTGAGATTATTAAAAAGCCTCAAGTCTTATTCTTGGCAATGAAATGAAATTATAAGTAAACACTACTGACATATTCATCAGTTTGATTTGTTCTCTAAGACTTTATAGAACAGCAGAAAGGCTTCAACAACATTTGCTTATTTAATACTGCAGCTGTTTTTGGTTTGGAAAACACAACACAGAGAGTTATCAAAAATGCCCAACCAAAAATCGAGACATGTTCCAAAACACAGTCAAGAGAATCAACAAGGATGATTTCTGCTTTCTGCCCTTCTCCTTGTTTCCTGGGATCATCTGCCTGCCATCATCATCATGTTTATCTGATCTTCTAGGTCTAATAGACATTGAATGCACTTTGTTACCAATGTATTGGAGATTCTGGTCAGTAGGGTGATGACAACATCTATGGGTACTGAATAGAGGAAAACTTACACTGAATGCCTTTTTGAAGGAAGTGGGATAACAGTAAGGTGGCTCATCCTGTGTTGTAGCAGGTGTTGGCAAGATTAGTACAGTTAGGAATATATACAATTAGGCATATTACATTATATCATTTGATACAGAGCCAGAGGAAGAGATGTTCTTCTCTGTTACAATACAGTAGAAACTGTAACACTTTCAGCAATTTCCTTGCAAGAAAAAAAAAAAAAGGTGAAGAAGTAGTTACAGTATTTCCACTGGCCTTAGTTCAGGATGGAAATAAAGAAAATTAGTATCATCTCCTCTTCAGGGTCAGTGCAGAATACTTTTTGGCATTCTAGCAAGGGCAGTTTGGTTGCCAGGAGACAATAAGTTAATTTAGGAAGGTAATGCCCTCCAGGCAAGTAATGCCAACATTCTAGATCAGAGTAAAATCTAATGCTGTGTAGCTAGAAGACTGCCTTTTAAAAGGATTTACCTCTCTACCTTACTGATAATAAACAAACTGTGCTGCTGCATTGTCTGTTGCTGGCAGAACAAAATCCTGAACAGTAAAATCTGAGGATGCTATTAGGTAATCAACATAAAAATAATGCTGCAGCAGGCTCATCTAGGTTAAGCCATCTGCTAACTATGCTGGTACATATGTCACATGACAGACTGCCAAAACTATTTTTCATGATCTTAAAATACAAGGGAGAACAATGAAATGTTACAAGGACAAACTGAAAAAAAGTTCACAATTAATGTGTGGCATTAATTTCACCATATGGGACATGGCAACTAAAGGATGCTAAACATTTGGGATACTAAAATTTACTGATGCTGTTAAAGTCTATACACAAAACCATACTGACACCTCATAGGAGAAATAGCAGCAGAACAACGTAAGAGACACAAGAAGCTGTATCGCTGGTGGTGGTGCCAACTATAGCAGTACAGAAGCATTTCTCTTCAGTCTAGCTGCAAAACTGAACCTTCATATATTCAAGCTCAGGATTGTCAGAGTTATGGAGAACTCATCTAAGATGAGTATTTGAGACAGGAATTACTCATTAAATTGTTTGAGCTTTTCTTGGTGGAGATGGAATTCATAATTGTAGGGATTGGTCTGAACTGAAAGTTTTTTGATTATTTGAGATTTATTATGAGAATGGGTAAATAGGCAAATGGATTGCAGTGGTCAGCACATAGTGAACTCTGACACTGAACAGTTTTGACATAGTTCAGGAGAGTTTTGCAATCAGTGACTCATGCAGTCCCTGAGAAAGTTCAAGTAAGTTAAGTCAATAAAATCTGCCTGACTGCTAAAATGATTGTAAACTGACAGTGGAATTATAGTATTTGCAGAGAAAAAAATAGTGAGGCCTCAGAGGAGAACTGCAACATTTATTTGAACATTAGAGAAAATGTCTTATAATGGTATAATTAAAGATTATAAGATAACTGAGAGGCGACTTGATTATGGTACATAAGTTCCAGGAAAATATCATCAGATAGTAATATTCTCTTTTAGTCTAAAAAAATTACACCACAAACCCCAGCATCTGGGAATAAAAACCAAGCAAACCTGTAATCAGATGTAGAATCAGATTTTTGTCAGTGTGGGTGATAAACTTTTTCAATTAAGTGGGTGCTTTATGAAGTATGATACTTTGTGAAACACACGTTATAGGGCTTGCTAGAGAAGTAATAGGGTTTGTTAGAGATGTAGATGGAATGGCTTAGCCTGTGATATCCAGAGGGGCATGATCAGATTACTTGTGGTCTCTGAACACTACACCATCAAATATTTTTAAAGTTGTTTGAGCTTCAGTTGAAAAATTATCATGGTCCTCACATCCAGAAAGATTGAAAATGATCTGACAGGATGCTAAACTAAAGGAAGCCAAATTCATAATGAGGTAATATCTTTCATTAAAAATGGGAAAGTACAGTTATATCTATATATCATCATTTTAATGTATAGTCTAAAATACCTATTTTAATTTCAAAATCTTGAAGTCTGAATCTAGTAATTACATTCTCATTCTTAAAATTATGGAAATTTTCACAAATAATGTGTCAATTTTCAACATTAATTATGATGTAGTTTTTAAGCTTCCGTTCTAAGGTACATATTATATTTCAAACACATTTAAATAAATAAGAAAACATTAAATTTATAATAGACTTGTGAGTTTTCAACTTTTGATTTTTGAACGGGTGTGACCATGGTGGCTATTCCTACATGAAAAAGAATAAATTTATTGTTGTTATTAAACTGTCTTATTCCAGCTAAGGCTTTTAACCTAGGCATTACAAGTTCAAGACAAAGATTGCCACAGCAGCTAAATTGACAGCTTTGATAGATGGAGTTTGATAGATAGCAATGAAGTTATGCAATGATGCTCTTTGTTCTGCTGGATGAAACAGGACATGGGACTGTCCAGAATTACTTTCTGTTTGAACTGGGGAGTGTGGGGAGGTGTGAGATCCAGTTATGAAGATGGACTACACGAAATTCAGTGTATTTTCCAGCATTTCTTTATGGTGTGTGCATCACCGTTTTGGGGCCCAGACAGATGAATTATTTTACCTCAGGCACCCAACCAGAGCGTTGCTGTGTCAGATGTTACTGAGGCCTGCCCACAAGCATTGCTTGGATGCCATTTTGATAGTGAATGTACGTGTTGTGTGACCACGAGAGTTGGGGGCCCACAAGACCTTTAGATCTTTAGAATAAAGAGTCTAATACCCTTTACATTCCCTATCAAACTAAAACCAATTTCTTTAACTTCAACTGTGGAGTCTCCCCACAAATCATGATTGAATATACAAGCACCTATTGTCCATGTTCTACCAGAAGAGAGAAAACTTAGGAGAGCTGACAGAAGTGGCTAAGCTCACATGAAACTCTTATATTAGAGCAGCAGTTGATGGTGGACTTGAGGGCAGCTTGCAAAGGATTTTGTTATGAAATCGAGCTTGTCCTTATTTAGAGGGCGGGACTTTTAAGTCAAGAAAGGGAAACCACATGGTAAGTGGTGCTAAAAATTGTGCTCTTTCTGAAACAGTCTAATCCTAGGCTGCCAGTGCAGTCTCTTGGCTGGCTCAGCTGTCATCAACTCTCACACTTGAATGGAAGCCCAGGACTTTTAATATTGTAACAAAATTCTCATGATGTTCTGATCTTAAACGGATATTAACTAAACCTCCTCCACTCCATTTTTCATCTCCTTCCTTTCCACTTTGTATCTTCATTATTTTTCCAAATGTTATGGTTCTTACAGGCCATATGGTTCATATTTGTAGGTGTAATGCCAAAGATAATTTTCCCTGTGTTTTTTAGTTCATTTTAGAACATTTTCGTAATGTTAAATAAACTTAATAGGGCATAATTCCATCTTCCCTTTGAAGTCACTTTAGAGCATCTAAATGTAGGATTTGTTTGGCCTTCCCTTCCCTTTTGGGTATTATATCCATAGTAATTTTTACTTTCTAATCCCTCTCTTTTTCTCATTCACTTCTTAGAGACTACTGTAGAACCAAAAAAAAAAAAAAAAAAAAAAAAAAAAAAAAAAAAAAAGTTTGAACATTCAGAACTGCTATTTTTAATTTTTTTTTATTATTTAAAATGATTAATTCATATATATATAAGCAGATTAACAAAACCAAACTCACCTCGAGTGTAAGTGTTCTCTAGTTATTATTGGAGATTTTGTTCTCTAGTTATACTGGAGCAGAATTACTTGCCTTATCCTCTGTGTTGGGCTAAAATCTGTTGCCCCTAAAATTATAAGGTTACATTTTACTTCAATGGAGGCAGGATATCATTCATTAATCACTGAAAATGAAATATAAAACTAAGATTTTCCTTAGGAATATAGCACCCACCAAAATCCTGCCATGGAAATTAGGAGGCAGAATAAACCCAGAACATAAAAGAAGATGTGGGTGCTAGGAGGTATTAGAGGGAAATTCTCTCCTCCACTCTAATATTGAATGATAATTTACAAAAAAGAGAAGAAATTGGTCTTTTCCTGTTAATGTGTAAATTGCTAATGAAAAGCCATATAAAATAATTAAAAAATCTATAGAAGCTTGAATATCCAAAGCAATTTTGTTAGTAATACCTGAGTCATGTTCTGTGGAGTATGAGAGTAGTTTTGCAATGGGAATGGTAATTTTTGATAAGATGAAGTTGCCAGTAGGACAGTAACAAATCCTTGTAGAAGAGATGATTTCACTGTGATTTGCTAAATTTCACTCCCTTGACATGTCAGGATTTAAATTGCAACTTGACGTAATTTTTTTCAAGTACTATCCAATATATTTAAATTAATAAAGAGCTAGTTGGATCTTGGCCTTTCAGAAGAAAATAAATATCACTAGCTACAATGCTCTAAACAGTGAATCAAGGCTTCCTTAGATAAATGAAATAATATTAATTATTGTTCCTAATTTTCTACATCTGCCTGATATAGAAATTGCATTTTAAACAAGAGGAGGGTAGATAACATATAATGACCTGTTAGTATATTAAGATGGATATTGTTTTAGGTAGCAATGAATAATTTTTTTATCATATTTAAAGACACTGCTCTTGCTTCTCTTCAATCTTGTACTAATCATTGTTTATCCAAGTAAAAGAATTTATTCTTTTCAAAGTGCAAGTAGAAAATTTAAGAGAAAAATCAGCTTGTTTTTGGCTTCCACAGAAAGCTGTTTATTTTCCCTCATGCAGTGCTGGGCATGCAGCTTGCTTTTGCCAGACAATGCCAGACTTCCAAACAAAAAAACATAAATTATAATTCTTATTTAAATTTGATACAGTTTCCAGTGTTGTTATTCAAGACACATTTAGAAATATTGCTGACCTCAGTGTAAGCCTGAGAGTACTTCAGTCCAAATGTCAGCTGATACAGAGAAGTTTTGTAAGCCTGACAAGTGTAGGGTGTAGGGAAATTCCTGATCCCCAAATTCCAGCCTGATTATGGAACCATTAGTTTTACAACAGCCAAGGAGCCACAATAGCAATATAAATCTCTTGATTTATATTGGAATTCTCTGCCAATGGTTGCTGCATTTGGAATTATTTTGTTCATTAAATTTTTCTGATGTCTCCTTGGAAGTCTATTGAAAATGAACACAATCTTTAAGATTTAAGCAAAAATTTTACTTTGGGTTCTACTCGATTTTTGTACTTAGAGGTATCACAAAAATTTTAATGTATAAAAAATAAAAATAGAGAAGCCAATGATATTCTTCAGTGATAATTATTGAGATCCTTACATACATAAACAAAAATAAGTGATTAAGTTTAGTAGAGGAACTGAAGACATTGTGCTGTCAACTGCAGTATATCAAAACTGGTGTGCAGTGGATAGCTCTTTTGAAACTTTTTTGGTTTTTGTCATGGAACTCTTGGCAGCAGGTCAGAAACAGCAACAGTTTGGGTCTACAGCAGAAAATGTAATTGTAAATTGTAAATTGTAAATTGCATTAGGTATTATGACAAAGGCAAAATGCCCATCAATCACACAAACACACACATATATTTATCCCACTCTTCTCTCAGGTTTACAGTGGGATAGGTAGGGATACAGGTGCTGTATGAGCAGGATTAACTCACAGGAATATCAGACATTAGGCCTTATTTCATCTCATTTCTTGGGTGCCTAAGGGAGCCATGTTAGTATAATGAGAGCAAAGACACTAGATAATTTTAATGTGCTTAAGTATCTCCATTCCAGAAGAATCTATTTGGTTTTATTACAGATACAGTATGCAATTTAGTTGATAATAGCAGCATTGAGCCTTGAAATTAAGCCACACAGGTAAGGAAGGGCTGTGTGGCAAAATGTGTTTCATGTCTGTAATTACAAACTTCAAAAATCCTCTCTTCCTTTGAAATCTCTTAAAGATTGCCATCTAAAGGGAAATTTCTATAACTGAGTTGAATACTGGGTATTTTCAAAATTCATGTGGGAGAATCACAGTAACATGAGAAATAGTAACTCTGAGATTGTTATAGTTGTAATTATTTTGCAAGAATCACCTGTTTCCCCAGGAAGGCAGCAGTGATCATGATGCATCCTCTTGAAAGATATCCAAATGTTTCACGGTGCATATCACCTGCAGCTCAAGGTCTAATTACTTGTTTTCACTATCTTCTTGTAATAGCATTTCTGTTTTGCAGAAGGCTGAAGATGATTCCTGGAGGAATTGTCTTCCAGTCTTGTTAGCATCCATTCCCACAGCTGCTTAAAAGGATTTTAACAGGAGATGCTTATTCATTAGGATGCCTCAAAAACTTGGATTCTGCAAAATGTACCCATATGAAAATCTTCATGCACATGAGTGGCTTCACTTGAACAGTCACTATCATTCAACAGATACAGAGCTAAGTTCAGGACTCTGAAACTTTTTAGTCCTATAAAGTTGATAGTTATTTCTCTGGTGTTGGTATGTATGACTTCAGGGTGGTTGAAGAGAAGCAAAGCTTAAATCTAGGCTTTCAAAGCTTAATTCTGTAGCTCCTTAATTCTTTCAAAAATAAAAATCAGCAAAATATTTCCTGATGTGTTTTGATGTTGGAATGTCATATTTTCCTCCAGTCATTACATGTGGCCTTGTGCCCATACTGTAAGACTGCAGTACATTAATCAGGAGGGTAGTGTGACATCTTGGAGAAGCAGTAGGAAGGAATCAGCTGCCTCCTGCCCACTCCTTCAGTGAAAGTGTTCTGAAGCCACATACAGCATTTAATTTCTATTTATGTATTCCCTCACTTTGACTGGGAAGTTGCTCTTAGATCTGTGGGAGGAAACATACATTTTGTGACATACACATTTTGAGAAAAGCCATGAGACTCTATTACTGTGTACTGAGTGTAGACACAACCAGAAATGGGACTTAAATCCCATCCTGTAGCCTCAGGCCAATTCTTTTCAGGGATGTATATGTCAGAAACATGTGACAATAGGGAGTTGAGATGAAATGCTGTGTTACATTTGTCTCTGTTATTCACAGTGAGTTTGGCTTGCAGTGTGTCTGTGCAGGCGCTTTAGTTGAGATGACAGTCATAGGAGTACAGCTGTTCTGCTTTGAGGGACTGCTCATCTGGAGTAGACAGATGCTCTGAGCTGGAGCAGAGCCTGAACTGTGAGCCCAGCTGGGTGCTAACTGTCTTCTTGCTGGTGGTCAAACATCTTCTCAAAGTCAGGCATACTGGGAGGTGCAGCACAGAGACACAAATGTCTGAATAAGCTCAGCCAGACTTCAGCTTGGAGTATTAGCTGGAGTTCAGGGCTGGCCCTTGTAGACCTCCCAACAGAGCATTCCATAGTGACAAACATGAAGCTCAAAGAGGGACCAGAACAAAGTTTCCTTGAGGGAAAGGAGATGACAATGTCTTTTGGGGCACTTTGCTTTTTAGCTTAGTAATGATGTGTTAATGCTTGGAACAGGCTTGAAGCAGCACTGTAGCCCTAGTCAGGGTTCTGGGAAATAAAAAGCCATGATGTCCAAGTGAGACTGTGGCATATCTGGGCTTGAGTGTTACTCATGCACATCTCTCCTATGTCCTGAGCTCCTGAAGCTACCCTGGCAACCCCCTATGTAACTAAAAAGTAAAAGATTCTTAAGGGGATGAGAATTCCACAGCAAATGAGGGAAAGGGTTTTCTGATTTTATTGGTTTTGGATGAAGATGGAAGGTAGATTTTTTTTTTTTTTTTTGGTAACTAAATTATTTTAGAATAAAAGATGTTTGTTCTTTTTAAGCACAGTATATTGCCTGAGAAAGCCAAGTTGGTTTCTGTGTAGAGGTTGTGTGGGAGACCTTTTCACTTACCCACTGATATTTAATGGCATTAGATATCCTTCAGACACAATTGTAATTGATTTGCTTATGTATTCTGGAGAAAGTACCAGATGAGTAGTGAGGCTCTGTGGTATGTAGCTATTATGTATTTGCCTTGCTGCTTAGCTTGAGCACTGCCAAGGTTTATTTCAGAACTTTCAATAAATCCCTAGGGTATGTTATAAAAACTGCTATACGCACCCATTAGTAATTCCCAGACAATGTCCAATGAGGGATAAGCCTAGGATTTCTTAAAATACTGCACAAAGGATTGGATGAAATATTGTAAAAAACATTTGGAATATTATCAAGAGCTTTATGATACAGACCATTTGGTGACGCAGACTACTGACATCTTTCTTTTTCTCCTATGAAAAAACATTTCCTATTTTCATGTAATAATTAAATAGAATACGTACATTTGGTCCTTTATTGTATGTTTAGAAGTGGCTGTGTAGTCTCAATCACTAGCAGGACTCCAGCAGATCCTTATCTCCCAAAAACAAAAACATTCAGCTCATACCTGATGTATGGTTTAGAAATTGAGGCATATTTCCCTGTAAAGTTCGTTTTTTTCCCATGAGTTAGCTACAGCTTCCTCATTATCTCCTGTTTCTATAACTTTTTTTACCTCTTTACTCTGTCTCTGTTCCAGAGGATTTTTTGAATATAACCTGTTGAGACCCTTTCCTCAGATTCAGAAACAGCTGCTTCACAAATTAGTAGTTGTCACAATTTTTACTGAGAAGATTTTGGACATCAAAAAAAGACTGTCTCACTCATTGTTGACATGAAAACCATACCATATTGAAATTAGAAATTTCCTCCTGTGGAAAATGCTGTCTGTGCAGCAGGTAGGCTATCAAGGAATATTTGGCATATTAGGAATTTTGCCTGCTTTAGTTGAGACTAGGCAAAGAAAATTTTGGCTTGAAGAACTTCTTCTTTTGTTTAAGGAAAAATCGCAATAGCCCATCAGTTCCAGACTAGTCTCAGAAAAAGGTCTAAGGGCTTCCATGTCTTCTGCAGTGAATTACATATTTATGTTCAAATCGATTGGACATTAAGAAGGAAAAAAAAAAACCAACAAAACCATTTGTCAGAAATGTCAGTTTCTATTCAAGAAAGCTTCATCACAGTTGTTACAATTCTATTACTCCCCTGCAAGCCAAATCAATCACAAGAACTTGAAAAACCAATCAAATACACATTCTTAAAAAATTGTTCTTGTTTGAATTAGTCTCCAAGATCTTTCAAATGTTAAAGCCCATATAAGGATTTTTTCTAAATTTCTGTTCATGAGGCTTTCTTGTGTTAGATTTAAGTAGGCTACTTACAATAGTCTTTTATTCTTGTAAAGTACTATGAAGCCAGTCAGAGCCAGACAATATAATTAGTACTTATTCCCTGCACAGTCCCAGTAAGACTGTTACTAACTTTGATAACATCATGGAGGGTGACTCAGATACACTTCCAGATAATTTTCCATTGGAATTGGATGTATAATTTCTATTATAAAATAAGGCAAACAATTAATGGCTCTGATTTATTAAAAATATTTAAGCCTTGTTAATTCTTTCAGATAACTTTACAGAAATAATAACATGAAACTGAAGTGTAGAACTATAATTGCTTGATATCAATTATAAAATGGTTAATTTTTCACTAAGATGCTAATGTCAGCTTTAAGAAGCAGCTTAGGTAGGAGGCAAGAGAAAATTTGACCAATACTCTGTCAGAGAACAGTGTGAAGACAGAAGGCAATGTCCCTTAGCAAAGGGACTTTGGCTAGGAATGCAGATGGGTTTCTTCCTTGAGACAGATACAGCACTCATCATTGAAAGCTCTGCTGTTTTAAGACATTTGTCTGCCTCAGGGCATTAACAGTTTGGCATCTGCCAAAGCTCATCCATATGGTGAAATTTAACCACATAAGGATGGCATTCATGGAAGCACATGGCTCTTGTCCTCAACTGGCTTCTGGAAAATGAACAATGGGGTTTGTGGTTTTAGGGGAAAAAAATCTACCTTTTCCTAGGAGTTAGATTTCCAAATATGTAGTATTTGGCTCTTAATCTACAGAGAATTTTCTTGAAAAGTCTAATGCTATTATTTCAAAAATTTAGCCTTATATTCAGGGATTCAATAGAGTTGTGTTTCAGTGCTCTTGTCTGACACAGAGAGCTTGTGCCTAGGTCTAGAGTCTCCCTGGGGTTCAGTGCAAAGTTTCCTGGACTAGAATTTAAGTGAGCTAGCTCAAATGTGGGCTACCTATGAGTGTGGATCTTCTTGGTAAGTAAATTAAGCCCTCTGTATCGCAATTCTGCTCAAGATGGTGAACAAAAAGGTTAGATACTGATGTCAGAGCCATTAGGGACTTAAAAACATATCAACAGGAAGACAAGGTTAAAATAAAAAACTTGGATCCCAAGAGTAATGACCATTCCTGAAAATGCAACCTCACACATCTGTGGTAGAAAGCAAGGTTGAAAAAAGCAGCCTGAGGCTGTAGAACAAGAGGTTGTCCCCAAGAACCCACCAAAGGGAGGGGAAGCTGTTAAGAGAACTATTGTCTCAGATCTTAAAAACTGGGATTTTTATTTGCAGCTACAGCAGAGGTTGCTTCTCTGTTCAAAAATTTTGCTGAAAACTCACTAGAAGATGAGAAAACTCACACTGTTTTGTTTCTTTCATTCTGTCACTGGTGCTTCATGCTTAGCTGTCTATGGTGAAATTACTCAGGTACCTGCATATTGCTTTGTAATGGGACATCTTTCTGACAACTCCTTTGAGCACTATTCAAAGAATGTGGTATTTCAACATGTTTCTGTTCTTTATAGAACCACAGAATCACTAAGGTTGGAAAAGACCTCCATGACTGGGTTGAACCATTAACCCAACACTATTGTGTTTATGATTAAACTATATACCCAGCTGTCACATCCACAAATCTTTTGGACATTTCCAGGGGTGGTGATTCCATCAGTTCCCTGGGCAGCCTGTTTGAATGCTTGACCACTCTTTCAGTGAGGAAATTTTTCGTAATATTCAATCTTAACTTCTGCTGGAGCAACTTGAGGCCTTGTCTATTCACTTGTTACCTGGGACAAGAGACCAACCCTGACCTTGCTACAACCTCCTTTCAAGTGGTTGTAGAGAACTATTAGCTGTAGGTTCCCCTTGAACCTCCTTTTCTCCAGACTGAACACCCACAACTCCCTCAGCCACTCACCATGAGACTTATGCTCCAGACCCTTCAGCATTTCTGTTGCCCTTCTCTGAATTTGCTCAAGGTCCTTCTTTAGTGAGGAACCCAGAACTCAACACTCAAGGTGCAGCTGTCCCAGTGCTGAGTACAGGGGGACAATCCCTGCCCTGCTCCTGCTGGCCACACTATTGCTGACACAGGCCAGGATGCCATTGGCCTTCTTGGCCACCTTGGCACTGCTGGCTCATGTTCAGCTGCTGACAGCCCTGAGGTCCTTTACCCCTGGACAGCTTTCAGCCACTCTTCTCCAGACATGTAGTATTGCATGGGGTTGTTGTGACCAAAGTGCAGGACCCGGCACTTGGCCTTTTTGAACCTCATACCACTGGAGCTGAACTAAATCCAGCCTGTCTAGATCCCTCTGCAGAACCTCCCTGCCCTCCAGCAGATCAACACTCCTGTGCAGCTTAGTGTCATCTGTGAACTGACTGAGGCTGCACTCTATTCCCTTGTCCTTAACTTCAATGAAGATGTTAACAGTGCTGGCCCTGTGCCCTGGGAACCCTGACTAGAGACTGGTCACCAGCTGGATGTAACTCCATTCACCACCACTCTCTGGGCCTGCCCATCCAGACAGTTTTTCACACAGTGAAGTGTACATCTGTCCAAGTCATGAGCAGCCAGTTTCTCCAGGAGAATTCTGTGGGAGACAGTATCAAAGGATTTGCAGAAGACTGGATAGACAAATGTCCACAGCCCTTCCCTCATCTAATAGGCAGGTCACCCTCCCATAGAAGGAGATCAGGTCTGTCAATCAGGACCTGCCTTTCCTAATCCCATGCTGTCTGGGCCTGATCCCCTGGTTGTGCTGTATGTGCAATATAGTGGCAGTCAAGATGATCTGTTTCACAGCCTTCCCTGGTACCAAGGTCAGGCTGATAGGCCTGTAGTTCCCTGGCTCCTCCTTCTGAACCATCTTGTAGATGGGTGTCCCATTTACTAAATCCAGAAAATTGGGCCTCTCAGCCAGGACTACTAACAGGTTGATTATGTAAAGTGGCCCCATGAGCACTTCCACCAGCTCCCTCAGTACCTTTGGGTGGATCCTGTCTGTTCCCATGAGCTGGTGTGGGTCTAAGTGGTATAGCAAATCGCTGACCAGTTCCCTTTGGATTATGGATTATGGGGACTTTATTGTGCTTCCTCTCCCTGTTTCTATCTCTGGGGGCTGGGTACCCCAAGGACACATGATTCTACTGAAGCAAAGAAGACATTATTCATCAGCCATTTTCTCATCCTGTCACTGTGTTTCCCTCTTCATCCAGTAAAGGCTGGAGAGTGTCCTTAGCCTTCCTTGTGTTTCTGATTCATGGAAACATTTTTTCTTGTCTTTTGTGGCAGCAGGCAAAGTTCTGGCTGAGCTTTGGCCCTTCTATTTTTTTCCCTGCATACTATCACAACATCCTTGAAGTCCTTCCAAGTTGCCTGCCCTTCTTCCAAAAGTGATACAAATGAATATTCCAACAAAAGAATAGACCAAACTTGCCACATCAACTATAATGCAAAGTTACTTGTTTAGGTCAGGCAGAAGTACCCTTCTTATAGCTAAGGAAAACAACTTCTGCTGTCTAGCCTTTACGGATGTTGTAATTTTTTTTTGAGATGGTTCTTTCTAATAAGTATATATGTACCACTTCTCCTTCCTTCTTTGCTGGTAAGCCTACGTAAATGTTTCTTATAGAGAAGATCCAGCTCTTCAGGATCTATAAGGAAGTATATTTTAAAAATGCATATATTAGCTTATCAAAGTTCTGAAAATATTATTGTTGATCTGAGGGACAGATTGGTTGGAGGTGGCCAAGAATACCTTCATGTGTTACTGTAAATGATTTATGAACCCTGGGTTTTCATGGCATGTTAAAAATTCATGTAAATATTAGATTTAAAATTTAATTATCTGAACTAGCTGAAACAGTTCTTTAGGCTTGTAATTGGGCAGATATATAGCATTATACACAGTTGGGGAGACTTGGGACCTGCGTCCAGATGATCAGATGTATTATGTAGCCTACTCTCATTGACAAAGAGTCAAAATTTGGTTCTAGAATTACTTGGTATCTCCCTTTAATAATCCAAATTCAGAATATGTCAATAACTTATGTTTATTCTCAGCATTTATTGCAAAAATATTTTGCAAAATTTCTTTAGACATATTTGGATTAGTACTTACTTAACTAGGAAGTACTACTAAATGTGAGAGATAATAGTGAAATCTGACCCTGCATCTGCTCTTTTCTATCTTTCTGGTTTTGGAAAAATTATAAAACAGTTACCTTGCACTTAATTGACTTTTTTATTCAAATCACATATCTTTGTTGGGGCTGTATTCCTCTTAATTGACTAGAGTCATCTAAGCACATTATTGAAGCACGCTAAACATGTGCTCCAATTTAAATTGTTGAATTGGCTTTTTAGCTGACAGTATGAGGGAACACTGGAAGGCAGATCATCCCACCTTTTTAAGAGTGTGACAAACTGCCTTGTGCAGCTGCCTGTCTCTGTCTCCCTGCTATCCATATGGGAGTGTAGACTGTTTGGTAGGTAAGTGCACCTGGTCAGACAGGGAGTTTTAGGTATCAGGTTACCAGAGATGAATCCATCAAAGATGTCTTTTTTTTCTTTTCTCTTCTTATTTTTCTTTTCCTTTTCCTTTTTTTTTTTTTTTTAGTTGAGAAATCAAACAGGGATCTATAAGGTCCTATTTTTTTGTACAATAGCAAAAATATTGTCAAGGAAACTGCTAAGGAAATATTCTCCTAGTATTCTCTTAAATTCCTAACAAAATAAAATTATTGATAATGTAAGTAAACAGAGAGATCCAGTCATCATTTAAAAATTTAACAAGCCGGCAAATAAAATATTTGTATGTGTGCTTATGGGATTTAATTTGCTAAAATAACTTCTTTGAGATTCCTGGAATAAGAAAACTAATAAACTGAAAAGCTTCAGTGTTGCCAAAAGAAGTAGGTCTTTAAGCATTTGGTTTGAGAATTTGTGTGAGCTGGAGGAAAACTCAAAGAGTTATATTGTCTTAATTGTATTTAAATTTGAAATCCTAGGAATACAGTCTTCTAAAATAGAGGTGTTATAGCCTTGAAAGATAAAGGAAAGATAAAGGATAATTAAACTAATTACAAATTAGTTTATTAGTTTAGTTTATTTAATTAATTTAGTTTATTTAATTAGTAAATTCAACTATTACAAATAAAGCTTTCTTGCATAAAAAAGAGAAAGCAGTAACTGTTATGAGTAATGTAAATGTTTATATTTCAAGTGTTCTCTGCCAGACTTCATATAAAATATCAAATATTCAAAGATATTTAAGCTAATTTTTTATCTTACTCCAGATGGTAAAGAATTGCTCCTTATTGTAGAAGTGAGCATGACAAACACAAGTATGCACCTAAGTAGAAAGGAATGTGCCCAGTTCTGTAATATAAATTTATAGCTCTTGGCTTGATGTCATTTAAGGCATCTCTTGCTAAGAAGGGGCTTGTGTAAGAGGAAGCTGCAGGTAAATGGAGGTATCAGATACTGCACCTTAGTTCTCAGAGAAGATGCTGTGGTTGTCACAGGACTGGCAGTTCTCATCCTCTTGGCTGATGGATGATCCTGTGATTTTTGATGTTGTCTCCTTCTCCAGGGAGCCTTGTTATCTCTGAAAGGAAATGTAACCAGCTATGAGCCTGTGCATTTACATCTCCTTTGAGGAAACATGGGCAATCAGTGAAGCAGCACAACACTGACATGTACTGACCAACCTTCCTGGCAGCAGGAATCAGCCTGCTAGATGGAGCTTCCTTTCTGAAGACATTGTATAGGCTGCAGTGTTGATCAGAAGGGCCTCACTGTAGGTGAGAATCTTGTCTCTGTCTCTCCCTATCTTTCAATGTCCTAGTGGCAGCCTTGGACTAGGAGTGTACAGTCTGCTCTCTGGAGATCGGGGCTCTCCTATCATGATAATGGTCACTAAGAGTGGAGAATGGTACATGAAGAACGTGCCTGCCACTGACCAACAAGTGGTCTGTGTTTCAGACCAATAATTTTTCTCTAATAGAGGCAAATTATTTCAAAACTTTCCACCTCTCCTCCTCAGAGTAAACAAACAGATAACAACTGATGAAATATAATGTTTTTTTTCTTTAGAGCCTGAAAATTCTCAGTAGTAAAAGAGTAATAATAATAAACTTGTGAGGCTTGAGGTATAACACAGAAATGAGTTTACTTTTCCCTGTGCACAGTCACTTCAGAAATACCTGCTGCTTGCACTGGACCAGCCAGCCAGTCCTTTTAGAGTTAGGCCTATGCAGAGCAGAATCTAAAATTTGCATCAACCTTGAGTGATCCTTTGGTCTTAACAGCTGTATGTTTTGAATGCATACTAGCATGAGCTCTGAAAGGGTTTGTTTACATGATCTTCCTCCATCTCCGAACACCGCCGTCTCACAAGATTCCTGAATAAGGTCATCAGTACTCATGGAAAGGTTTCACAGCCTCGAGGACATGTTTAAAAGGTGTGACGCAACCTAGCTTTCCGCCATAATGCAGAATTCAGCTCCTGCATCCTAGCGCAGTGGGTCTTTTGGGCCGGGGTGTCCACTAAACTGTTCTCCAGACTCAGATAAGAGGTTGAAATGTGAGAGCTGAGATGAATAGACCAGGCAGAATCATGGGATTACTGACTGATCTATACCCCTTATACTACTCATCTGCTTGAAGAATGATTCAGACACTTAGATGATGAGTACGGGTTGAGAGTTTGTGTAGAACAGAAAAATGCAGTTAAATGAACAAATGAGACACATGTACAAAGCAAAAACATTTCATTTGTAACAATACCAAACAGAAACTAGGGAAAATGTCATGACTTTTGGAGAAGAGCACTGAAAATTTCTGATGAATGTTTGTTTCTATTATTAAAATATGATCTACATATAGATATAATATAAACCAAACCGTGGACAAATACAAGTAAGACAAGAGCTACTAATGCTGCAAAATAGTATTAAACTCCAACAAATTATATGTTTCCAAAAATATTTTAAGTTCATGTCTATATAGTACCAAGAATAGCCAGTCAAATTTCTAGTCAGTCTGATTTTATTTATCAAAGCAGCACAAGAGTCTCAAGGGGCACTTAATATTAGCAAATTTGGGAACAGAGTGTGGTCTTGTGATTCTTATTCTGAATCAAGCAAAAAGAACACTTTTTTTTTTTTAAATTTAGACTCATAAATCCTAACATCCCTATATATTGCCATCTGATCTGCTTTCTGAACTCCAGTCTAAACAGGTCTTATTGACTTAAGGAATATCTAGATATTCACTCAAATAAAGACAGTAAGGTTGAGTTCAGTGGTCTAAGTCTAGATTTCAGTGCCATTTGTGATGACCCAAGGAATCCAGGCTTTCATGCTTCTGCAGAAAAGCACAGGTTTTGTGCAATTCCTACATGGTATTTTCTGGTCTTCTGGGGATATTTCAGATGCCCGGTCCCCTCTCTGTATTCATCTAAGCTGAGATATCTTCATCTGTGAGGAAGTACTTGTAACTTAGGTTATATAACTAAACATACTTTCAAACAGATGGCTCAGCAGCATCCATTTGTCTGATGTAGTGGGAATTGTAAATGTTGTCCAAGTGCAGATATGTGGTTAGCAAGCTCTAAAATCTTTACTGTGGATGCAGAACTAGTGCACAGCTATGTGCCAAGTGTGATTGGTAGTGGTTAAACCGGTAGAAGCCAAACAACTTACTGTGTAAGCATATCCAGAGAAGGTAAAGAAGTTCCCTTCTCCCTGCCCCTCTCAATGCCATAACATTCAGCATCCTGGCCCTTATCAGACATTTCCCTTCAGGTCTTCATTGCAATTCCTGTCAAAATACAGAGATGCCAACCTAAAGTCAACTCGTGCTCAAGAACATTTTACACAGATTTTCTATGTAAGGATTTTGGGAGTACTGCATTTCCACCACATCTCTTCTTATGCCAGGTGCTTTCCCCGCCACTGGTCATTCTCTTGAGGCCTAAATTCTCCGAGTAAAATCAGCGGAAGAATGTGTTAATTTCTCACTGCTGGCGACAACAGTATGCTTCCAAAGGAGAAATCTGAATATTCTTGGAAAATAAGCTGTATGGGTAAGTCTAAAATAGTTAACAATTTCAAAGTCTGCTGAAGTTCTGTCATGTATTTTGGGTGATCTTAGTGGTATTAGGATCCTTCAGAGGCACAAGAAAAGTGAACCTACAGCTTTAGTGAGCTAAAGAAGCTATATTTTCAAGATGAGAAGTGAAATTGAGAAAGACAGTTTGTTATAAAAAGTGAAAAGGTTTGTCAACAATTAAGTGAAAACCTCTGTTAAAGACCCAGCTGGAAATTACAGGCACCTCCCTTCAAAATGGAAATAGTTCCATAATATACAACCAGGATAGCAACTCAGAACTTACTGCCCCCGTGAGCACAGTGAATCCCCTTGCTCAGCATTGGTCTGCTTGGGAAGTAAAGCTGAGGGAGCTAATGCCTGGAACAAGGATGAGAAATTTCCAAGTGAGGTAGTGTTCTTTTGTGCCAGGAACTGCAACAGCCTGCACGAGCAGTTCAGAAGCCTTGTCATGATTTTCCCCAAGATTTTTCTCCTCTCTGAAGAAGGAAAAGGAAAATTATTAAAAAGTTTTAGATATGGAGATTAAGGTTCCCAGGACCTAATAATGGACATAATTCCTATCCAGAGCATAGCCTAGGAGTGCTTTCACAACACCTGCACACCTGCAATTCTGTGGCCTGGGGAGGGGGAACAGTGATTTAGGAGAGTAAATTGTGGGTAGTGTATGATATACAGTCTTTTCTTCAGCCCCACAAAGACAAATGGTGAAGATTTGCTGATCTTTTAGTCAGATATCTGTCACAGCACTTGCTGGAGACCCTCTTTTGTGAACAACTTTTTATCTGAGATGGCTTTTGAGAAGGATCTTTGAGGCATGGTCTCCAGAATGCTACATCATGGTTCTTCAGCACCCACTTCCACTTCCACTTGCATTTCTGAATCTGAGCTTCCTCTTGCTCAGAGGAGGGTGCAGAAAGATAGATTCTGGAATGAAGTGGTTGAGGTAGAAGTTTCTGGTGGGACTGATAAACATGGATAGAGATTTGCCCATCCCAGCCCCCTGTGTGGAGACCCATAACAATAATTGTTCTTCCCATATCTTAAGAAGCTCCTACTTATTACTGAGTTAATTAATATGGGGTTGAGAAAAGGGCACATTTTTTACTAAGTCTTTTCTTCCAGATTGAGAGGATTCTGCAACTCTTCAACACATGTTCTTTGCTTGGATTTATTTTTAGTAATGCTTTCTTCCTTTTTTGGTTTTTTGTTTTTATTTCCAAATATCTTTTCATAAAACTAAATTAAAAAAGAAGGGAGAGGAAATAAGTTTGCAGTGAAGCATATGACACTTCACTTTGTTACTTTAACGTAAAAATGGGCAAAGGTCCTGGAATATAATGGATCTATGAGCCATCTCTAAGAACTGCTTCCAAAAAAATTCCTTTCCATCAATCCATTTTTAAATACAAAGGAATAGAAGAAACGTTTTCAGCGTTTCACTGGATTGAGTATGCTAAAGGAATACCATGGGAATAAGTTTAGAAATACTGAGAATTCAAATTCACACTCTTTGATGTTAACAGCTTTCCTTGCCAAGACAGAATATTTTCCTCTACTTAGGATAGAAATTCTCACTGTTACACATATGCAGCTAAAGTGAGAATTTTCCTAGTTCTGATGCAGGTTAGTCGAGAAGGTCTTACTGGAGCACATACATGTTTTCTGCTTCTTGGTGACCAGAAGAATTAAATTAGACTAATGTCCCTGCCACCTCCTCTTCCCACCATGAAATGGGCTGATGGACAAGTAAACAGAGCCCTCTGCTTTGGGTCAAGATGAGCACTTTGGGCTATTTGGTCCTGAGAGTTATGGGATATGGTTATGCATGAGAAGAATAGGAGCCCCAGGCAGAAAAGTCAGAGGACTCTACAGCCCCAGAAAAACAGTTTCTGCTCGGAGCTTAGGGTGCCAGAGATCTGACATATTCACAGTAGTTCAGGTAGCTAGTTCAGCAAAGAAAGACAATATTTAGTCCTATTCTAAGCTCATCTTCCAGCTGAAGAAAGGAAAAGATAAGAAAGATGTATGTGGTCTTGCTGTAGTGGATCTTGGTCTGCTGTCAATATGAGAAGACTGTGGACATGTCATCTTTCAATGCCACCCATGTGGCTGCTGCCAGCATGACTCATAGGCACTGCCTATTCATGGTGTATGATCCATTCCATGGAGGGACTGATGGGATGCTCACTTATTGTATTTCTTCCTATCTGGTACAACAGAGAGTACCTTTAGCAACATTTGAAAACATTTGTTGATGGTTCTGTTTTCACAGTGTTTAAGTGTTTCTTGTTCAATACACCAAAATCACATGAGAACTGAATCACATTCACCCATCTCCAAACTGTGTGTGGCGGTCTGCACAGTATGAGAAATTGATAGCAGTCGTATATTTCAAGCTCAGTAACTCAGGCATCGGAAGAGCCAACAGTATTTTTTTCAACTTCTAACTAGATTTGTAATGCACCTGGTAAATGTCTACCCTTTCCGAAGAACAATTTCACTTCTGCTGAAATAAGCATTAAGAATACTAATGCGGGTCAAGTAGTTTATTTTTGGTATGAGCAACACTGTAAGTTGTTATAGGCAGACCCATAATGAATCTAAAATGAATAACAAGTAGTTGCCATTGTATGATTTAAGATTCTTTAAACAAAAGAGAAGGCAGTAAGAAAATCAAAGAAAAAGGTTCCTGAAAAGACAAAAGAAAAGAATGTTACAGCTGAGTTGCTTTTTTGCATTTGCTGTGACACTGTGGTGGGAGAGCAACTGTGGAGGTAAGTGGAGCCTCAGATAAAGGCTTGGAAAAACTCTAAAACGTGTTGAGAACAAAGAAGCCTTGAATCTCTGCAAGAATGTTTTTGAACTTAAAGAGCCAAATCTGAATGAAGAGTACTACCTCCAGTTTCCCACATCTCCTGGGACAGCTGGTCAAAAGCCTGGTAAGACACTGTTAACAGAGTGCACTGAGTCAAATTTTCCACCACACACAAATCATTTCCCTAAATAGTATTCACCACACTGTTCTAGTTGTTTTAAGCTGTTTCCAAATTAAATAACTAAAGCAGTCTGGGACAGGGTCAGTGTCTAGAAAGATAAGTTGAACTCTGGCTTATTCTTGGACATCATCTGTGTTTTTGGACAAGTAATTTGATCTTCTGTGACACAACAAATGTTTTTAGCTTAATAGAGGAAGCAAAATTTATGATTTCTGAAGAGAAGTAGAAGCATTAGGGGCCTGTAGCTTCCTTCACCCAGGAATGGACAAGAATCTCTGTTGTGCAAGTACACTATTCACTTTCTGTTTTCCCTCTTTTACTTATCTGTGAAGCGGAATTTCAGGTCATACTGGAGAACTGAATTTTTATTACATGCTTCAATTGAGATCAAAATGTCAAAACACTATAGAAAAGTAAATCTTTATTTTTAGCCAGAGAGGAAATGCATATACTTGAAAAGTCTGTCCTTGTGAAATGTCTGCAGCACATTTGCGGAGGCAAGAAATGCAACTACTAAGTGCTTTGTCCTGAAAAGACACTTCCATTGAATAATAATTAGTCCTTTTAAGTTAATTAAACCAAACCCTCCTCCCTTGCATACCAAATAAGGTCTTCATGACTTCAGGATGCTGGGATGCAGCTCAGGGTCCAACAATATGCCACCTTAACCTCTACAATATGTGCCTGTCAGCAGTCCTGAAACACTTGCGTTCCTCTATCTCCAGCATACTTAGGTGCAAAGTTATGTCATATTGTCCTGTTTTGCATTGTTATTTTATTGACAAATACTTTGTCCCTTTGCTACCACAAAAAATCCCAATGACTTCCTGCTGCTGAAAACTGACATTACAAAACAAGAGGAAGGTTTATATCAAAATGAAACCCAACAGAGCAATTGTATCAGAACAAGGTGTTCCTAATCTGATTAATAAGGACAACAGTCTGTGTTCATCTTTCTTCCAAACTTTTTACTTAAATAAGGCAAAATATGTATGAAGTACAACTTACCAATTTTATCCATCCCTACTGTCACTTGGCAGCATTTTCAGCTGATAAATTTGGTCCATCTATAGGTCTGCGATTTGGAGAATAGTCTGTGGATCTACTTGGGCAAAATAGGATGTAGTAAAAATAACAGTACTGGCACAGAAGGGAGCCCTGCATTTTTATGTGGATTTCTATCACTGCATTTCATAATAATTATTTTTCAATTAATTTTTCTGAAATACCACTACAGTTATATCTCACTTTAGTCACTGATAGTGGAACAAGAAAGAAATTTCCCTCTTTTGTGGTCCATTCTGCTTGCTTTCTCTCTTGCAACAATTGTACTGAAATCACAAAGAAATCACAAAGACTCTTTCTAGTGAGGTGAACATAAGTTGTCCTGTAAAGCTTGGTTGTACTTAAGTATTAAATAATAGTGCTTAGCACTTGTGCAACCTAATGCCTTACAATCTTCAAAGCACTTTACAAATCTTAACTAGTTAATCCCCACAGCAGCCCTGTGTGGTAGGCTATAAAGGTCACACATTAAAAATCTCCCATGATCCAAGCTTGACTGTATGGTAAGCCTATGGGAAAAAATATCTGCACAATTATGTTCCTGAAGCCATGAGGGTTTAATTTTACTGGACTGTAACATGGCTTACTTTCAGTAAATTTGTTCTGCTTTCTTATCTCACTCAAATCCATTACACACTGCAGCATGGCTCAGTATCACCAAAATTTTGAAGATTTTTTTTATTATTATTAAAACTCCTGGAAGCAAATGAGAAGCAGAGGATATGAATTTTATTTAAGAAATGAATTTTCTATTGCCAGTGATTGCAAAAACCATGCAAAGGGTCAGAAAGTCCCTAAAGACTGAAGCACTCAGAACAATAACTACCATTTTTAGCAACTTTTGAAAATTGGACTTTTGTGATACTGAGATTGCCAGACAAACAAAATATGCTTATACTCAGTTTCACTGGGAAACTTAAGCCTTTAGAGACCCATTTTATTTCGTTTTGGGAAATAGCATGGTTTTTCTAGCTCAAATTTTCTTTGGATTTTCATGTTCCAGAAAAAAAAATTGAAGTTACCGCTGAAGAATATTATTCCTTTAGCTTTTGCAGGTCTAAAATTTCCCATGAAGTGGAACTACTGCTTTTAGTTCACTGTAATGCTATCACAAACACCACTGCTTCCATCTGTTGTTAGTTCTGGTGGAAAACTTTTTAAAACAACATTACAGTTTGACAGTAACATTATAATTCTATGTGAAGACCAAATTCACCGACCAAAGGTGTATGTCACTAGCTCATGACTACCTCTCACGCATCTGCATAGAAAATAAGCCTCACAAAGGTGTTTATTCTTTGTAATACTTATTGTAGAGAGGAAACAAAGTCTTTGACTGATGAGGCCTTCTTTCAACAGAAGCAGACATAGAGGTTTTGTCACAAGTTTAAAAAAAAATCATCAGTTTTCCAGAATGTCTACTGAGATACTGCAGCCTTATTTATAAATACAGCATAATCCTTCCCCTCCAAGGCACCAGGTAACTTAATGCTTCCTTTTGCTTTCAAGTACAACTGTCTCTTTGTAAAACTTGTAATTTGAGAGCTGATCCTTTGTAATAAGGAAGCTCTATATCACGAAGACTGACCTCGATTCCTTATTTCCCTACTGCTTCAACCTAGAAACTTTTATTTCCTTGGGTTTCCTTCTCTTTCCCCCCCTTACTTTGTTTTTATTCCTTTTTCTTTTCTTCTTTTGTTCTTTTTTCCCTCATCTTTGGAGAAAAATCACAATTAGCCTTTGAAGGAATAATTAGCAATTGCTGTAACCCTATGGTAAAAAGCTTTACCTGATTGACTGCAAAAGGTTATCTAAGGGTAAAGGTTTCAGACAGGCCAGGGAAAGAGCAATCTCCAGATGAGAGATGATAAGGGATGAGCACAAAAAAGATGCCAGAAAGTAAAGGAATAAATGAATGGGAATGCAAGAGGCAACATAATTAGCCAGTCTTACATGCTTGCCACTACATAATTTCAAATGTTCCAAATGGAGCCTGGTATTCTGCAGACAAACAGTAATTAAGTACAGGGTAGCAATGCACAGGCACAAGAGGTCTGAATTAAGGTTTCATGGGCAGCCTTCTGGCTTTCCCAATGTTTGGTCACTTAATTTAGTGACCTAAATCCTTTTTAATATAGAAAAAAATTATTTTAATGAGGTCTTTTAATTGTTTGGGGAGGAGGGGTTGCTACAGACTGCAGTTTATTATGTAACTGTAGATGCATAGTACTCCAAAGGAGAAGGTATTCTATTTTCATTCTGCCTAAATTTGTATGATGAGACCAAGATGAGATGGGGTTGGTTTGGGTTAATCATAATAAAACCTTAATAAAAATGAGGTTTTCTTTTTTTCCTAAAGTGTATTAAGTTACATGACTAACATCTATTTTAAATGCATCAGAAGCAGGAAGTCTGGAGAGAATCTATAGGACTGATACATAATTGTAGTTTTAAGGAACATCCAGGAAATATTAGGTGGTAAGGAAAAATGCTGTGTGAATTCCCCACAGTAGAGTTTTATGAGGCTACATCAGAATCTTTTTCTGAGAAGGTTGGATTTGAGGCAGTATTTCAAACTGAAGAGCTTTTAAAATAAGCAAATATTTATGTCAACAAATAACATAAGGTGGTATTCACACTTGAGATATTTTCTGAAAGAAAATACATCCTTTCATGAAGGAAGAATGAGGAATACATCATCTTCCAAAAAAGTATCTGAAAGAGCCTGGGAATGGCAGGCCCTAATTTGTCTGTACCAATTTAGCTGACTCTGCATTACAGAATTAAATTAGCTGAATGTACGTGGAAGTATGGCATAACAGGGACAAGTCAACACAATGTTTGCAAAGGACATTCATGTCTTACAAATTAGTCAAAGCTCTTTGAAGGTGTTAAGAAGGTTAGTCATTATCTAACTGATTCCTTCATAATGGAGACTTAGAGTTTCATCATTACTCAATGACTTTGGTACATTTAATAGAATATTAGTTTTATGTGTTTTCAGTATGCTTATTCTCATCTTGTTATTATAATCTTCCTCCAAATCTTTTCCTTCAAGTGGGATTGTCAAAATAAAGGGAATGCATGTCCTTGAGTAATTTTGTCAGTCTTGAAAATCCCATCAATGCACACTCGTGTTCCTCATAATCCGTTCTTCAGGTACTTTAAAACTGATTTGAGCAAAAGACTACCTGTAACAGTAAATAGTTCAATACATTCAAGTATTTTGTACAATGCTGTGCTGAGTTCCCTGCCTGTCATACTGGCTGGTATTATTTCATTGCATCCTTCTTTATCTGCAATCTCTTATACATAATTTATAAGTTCTCGGGACAGGACTATCTCTTTAGCTCACGTTTATTGTGCTAATTGTATCTGGGTCCTGGTGCATGGCTGGGTTTTTGCGTACTTGTCTAATACCTGTAAGTATATGGAAGTATAGGAACAATCTGCCATTTTTACACTGCTTTAATAGGAATCAGTGCGGGAGTAGGGAAAAAACTATTCACTCTCAAGAGTCGCGGGATGGGAAGACTTTCAGACAGGACCTCGTCACAAAGGTTAGCTTTGCGCTTAACCTTTAAATGAGCAAGGGCTAATCTTCCTTGGCCGCTTTTGCCATCAGCAGACACGGCTCCCATCACCATGGGTTCAGAGGAGCTCGGGGACCCTGCTGCTCCCCCCCGCGGCAACCCCCCACTTCCCTGACGGAGCATCGCACCGCCACCATCACCTCCATCAGCACCACCCTCCTGGCAGAAGACGCCCGAGGGACGATACAAGACCGCAAGGAGAAGAGTTAACAGGGAATTGATAACCCGGCCCTTTTTTTGTTTTACCCCGCCTCCTCCCGCTTGCGGGGAAGTGAGGGATCAAGACGCGCCGAGCGGGGGTGGCCCCGGCGGAGAGGTGCGGGGAGGGCTCCCCTCCGCGCCGCTCCGCCGGGGGCCCCGCGGCACCGCCCGGCCCGGCCCGGCCCGGCCCGGCCCGGCCCGGCCGAGCGCCGCCCCCGCCGCCGGGGATGGAGCCGCCGCCGCCCCGCGGGAGCAGGTGAGCACGGCGGGGAAGGTGGCGCGGGGGGATGCTGCGGAGGGCAGGAAAAGGAAAGCGGCGAGGAAAAAGCTGGCGGTGGGGAAAGCGCAAAAATCCCCACCCCAACCTCACACCAGCCAAAAAAAAAAAAAAAAAAAAAAAAAGCGTCACGGTACATTTTTTGCAGATTCAGATGATCGTCTTAAAAACGCTGCCCGCAGAGCCGGGAGTCGCCCCTCTGGCGCTGACCCAGCCCGGGAGGGAAGGATTTGGAGATTTAACTAATTATTTTACACACGTGCCGTGTACCCCAGCCCTCGCTCCCCCCCATGTCACACTGTAATTGTACGGAGCCGCGGGCTGCAGAGCTGGGAACTAGCGTGGATGCTGGAGCTGAATTTTGTGTAGCAGTCGGGGAGGGGAGTTTTTATGAAACGTGGGGAGGAATTTACCACAGCAATAATAAGTTTTTCCTTGGTCGCCCGATTAGTTAAAAATTAAGTACGCGCTGTGCGTTGGCAGACAGTCCTAAGCAATGAACTGGAGCAATCCTAAGCCATAATAGTTCATAATTATTTTCTTCTTTTCCTAGAGAATTCTAAATACTGAGGTATTGCCTCCACATAGAGCTCTCAGCATTGCAGAGTGTTCTCTGCTTAATGAATGTTTGTAAAGGGATTTTCATTCCCACTGAGCATCAGTGGGTACATCCAGAGCTCAGGAAGTCAGCTCACCAGTGCCTTTTCTTTTGCAAAGAATTTCTGGCAGAATCCAGCAGTCCTGCTGTGTTGACGTAGTGCACAGGATGACATTCCTTGCTGATATAGTTGCTCAGGTGAAACGTGCTCCTGGAGTTTGTGATTTTGTGCATGCAACTCGGGAAAGAGATAAGAAAAGCATTCAGCAGCCTCTCCACGACAAACAGAACTGATCCTTTCAGGACTTTTTCATGCCCCTTAATGGACCCTGGAGTGTTGGCTTCATTTTAGTAATTTCTTTTCAGTCTAGTACATAAATATATTTATTTCAGTAATAGATGCTATATATAGACAATGTCTTTGAACGGAATTTGAAAACGACCCTACGTCAAGGTATAAATACTTCCCATGCAAACTCTCAGATTTGCAGGTATTCTGCCATCCATTCTGGATGGATGAATCAGAATATGGAACAGTAGAAACAGTGTAAGGCTTAGTCTTGAAAAATATTATTTGCAAATTCCTGCCTTTAGTTATTAATGGGCTACCTGAAGTCAGTAAGATGATTTACAGCATAAAGTTCAGCAGATATCCATGTCTTTGCAGTACCAGGATCTACATGGGCCGGTTTATAGGCAGTAATAGTGACAGAATTTTCTGTGTGACAGAAAACGTGGCTTGAGTGCCAAATGTCTCTTAAATTTATGAAGATTAAAGATTAAAGAAATTGAAAAACTATTTCAGACTTCTATATGCTTGTGAAATAATTTTTAAATGAAAAAATGAAGAGTAAAGACACTGGCTGGTACTTCAAAAATTATTTATGTACCCTCATAAATGGATGTAGAAGTATCAACTGAATTACTGGGAGAAAAAGAGTCTGTTGGAAACGAAAATAAATACTTGTGTCATAGCCAGGCTTTACATAACTGACTTAAACTCATGTGACACAGAATCCTGGCTGGTTTTTTTTCCTCAGAAAAGTTTAAGTGGAACACAGTTGGACGAAAGGCGTTGTATAACTTGGTTTATGTTTTGCTGTTGAAAAATATTCCATTTTGAAGAAAATTTCACATTTATATCAACATGTAATAATTTCAGAGAAGTTACTTAAAGGTCAAATTTCTTCTAAGCTAATATTTCTTTTGATGATCCAGATATTGATGTTTGTAGGTATCAACTTTTTTCCCTGTCATACAATATTTTCCTGATTTTAAGAAAAGAAATTACAACTAGAAAGGCCATGGGATTAAAATATTTTCCAAATAGAGAACTTTAGTAGTATTTATGTGAAATTTCAGCTCCCCCAGGGAGCCTTTCCATGCTGATGAGGAAAATCGTATTTTTCAAAGGCCTTTCTCGTCTTTAAAATCGAGGGCTTAGAAATAACAAGTTATGCAAAAAGGTATCACTCATACTGTAATGCACTTAAAATGAAATAATCTTTGAGTGAAGGTCTGGTGAGTTATGAAAACCAAGGTTCTTTTGTAGAGACATTGACTACAGCACCACTAGGCCTTCACACTGCTCAGTCTACTACAGTTGCCACTGGAAGAAGCTGTTGGTGACAGACACTTCACAGAGGGTTGCTCCTCAACCTTTCAGTAACAACTTAATGCAGTTTTTCTGTGTCTAGGCCTAAATCTGAACCCTGATAGGATTACTGGTGTATCTTCAGGAGCCTTTGTCAGCTGCATAAGCACCCAATTACTATTAGAGAGTACTTAAGACACTTTTGAGCACTAGCCTCAAAAACATATGAGATAACCTTTTCTTTTTTGAGAAAGTAAATATAAATACATGACTTCCTAGAACTAAAACTTTTTTCCAAAAAAAAAGTGTTTCAGTCAGAATTTATTGTTTTGTAATGTAAAAAAAGAAAGGCATACTGACTGATTTCATTCATGTGGTCATCTACTGAGGTAACTTAGTACCTAGTACTGTCTACTACAAGATCTTTTCTTATAGAACTGTATTTGGTGAGTATGTTGAACACCGAGTACATTTGTATATGAATATTTTAAGATAGGAAATGATATGTTCAGTTGTAATAAATATGATAATCAAGAGTAGTTTATAAAATGTATCAAGAGAAACCACTTAGTAGTTCTGTAATTACTGTAATTGATTCTACAACATTTTATACCTCATCTTGAGATCAAAGGTAACCATTGGCAGCCTCCATTTGAGATTCTACTTGATAATGTGCTACTTATCTTTCTGTCTCTGAGATTTCAGCAGAAGATATGTCTTCAAGTAATTGACTGTCTTAAGTCAGTTTGTAAATCATTCTAAAAAGGGAGGTTTTGTTTATTACACCAAGTACCATGTAAGCACCAGCAGTGATGAGCTCTATGACTGAAAAAAAAAAAGAACGACGCTACATAAATTAAAACTAATCCAACTAAAAATAGTACTCTGAATGCAAACCCAGAGTGTGAGGAAACAGAAGAAATTTTAAAAATTGTAATTCCAGAACTGTAGAATGACATTCAGGAATCAAATATTCCTGTGGATATCCCTTGGCCTAAAGAATAAAGACATATGGAGAGGATACTTAGAATGGCAACAGTACTTGTAAAAGACCACCTTGACTGATTCGTCAGAGAAGATGAAAAGCACTAAATATTTAATGCTTGTTTAACTGCTGGAAAATGAGGAGACATGATAATTGTATACAAATGTTTGAGACGTACAATTACCAAGGAGAAAAAAATAGCTGCATTTAAGGCTTATAGGTAGATTGGCCAGAGGTTTTGAGATACTGATGCAGGTCACAGAGTATTTTCTGACAGGTGCTTAACTGACTTTGATTTTTAAGACCCCATTGGTGGAGGCTCCGTGTCCTACCCAGTCCACAGTAATTTCCAGTGCTTTTCTGTTCATCTTCTTTTGTTTAAAGTGCCCTATCTGTATCTTCCTTGCTGTAGCTTAAGCTGCTGTCTTTTGTCTACCCTTCAGTTTTGGTAAACGGGTATTTCCCTCCACTTTGCAGCAGTCCTTCTTGTTATGAGATGGTCCTCTCTCATTCTGGACCAACACTCCTAAACAAAAATTTCTTTCCCCAAGATTTACGTGATTTCTGATCTCTTAGATATGTACAATATCTCATAATTGTTCTCTCCGATTTTATTTTTGCTGGAAGTTTAACGTAATGCTCAACTGGATATGCCAGAAGTGTTGAATGTAGGAGAAGGAAAATCTTATGTAACTTGCAGGTACCTGCCCTATTTCTGTGTTCTGCTCCTGATTTTTTTTTAATTTTCTTATTTTTTTGGCAACACTATATTGCTAAAACCATCAAAACAACATAGTGTTATTAAATCTGTGGATGTTATACAGCCCAGATCCACTTCTGCAGAACTGCTGCCCGTCATCCCATCCTGCCTCCTTCAGTCTTTCTTTGTGCAGTTGGTTATTCATATTGAAAAAGTAATGCTTTGCTTTTGTCTTTTGTGATCTGTTTAAACATTTGATTTCTGATACCATTATCCAGCTCATTTGAACCCTGATGATTTGGTCTGTCTGCAAGTATCATACAAAGAAATTATTGAGGAGTGTCCAAAGTATATTTCTGGACCAGTATGCTCAGGATATCCTTCCAGTGTGAGAGTGAATTTTGATAACTACACTCTAAATATCCTCTTCAAAATTGTGCCAGCTGTACCATTCTACTGCAATCTCTAAAATCTAAAACAACTGTCCCTAAATTTTTTTTTTTTTTTTACTAGAATATGATGAGACAAGGGATTGTACAAGTTGCCCACAGCTTCTCAAAACTAATTTCTTGTGTCTCTGAGACTGTCTAATCCAAGACCGGTGCAATCAGTTCCCTACATACTGTTTATTAGGCTAGTTGTTCAGAAAACTGTGAAATTAAAAGCCCCAATCTATTCTCTCCCTAAGTTCTTATCCCTTTGTCACTGGTGTATTGACACCTGGTGGCAATTAATATGAATAGTGAAGAAAAACCTAAATACTTTGCTCTTCTCAGCACTACTTATTATGACACTTTGCTTCCTTCTTAGTAGGCTAAATTTTTCCTAGTCCTCAGTTGTCCTCTGATGTCTGTACAGAGTGTTTCTGTGCAGGATCTGAAGACCCACATCAGTGCACATCCAGCATCACGGGTTTTTGACTGTGTGGGACTTCAGGAGGAAGGGACTCTGCGCTGGGAGGTGATTTATGAGTTTTGATGTGGTAGTAAAGATGAACAGACACGTAAAGGGACTTTGAAGCATGAGTATGTTCCTCCTAGCAGGTTTTTTTAATGGCCAAGGGTCCATGTTTGTGTGTTTTCATTTAGCAGAATATTAGCTATCTACAGAATGGAGTTTATGTACTTAGTGAAAATAAATCTGTTTACAGTGCAATGTTTCAGGTACATAGACTATGACCCTAAATGCAAAACAGCAAGGGGAATATTAAATGATTAACTGATCCAAGAATGTGCAGTGAATAGTACTAGGTTTTGTCTGAACTGGAAAATAAAGCTAACAAAATGAATGTGGCAGTGAGTGGCTGTCATTTTGAATTACTAGAGCTTGAATTATAAGCTTATTTTGTCCCAGGTCTTGTAAAAGCAGTCTCAGTCCTTTTAATGTTTTGCTGGGACAAAGTTCTATGTATTTTAGTAAGAAAAAATACAATGATAGTGACTTCAATTTAATCAACAAAATTACTTCAAAATGCTCATTTCACAGTTAGTGTTTCAGCTAACAGTGGTTCTTGTCCCAGCTCTTCATTTTTCATTTCAGAATTTCCAAAATTTTACTGGATAAAGGGGTTTGAATCAGGATTTCAGTTCAAAAATGTTTTAGTAATGCTGCATGGAGCTCCCCTTGCTCTGATTTCATTTGAAAACACTGTGCATTTTCATGGGATTATACTGGTTCATGCGTGGTTGAAATTAATTACTGAAGCTGTTAGCCTTATGTAAGAAAATCATCTCCTATTGTATCCTCTTGCTAAACTTTCATTGCAGCTAGCTGAACTGTTCATGACAGCATTCCTATTATTTTGTTTCATTATCATTTGTTTACTAATACAGCTGCTTTGCTTAATGATTCATATCTGGAAGCCGTTTGGTATGTCGGCATAGACCAGTTTGCTGTCTGCATTATTGAAACAAGAAATCACCATCAATCAGAATGGAAGTTGCTGCTATGATTTATAAATGCAATCCAAGTGTGAGCAAAGTCCTGATACAGGAATCTTAGGTTTGGTTTTGAGAAGGGCTGATGTTTTGCTGTTGGAGATGAATTGGATTTTTGTTTTAGCATGGGAAAAAATACTGTGGTTTTTAGTCCACTAGGCTTGTACACTTGGTTTTCATGGCTACCTGTATTTGAATGAAAAGACTGCTAAGTTTTGGAAGTAAACTGAAAACATTTCTCACTGAATAGGTGATTCTTCCTATTCTAGAGACGAAGGGAGAAATACAAATTGGACTGCCCCACCTTTTACTTAGATGTTAGTAACAGCTACGAGTGCGTGTTATTGCTGGAGAGCAGGGTATTGAGGATGTAGACCTAGCCCTTGTGGTTTATCCTGTTCCATTTAAGTGATTAATTAGGTTATTGCATCCATAGCTGGAGTTACATGTGTAATCAAGATTTATGTTGCTGTGGCAACAAAGAGAGACACAACTGTACTGAATTTCCCAGATCTTTGAAGCAGTTCTTATCCAAAATTATACTAAGAATTCCCATCAGCATGTGAAAAAGAGTGTATCTAAGAGGGGCCCTCATTAATAGGCTGAAATCTTGCACTGAATTGAGTGAATCCATGCTGCTCATTAAAGGGTTAGATAAAATAGTTGCAAGAGAGAAGACAAGGAAGGTCTGTGGTGCAAATTAATCAAGAGCGATTGATTTCAAGACAAATATGATCAATTCAGGAAAATTACAAGGTGGTTCCAAGAGGCCATTGTCAAAAGCTTTGTGACGTATAGCAGTATTGTGTATGGCCTGAATAAAAAGGCAAGAAGGAGCTGGACATGAGCCAGGTCAAGACTTCACAGTATTATGCAGCATTACATCAAGTTCAGTAGTTGTGCTGACATAGCACATGCTAAAGGAGATGGAGGAAGGTGTAGTAAATGAAAAGAAGATGGAAGATGAAAATCGTAAGTGACTGGGAGGAGATAAGTTGAAGTAGGTGAGGAGGCCTGCAAGTGATTCAGAACTGCAGGTAAGTGTGAAAAGCTTTTGGTAGACTGTGATAGAGGCAGTGTTTTTGGACTGAACACTACCTCCTGTGCTTCAGTTTCAAGATACCCCAGGCATCTGGGAGCCAGCAAGTATTTTGTGCACTTGAGGATGAGGTGTTTAATACCATTAGTCAACATTGTAAATTAAATGCTTTCAAAACCAACAACAAAATTTCAAACATGCTCACCTTCCCAAAATAACCCCAAAAACCCAAACATGGTTTAAAAAAAAAATCTTGGAAATGGGAGTTATTAATTTTGGTTGTTTTCATTTCAAGGTCACTTGCTGAAATGTATTTTTTACTTCAGCAGCGATAAAAAAATATCCAAGCAACATGACTTTTATTAAAGCAGTATCCTTGAAAAGTTAATTATCTAAAAGGTTGCAGAATGTTAATGGAAAGGGAAGAAATTAGATTACCTTAGAGCCAGAGAAGTCTTAGTGAGATACATAGTGATGAAAATATATATTGTGTTTATACAATTCCTTTTACTGTTTTTGAAGCTGTAATATTTTAGTTTTTTTTTTTAGCTTGATTGTTTTTGGGGTCTTTTTAACAAAGAGGGAAAAGAGCAATGTAGGAAAAAGTCAATGGACTACAACCTATTTACTTTCAAATGGTTTGTTAATGTACCACAGTTATGTGTGATGGACTGGTGTCCACTTCCCACTAAATTCAGCAGTTTTCGTCCAGTTTCCTCATTTAATAGATCAGCTGCAACAAGAGCCTATTGGAATCTCATGAATGAATCACCAGGAGGATGGCCAGGAAGCACTGAAAGGGAGGAGAATCCTGCTCTTCTGTTATTATCCAAGCTTGCTTGCTGGAGGTGTACATTTGTCGAGCTACATACACATTTCAGGGACTTGGCAAGACTTGCTGCAGAGTGGCTGAACAGCTCAGTGCCAATTTACTGCACACTCCCATCTCTGCTCCAAGCCTCTACATGAGCCCTTTAACAGGAGTGTAAGCACAAGAGAAGAAGAATTGAGCATGGGAAAAGTGTCCATAATTACCACCTTCTGCTTCTCTTTGCTAGTCTTACAGCTTCTGGGTAGCTTAAATGAGAACTGGAGCAGATGCTGAAGCAGTGGGGTTTCTGGGCAGATTTTCATTACCTACTTTACAAAACAGACTTTCCAATTATCCAGGAAGTTAAATCCAGAAGTTGGATGAAATTAATATTTTCTACCATTCATGTCCAACAGAGGCACTGACTGTTATTTTCAAGGCAAAGAAGTTGTAATGGTTGTTTTTGTTTAGAAAGAGAAATAGGAGCATTGAGTTTGACTTGTAAAGCTATATTGGTCTAAGCTTCTGTGGTTTTTTGGTGACAGTATACTTGTGTGGAAGTGGTACAGCTGCAGGTCTGGGCAGACTCCACACGTTCCTTGTGTTTTGTAAACGTTGAAATGAAGAGGTTAATTGCTGGGACATTACCTGCCATGCTGCAGAGTAAAAGCTGATAGTATTATGGATCTTGACTGGAAAGTCAATTGGCAAGTTTGATTTCATCATGTGCCTTATTTGCCAAATATAAACAATTATCAGGAATGGAAATTATTAAAACGTGGTGCATGAAGTAATTTTTTTAGTATACTACCATTATTCTATTATAACAAAATTATTTTCTTGAAAATATTTATTAAGAAGATCTAAAAATAATAACCCCTAATGTTGTGTCGTAATACATGTAAGTCTCCAGCATGTCCCGTGTAGCTGAAGACCCAGTACCTGTTCCAGTGAATGAGAAAGTTACAGGAAGAACTTAATGAGCTTGAATTCAATAGGAAACTAAGACAGATCTCAGTCTGCGTTGGAATTCAATGTAGACATTTCAGGAAAATACAGAAAAAAATACAGCATTTGGAATTCAGTATGAATGGTTGAAAACATTCTGCCTTTTCAGGTTTAAGAACTGCAAAGATTGAACAAAGAGCATCAAGTGGAAAAATAAAAGAGAGCACTTGGATACACTGAACCACATAGTAACTAAACATGAAATATAAATTAGAGCAAGGAACTTGTCAGGCAACAAAATAAAAGAAATGACTGTTAGTCTTTGGAATTGCTACTTATAAATAGAAGACTCTTAGGCAGTTGAACAACCAAACAGAATATATTTTGAGGCAGAGAAAAAAGACAGCTGAAGACACAAAACACCAAGTTTATATATTTAAGGGTCAAATAAAAACTAAGGATTTGGCTTTTGACTTTAAGGAATACTTATTGAAATTACTGCAACTAACCCATGCTATGTGACATCATAGAGTCCAACTTTAAATGGGTTATGAGAAAAATTTTGATTGAGTAACTTCTGGCACATGTAATATAATTTCAAGTCTATGTTGCTTCTCTTGTTCAGTTTGTTACAGCTTTTCAGTCTTCAATGAAACTGAAAATGTGCCTATTAGCAATGTACTATATTGTTTCTGAATTTAATTTTTATGTATATGTGTGTGTTCACCTAACAAAAGGTGAGCTACAGCAACATAAAATGAAATTGTGGATTATAGAAAAAAGATAAAGTAAGGATTGTGAAAATATTGAACGTAAATGTTTTGAAGAGAGATATTCATAGATACTACAGTCAGACTAGACTGCAAAAACAGTGAACAGTTTGTCCCTACCTCTTACACAGTACCAGTGAAATGGATCAAGCCTTACGTACTATTCTGTAAACATTCACACACACTTGAAGTGCGTTGATTTTTTCAGTCACTGGGATTAACTCCTATTTTTTAAATTCAAATGATTGTATTTGTAGGACAGGTGATGGATAGATGTGTCTGTAGAACAGCTGTGGTGTCAGCTCACAGTATTTATTAGACATACATTTAAAAAAAAAAATTAGAATGTTTTTTCTCATAGATACCATAATTTCTCATATTCTCATATTTTTTCTCATAGTCGTGTATTTCAATACTGAAAGTGACAAGAAGAAATTTTTATTATGGTTCCTAAATATGAAAATCAAGAAAAGTAAATTAAAGTCTTTGCTTCTGACCTTTTCAAATGCAGTCAAAGGAGTCACATTTATAATTTTATCTTGATAATACATTGCTTAGTCTATTGGATGTTTGGAAACAGACTTTACTCTCTGTTGAGTTCTTGGACAATTGAATAAGTTTTGTTTTAATAATGGGAAGAAATATTTCCCAGATATACAGTTTAAATTAGTTTGAAGAGTGCCTTAGCACTTTGAAATGTAATCTCATCAGCCTTTATCAGATACTGAAACCTGACTTGGTTGGTCCTTGGCTGTGAGGACACGTTAAGGAAGGTATAAGATTCTGTATGAAGGGATTCAGTGTCTGCATCCACTTTGTGTTCTACATGAGCTTGGGGGTAATACTTAAAGTTTAAGAAGATACCACTTCTCAAATCACTAAACTAAAATACTGTGCTAAGTCGTGAAGGTACTGGAGTAGAAGTAGGGAAACTGAGGTTTTGTTGCTGAAAAATTTTAGCGAACTAATCACTTCTAGAGGGCTGTTAAACCAAAAATCACTTATGGATGATATAGGGGCTTAGGTTTCAGGGACCAAGCTGTATTTCAAGTAATATATTAGTAGTTTGTCTATTCACATTAGCAACAACAGGAAGGTTGGTTCACAACTGTTCACAGAAATCCTGTTCACATCTGGTTGGACTGATGATCATAAAGGTCTTTCCAAGCTAAATGATTCTATGATTCTATAACTGTTCTGCACTTTCACTGAATATGGGCTCTCTTTTGCACAAGATCAGCTTTTACTATATTGGTGAACTTGGGAATGTAGCTATTATTGCATAGGCATGTGCAGTTACATAATGCTTCACAGGGGAGGTATTACATTCACATTTTTTCTTGACTTTCATGAAATTAAAATCAGATCCTTTGAATTAAGACTATTTTATAAATAGTCTGTTAGATGGCTGTAATAGTTTAATGAATATAAATGTAGAAGGTCCTGAATTGTGTATATGTATAAAATGTAAAGTGTATGCTGCAACAATTTGTGTTTTGTTATACATAATCTTCATTATGTTTTCAGGATGGAACATGAGGCTACCCAGCTAGAAAAGCAGCACGTGCACAGTGTGTATGAAAATACAGCTGCCTACTTTAGTGATCTACAGACCAAAGCATGGCCTCGTGTTCGGAACTTTCTGCTGGAGCAAAAGCCTGGCAGTCTCGTTGTTGATATAGGTAAGCCATTCTTTGAAGTGGTGTGAAAGATTGTTTATAAGCTTTGTTAGTTTAGCTGTTAACCATATTTAGCCTTCAGATCAACTCTTTTTTAACTTGTTTAAATCTGTTTTAAAATTGGTTTTAAGCCCCCATGCTAGATGCCATATACCACTTCTTTTAATTCTTTGGCAGTGTATCATGTAGACAGTAAATAATTTTTTCCTTTTTTTTGTTGAGCTAAGTCTTAATCTATCCATTTCCTCACTGGCTTAATGGTCTGTCATTCCCTTGGAACCCTTTTGAAAAAATTATGTTAATAGCCCAATTATTTAATATTTCAGTTTCTGTAGATCACTTAGTTTATGTAATACCAATCTGCAATTTATTGGTTTTCATTTCTCCTGAAACTCCTCCTAGCAAGGCTTTTTATTAAGAGGAATCTTCTGATGTGATTGCTATTAAAAATATTTTAAAAAAAAAATCATCTCCCTATGATCCTAAATATGGACACCAAAATCTCGTTTTCCTGCTATGGCCTTGTCTTCCTTACATGTAGCATTTATACCTGGATTTTCTGTCGCTCCTGCAGATTTTCTGTGGGTTTCCAGGTGCTGGTGTGCTTCCTTTGCTTGCATTATGACTTCAGTCCTATACAGCACATCATTACAAATAAATGCTTGTTTGCACCATTGTGTTTTCCATACTGTTTAAACTAATAAAATACTTCTACAAAGGAAGGTTTAACAAATGTGCACAATAAATTATGCATCCACTTTATCCTATAAGAGAAAAACATTATTTTAATATGCTGTAGGCTGTAATCAGAAGATAATATGTAGCTCTCCTGCTGCTGTTGAGCACTACACCAAAAATACTTGATTGATGTTACTTTGAACATGTAGCTATTTTAATAGCTTTTTGCTATAAAAAATTGTCATTGCAGCCAGATACAGACGATGGTGTCTGCACCAATGGCACTAATAATCTCAGGAAATATCCTGTGGCATACACTCACTCAACTGAGAGCTGGATTGGTTCGTCTCAGCCAAAATTGTTGCCACTTCAGTAGAAGTAATTTACATCTTATCTGAAGTTCTTTGAGGCTTTATCAGCAGTGATTGCTGAAAGCTTAAGGTCACCCCGTTGCCGTCTCATCTGGAGAGAAGATCAATCCTTACAGTTGCCAGTAAGAATAGTCCCGTTAAGGCACACAAGGTATCTTCTTTCATGAGGTTTAATAAGATCTACAGGAATCTAACTATTGTGTTTACTTTTGGCAGATATCTGAAGTGGAGTTGCACTAAAATGGCACTACTGCCTATTGGCACTAAAATTTTCAAAATGAGATCTTTAATTGGTAATTTTCTTTTCAGTTTAACACTACCTTTTATTAAAGGTAATAATATTTTATTATAAAATATCATTACGTCTATTTGCCTTACTATTTTTCATTGATCAAAACACATGAAAATAGCTTGGCCATTGTTAGCTACATGAAGGAATTCACCTTCCTGATGACTCATTTAAAAGCAAATCTCTGGCAACTGTAGATTTTTAGAATACTAGGATTTTTGACCCTATTTAGCTTCATCCCAGAGAGGACTCTATACTTCCAAAACTTCACAGTGGTTAAAAAGCACTTCACCAAAATTAATATATTAAGCAACTGAATCTTCCGAATTAATGATGGTTGAATAAATGTGTTCCTCTGCAAACACAATGATGAATAATAATTTATACAAATTTTTAAAATTTGTAGTTTTCTAACATGCAGAGCTTCATGTATTATTGCATATATTACTTGAACTGCATTAGTAATATTAATACTTTCCATTTCTCTCAAATGTTACTTCAAAGAGTATTGCTTGCTTTTAGCTGAGAAATACTCTCTTTTTCAATACTGAAGTGTTGTTCTATTCTGCAATAGTTCCTGTGCTGTCTCTCTAGATAATGGTGCACATTAACATCACTGAGAGCACCGGCACTGCAAGAAGCAGTGATGTTTCTAAAGATAACTCCAGGCCTTTAAATTGAATTACCAATACTGAGATGATTCTCTTTGCTAAGCTGCTACCCCGTTGCTTGGCTGTCAACTTTCAGAAATTATTCCTCACTAGTGACCCAGAGCTGCAGTGAACAGCTCCCAGTATAATTTTGAAAAGGGATTGTTATGCATAAGGCATTGAGGGATCCTCTGAAAAATTCCAATTTAGTACAGCACAGTCCTTGAGAAGACAGACTTTTAGGTGGAAGACGTTCTGGAACAGTTCATTACATTTACATGGGTTATAATGCATTGGCACAAAGACAAAAAGAGGATGTGCCTACAATATGGAACTCACTTTTATGCCTACAATATGGAACTCACTTTTATGATTTATGGTTATTTTCAAGTCTGTATCTAAAGTAAAAAATTTCCACTCTGACTTGTGTCAGAGGCATTTATGGTTTAGGAGTTCTTGGAGAGTAGTGAGATGTACTGGAGCAGTACTGCATGGGGTTAAGCAAACAAAAGAGATCTGTTGCAGATCACTGAAAAGACATAACACACTTATGGCTTCAGGAAGTCCCCTGAACAGAAAGTAGTTGGAAGCTGGAACAGTACTGGGGAAAGGGGCCTTAATGCTTATCCTTTTCTTACCCTCTCCTGGGCACCCATTTATGCTCATTGTTAGTAACGAGATACCAGGCTTTATAAAGACTCGGGTGTGAAGCAGCATGGTTGGGATTTTGTTCTCCAAGATGTACAATAGTGGCTACAGAGAACCATTCTTTCCTCCTCCAACCTGCACTTATCCTTGTTCCCCACAGGAATACAGATAACCTGCTATTATACAGGGCTGTGTAATGAGTATTTTTGTTGGTGATGTTGGTGCTGTTACAATACTAATAGTGTGAACATACAATTTCAACAGTCCAAATCCAGTCCTGCAGCAGTTAGGCTACTCAGCACAAACCCTCCAGGAAAATATGGGATTAGGAAAGCCCTCATATTATTTTCACTGCTTTGGGAGGGAGAGCAAATGTCTAGAATACATGACTTCTGACCTAGTATCCTTTTCTTTAGGTTGTGGAACTGGAAAGTATCTCAGTGTCAACAGTCAAGTGTATAATCTAGGCTGCGATTACTGTGAAGGACTGGTAGAAATTGCAAGGAAGAAAGGTGATGAAGTTCTGGTGTGTGACAACCTTAACCTTCCCTTTAGGGATCAGTGCTTTAATGCAGTCATTTCAATTGGAGGTAAGACAACATACCTGCATTCTGGCCCCAGCAAATGAGAATTTCTGAGTGTTCTTTTATTTTTATGTGGCTTCATTTCAGTTAATTGTTTTGAAACAGTTTCTTAGAATCACAGGAGATATAACTGAAATGAATGTAGTCAACATGAAAAAACAGAACTCCCATTACTCAAGAGGCACTGTTGACCAAGGAAATATGCATATCATTTGTTTGTTTATATGTGGTAGAGAAAAGATTTCATTCCAGCCTGCATTTTAAACAAGTGAAAACTAATCTAAACATGGCTGCTCAAAGTTTAAACAGATTAGACGCTCAAGACAAACTCTGGGTTTCTCCATAGGATCTGTTTTGATCAGCAAATGCATTGAAATGAAAATTTTATAGCAGAACTTGGAAGTCATGTTAACTATTATGTGTTATGAATTCATATTTCTCTTAGTCATAACAACTCAGAGTCATACAAGTGCTTGTTGCCTAAAATGACCAAGCATCTCGGCATCTTAACTCTTCTGACCTCTATTTTTGAAAATACTGCTCGTATTTTGAGAAGTATAATTTGCAAAGTGTAGATAAATAATAGTTAGAGTACCCAGTTACAGTCTATGTTTTTAGCTCTAATTTTGATTGAGGTTCTTTCAGGGTTTTTTAATTCATCAGCAAAAGTAAAAAGCATGAAAATAATTATTGATAGTAATCAACAAACTACTTGAAATGTGATAGAAATTTATTTTAAAATATATCTTTCACATAAACAGGTGGAAGGAAAGGGTGACTAATACCCAATACAATCATATTACTTCGCTTTCGTGTTGGCTAGTTAACCAGTGAGCCTACCCACATTTCAGGTCTCGTAGCATAATTTCAGTGCTTATCAAATCAGCTGACTGAAGGATAGCATACCTATTTCTATCAATTATAAGCCTGGCAAGTTTAAAAGTTTACATGCTATTTCAGTACATTTAACAATAATAGATTTTAATCCCTCTTGAATAGAGACATGGTATGCCTTTGTCCATCTAATTCTAAATAAAGTGGTTTTCATCCTGTTACAGAGAAAAACAAGTATTTATGTACTTAGTCAAATACTCCTCTTGGGTTTACTGGTATAATCATGTCTAAAAGACTGATTTTTCTGCAGAACCACCTGAGTGATTCTAACCAGAAGGAATATTTAACCCAGTAAAGAGTTTGCACAGATTCTGTTGGTTGATTGTAATTCCTTTCTGGTAAATTAAGCTTGTGTGTGTATGTCATCTCTGTCAGTTTTGATAAAATTTTGCAGGAGCGTCTGTGGTGATGTATGGCCTAACTCCAGTATAAGAAAATATCAGTTCCCTTCTCCCTATCCTGTGCAAAAAAAAAATAGGTGTTTAAATTATTTTTTTTCAAAGTTTGAAAAAAGATTCTTTGGAGTCAGGAGTACCTGGAAACAAGCACTGAGTACATAGATTGGAAACTCTTCTCAGAGTTGTCTATTTTGTATTCTCAGCAGCTTGTGGGAGCCTTGTTGATATTAACTGCCAAGAATGCTTTTCTTGGCTTGTGGTAATAAAGCTATAATTTTTTCCCCCTTGGTAATTTAATCATTGTTTTGAATAAAGACAGGGCTAGTTGGATGCATTTTCATAACTGCAGTGTTGAACTAACTCTGTTTCTACAACTAGAATTGGCTACTGTCAAGCAGCACATATAATCAAATTTTTCTGGATTTACTGAGAAATGTCTTCAGCTAAGAACATACTCTATTATCTGCTGTTCTGTGGGTAGATTGAATGTTTATCATGTAGAAGTGGTTGGCTCCAAATCCACTTGAAACAAATTATAGAATCAGTCCTCTTTATATCCTCTTTGTATCACTGAATCAAACCTAGTACTGATGACATATAGAACATGACCAATGTGTCCAAGCTCAGTACAAGTTAATGCCACTGAGAGTTTAGAGAGAAAATAGGTCTCTTTGCTATTCTCTGACTGTTAAAATTGGCTCATTCATACTCCCAGTTAATAGGAAGATAGAAAAAATATAGAAATCTTGAAATGTAGTGTAATTTCACACTGGAGTGAAATTCAAAAATGTGGAAATTGTCCTGGAAAGCAAATCCAAATATAGTGATCAAAAATTTTATTCTAAATTTGACTTTATTTTTTACTAGCATAATATAATGTAAAAAAATATAAAATGCTGAGACGTGCAATGTAGACATTCTTTTTTGCAAAAATTAAATTTAATTCGACAAAATTAAAGCAATGGTCAATATTTTTCTAAATTTTCTCACTAGATCTTTTGCAACTGTGCTGATATAAAAGTTCAAAGTAATCTTTTTACTGATATTTCCTTTTTGCTGTATTTATTACATGGTGAAAAGATTTTCTGTTTTCAGTAAGATAAGTCTGAAAATTGTGTCAAAAACTAAAGTCAGCCTGATCACTACCTGACCCACCTGAAGGCCAAGCATTTAAGTGAAAGCTTGCCATGTTATAATGTGTTATGGGTTATGTAGAGAAACAGAAACCTCTAGCTTATGTACCTGACTTTTCTTGATTTCCTGTTTTGGAGTGAGATTAATTTCCTTCCAGATTTTTCTATTTTTATCCATTGAAAATAATCATGTATTTATATAATATTTATATTGAACATAATCATAAAAGAGAGCATTCTGAGGTAAACTTCCGTTGTGGTACCTATAAATTCAGCACTGTTGCTGACTTGTGATAATTTGGAATGAGGCAATTGAAATGATTGAACATTTAGAACAGGTTGAAGATGGAAATGCTTTGTCCTTCCTAATATTCAATACATAATGCCTTTCTTTTTTTCGCAGTGATACATCATTTCTCAACTAAACAAAGAAGAATCAAAGCAATAAAGGAAATGGCAAGGATACTGACACCTGGAGGCCAAATAATGATTTATGTTTGGGCTATGGAACAAAAGAATCGTCGCTTTGAGAAACAAGATGTATTTGTTCCATGGAACAAGGCCTTGTGCTCACGCCATTTTTCAGAATCAAATCAATCTGGAGATAAGGGTGAGTTTGTCCATACAGCAAAAGGCCAAGACATACACCCTGCACAGCTTGTCATCTCTGAGTGCAGCTACCAAAACAATCTGCAGCCAGAAACTGATTCAAAACATTCCCGCAGTATGGACCATTGCTTACCCAGAGCCTGCTGCATGAAAATTTCTGAGGAGGAAAACAGGTTTTACAGTGCTCTAGGAAGATCTTTCCGCTCATGGTTTTTCTCCAGATCCCTTGATGAAGCAGCCCTGAGGAAGCAAAGTGACAAAATGAAGCACCTGAAACATGAAGGCGTGTGGGCAAACAGTACCGTACCCATTCAACATTCACGACACTGCAGTTTGGATTTAGGTCACCATGGGGCACTGTTAAATGAACCAAGTTTAGATGATGATGATGATGTGTTTGTGGAAAGCCTGTCTCTCAAAAAAACACAGTGGTCGCCAGCCACAGATGCACCGAAGGATTTAAGTTTAAATGGAGGACACCAAAGTGTAGTTCAGAGCAAGGGGGACAAAGCTTCATTCATAAATGGCCCAGTGGAAGACAGGGATTGCCTCTGTGGTTGTAACAAAGATGGTGCTGGTAAGTCTGATACCAGCAAGTTTTTCAAAAGAACTTCAACAACTGACTCCACTGACTCAGCTTTGGATTCAGCAGTGTCTGTTGGGGACCAAACTGATGCCATGTTGGATACAAAGGCCTTCATGCGTTATTACCATGTTTTTCGGGAAGGGGAGCTGTGTTCTCTGGTGGAAGAGAATGTGCCTGAGCTTCAGATACTTTCTTCCTGCTACGACCATGGAAACTGGTGCATTATTGCAGAGAGAAGAGGAACATAGCTATAAAGAGAGCAAAGCAGAATCCAGTGACTGAGGATTTTAAGCTCTTCCTTGTGTTACTGTGATTATGCAGTGTGACATGGAATTGGAATCTTGTAGTTGTGTGCCATTCATTTTTGAGTTATTAACTCTCAACTATTTAACTAGCTAATGCAAGGTCTGTATATAGGAATGCAAGTGGTAGATAATATTTATGTTTTGCTAAACTTTTATGAAGTTAAAACTGTAGAGTTTTATATTGCTGTTAGCAAATAATTGTGTTTTAAAATATACTTTTCTATTGAGAAACAAACCTTTTTATAAACCAAGGATCACGGCATCTTTTATGAGAAATATCCTCTCAGTAGAAAGTCTAGTCTTTGTTCTTCAGATGCCAGAAGTTTGTCACATTGCTCCCTATTCTTGAAGTGCTATAAATGAGACATGGACACTATGTCTAAAATTGTACTTGGCTGTACACTGGTAGAGTGCATGCTGTAGAACTGGGAGCAAGCATGGTCCCAGTGCTCCTCAGTTGGGAGTAGAGTTATTAATGGGCAAAAAACTGTGTACCAAACAAGCTCTACGTGTTCTGTCATTTGATGTTTTTATTTGGGAGCAAATGACAGCACAGATTTTGGACAGTATTTTTTACTTTTGTTTTAAAAATAATTTAATTTGTCTTGCAGGTGCAGGTGAAGTTTTATGTGTTAGCTCTCACAAATATCTTATCTTAATTTCCTTTGCTGTAGTTTTCCATTGGTTACATGTATATAATAGTCAGAGGGATTTGTGGGAGTGTGAGTATTATGTAAAGTTCTAAAATATCAAATCCTTGAAATACATATATCTTTTTGATAAGCCTGGGAAGCTAAGATTAAATTAATAAAAATCCAGTGCATATCTGGTCAGCTGTCATATTTACTTTTCTTATTCACAGACATGAGAATATACATTAATGGTGTGTTAAATAATGTAGACAGGACGAGGATAAGCCCAGTTTGCACATAAAATTCAAATTCCTGTCTTGTGAAGTTTAAATGAATCTGTTGGGACCTAAGTGATCACAGATTGTTTACACAACTTGCCTATTCCCACCAAGACATACCACCACTATCCATCTGTAGTAGGTTGTAGCAGTTAATAGTGCTGGGGATAAAAAGCACCTGGCTTCAGAAGATCAGTAGTGGAACTGCCAACAGAAGCAGGGCTAGAAGAGGCTAATTGCCTCGTTAGCACAGAGTTACTCCATTCCTAGGCTTAATTCATAGTCAGTGGTTGCTGTGCAGGGCACATCTTCAGCTGGTGTGATTTTGTGACCTTTAATGGAGCTGCACAGATTTCCCCCCCCACCCAAAATAGAACCCCTAAACCTCTTTTGTTACAGCAGTTTTAAAGAGCTATATAATTAAGATGTCTGCCCTATTATTAAGCAAGTAGCTTTGAATACAAGGCAATAGGAGTGAAATGCCAAGCTTTTCCAGTCTATGCTGCCTGAGTAGGTGGATTTGGGATTGTTCAGTAGAAGACTTGATGGTGATGAGTATTTTTTGGTGTAGCTTCCTAGCTGTTAATTGCCACATGGTAATGTATTATAGATATATTTACTAGAATAATGTCCTCAATCACGCAATCATTTTTGTCTTCCTCATAGATTGGAATCCTTATACTTTATCCATCCTGGGTCTGTACCACTTGCACTCCCCACAGGCCTTTGAAAAATAAAAGTGTGGCCAAAGAACCATACATTCTGAAATACCATGCCACTCTAATCAAAACATTACTTTCAGTACAGCCTGGGGCTAGGGCTTTCAGTTGCTGTGTATGAGCCATACTTCAGAAAATGGGCAATATTCCCTGCCTCACTGGGTCCAGCTGCTCCTGGCTGAGGGGGCTGCACCTGCTGCATCCTCAGGCTCCAGATTTAGACATTTAGGGCCAAAGTACCCATATTGCTGAGCCAGCATGGATTGTGCTGAGCTCCATACCTCATTCGCAATGGGGTTGTGTCAGACAGGGGAGGCCTGCCTTTTATTTTGGGAATTTCTGGATGAGCTTGAAAATTTTAGAGAAGTCAATTGCTTCCAGATAAAGTATGCTAGTGGTTATTCAGCACTCCTGGAATTTGGGCTGTGTTTCAGAAAGAGGTAGATTATTATCGTCCTATATCCAATTCTGAAACTTCATCCCTAAATGCCAGCATGTAGGAACTTTATTTCACACATATGAAAATATTTATTAAGTATTATTAATCTTAACTGACAGCTGTGTTTAGTTATTTGGGAGAAAGAACATCACAATTTTGTTATATGAACTTCTACACTCTGACTGTGGCGTGTTCAGTGTCCATTTTCTTTAGAATATAGACTTAATATCCTTGCAAGAGGCTGAATCTGTGTCAGGCTCCAGTTAAAACTTCTTGCTCTATATGTTTGAATTACAGTTGACCCCTCAAAGCTGCTGAAGTACTTTGAACAACTTTTGTGTTTGTAGACTTTCCATGCTTTATTTGGTTTGAGGTTCTTGCCTGGGGATACTTTTCACAAATACTTAATTCTGTATTGAATTTTCTCATGTTTTGAGTTGATGCTGAGTTTGGATTGGATTCTTATAAATTCCTGGGAGAAGAAGAGTCAAGGTTTGGTAAGCAGCTTTTTGGTTTTTTTTGTTCCCCAAATATTCAGTTGTCCTCTGAGGATGTAACATCACCATGTAACATAATTTTTATGGAATCGGGTCAGTCAGCTGAGATTATGACTGTGAAGTCTGTACAGCAAACCTTTATTCTTGAGGGCAGTCTCCCATCTATTAGCGGAAGCTGCCTGGATCTGTAACAGCTTTATCATCTCATAAACCAGATTACCTCACTCAGAGCATGGTGGAGGTCTCTCTTGAGAGGTTTCTCTTTTGAGGAGGCCCACCTTAAGCAAAAGGTAATTTCCAGCAGAATCAATGTGATCCCAGACTTTAACAGCTTACAAAGTTAATGAGCTCAGAGAAGTGGATGTACCATTAAAAAGTATAGTAAATGAATGAATAAGTAAATAAAACCCAGCTGGCCTTGAATACTTAAGCTTTTGGCAATGTCAAGACTGGAAGATCTGACTGTTATAATGTAAAAGGCAAATGTGTTTTTACATTTCTTCTCTGATGATTGGGCAATAATCTCGTCTCAGTTCTGCTGATAAAGAACTTGCTTCTGGCTGTAGTGGGCTCAGATTGCTCCTAAGGTGCTTAGGTAGCACTAGGTGGCACGTGGAGAAGTTTAGATGACTTGAGAAAGATGCCCTGGTTTCTTACAAAATTAGTTCAGGTGAAACTTCCTGTGTATCAGTTTCTGCCCATTGCCTCTTGTCCTATTACTTGGCACCACAACTGCAATAAAAAATACATTGAACAGACTTATTTTTGCAGGACTAATACAGTTGTAATTGTTGATAAATGTTTCTATTAGAAGTGAATGTGTCATTTTTTTGGTTCTAACAGTGACTAATTTACTTTCTTCCAAGCTCATCATGTAGGAATTTTAAAATCACAGTTGAGAAATGAAAGCTAAAAACATTCTAGTAGACTTTTCTGGTACTTATTTTTATACCGGTTACTTATATGCACAGTTTAAAATGGTAAGTGAAGAGCTGTATGTGTTCCACCGGCAAAATAGTCCTAGTGAGCTGCTTGGGTAGGTTCTGAATAGAAATGATAGCTCTGATCCTGCATCCTCTCTGCTGTGTCATGTCTCCATCAGCCTGCATTCACATCCCTGTTGGGCTGTATTAGTATCGACAGTGTGTTAAATCTGCTGCACTACCTGCTTTCTTGCTTAGCATCTTTACAGGATTTGGGACTACTTCAGTACTCCAGGAAAATTAAGTGTGTCAGCGTTAAATATGTACAAGTGCTTCTCTCTTTTGCAAGTTCAGCATTCCTTACTCTTACAGTATATGAATTCTGACAGTTAGCCGTGATTTTATCTTCCAATCTGCTGGTGAAAACCATGCTTAGGTACTGCTCTGTAGTCAATTCTGTGGTGTCCATACATGGAATCTATTCTTTAGTATTCAACAGAAATAAACCCTACTTGGTTAAAATATAATTTTCTACAAAATTTGTGTGTCTTCACATTAGCTAATAAATATATTAGCCCCTGAAAATCTGTGTCATAGAAAGCTCTTAAATGTTAAATTTGAGAAGACTGTGTTGTTTTCTCATTAAGTTAGACCACATGGACACAATGTAGAACAGGATAGTGCAGGATTTGCTATGGAGCAGGGAGTGCCTTTGAACTGTTTAAGCTATCTCTACATCTTCTTAGAGCTTGGGGTGCTTGAGGACAGCAGATGCCTCTGTTGCACTTGTGGCAGTTCAGTACCTGCACCTGCTTCTTCTCCCAGTGCTCAACAGAGATAAGCTGCCTTAAGAAAAATACAAATTGTTCTATTTTTTAAAAAAGCAACCAACCAACCCCCCACCAAAAGCACCACTACCACTATTGAAGAAACCCTAGTAGGGGGTGCTCCAGCAATTACGATCATATCTAAGCAGAAATAAAAATATGGAAGAAGGAAAAAGAAAAGAAAGATACTATGTGTGGCACTCCTAGCTTTGAAAATATTTCTGGATATAAATTCTCCATCTCCTTTGGCCTTGTTGACAAGGTGCTGTGCTCTGCTTTGATGAGGGCTTTATGGATGGGACAGTGGATGCAGGAACAGTGAGATGGTATTAGGTTGCCCTCTTCAGTTGTGACAAAGTAGGTTGACTTCTGCAAAATTTTCAGTTTGTTGTTGCTTTTTGTACAGCATCTCAAATTCTTTTTTCTGAATGAAGAAAATATTTTTTGTCATTTTGAAACTGTCACAAGTAAACTAGACAAAATATATAGCTGAAGATATCTTCTCTTACACGTGTGGTAACTTAAAAAGTCTTTGTGTGTGCGCAATCAGATTGAAAGCCAATGCTCCTCTTGCACAGGATAAAAATTAAGTCATTTGTGAGAGGCATTTTGGTGAGGCAGAATCGTGTTCTTCTCGTGTCTCTCTTCTGCATCTTTGCACAAGACACTATGCTACGTCAGAATTACTGGGAATAAATTGACCCTTCACATCTCTGCTTTGTTTCCACAGAAATGACAGGATAGTCAGGTTTAATTCTGAACAGTGTTTCTTGTGAAAGGAGGAATTGGTCATTTGGGCAGAAAAAATGCTGTAGTGCAGAGAAAGGACAGATACTCCAGACAAGGTAAAACCTCTCCACTTAAAAAGGGGAAAGCAGAATGTTTTGTGGCTCACTGGCCAAAGCTATATTCCAGTTGTCCAAGAGAATGCAAGAGATGAGACAGTGAAAAAATTAATAGAGAGAGGTTGCACACAGTATTTCCAGGCTGGTTTAAATTAGTGTTTTATTCCATGGTGTAGCCTGATGAAGGTCATTGCCTGTACTGAGCACTAGCTGCAACTATCAACATCAATAACAATCAAGAGTGCTTGCTGCTTCTTGGGATCTGACCCTCTCCACTTTACACAGACTGGCGTTCTAACATTGACCACTGGACCATTGAAAATGTTTGTCTAACCCCTGAGTAATAGGTTTAAATAATGAGCAGATACAAATATATCTCTTTATACATCTGTTATATATGTAATTATTTTTTTAATGCAACCTTTTAATTTTTCCCCCTGCATATGTTAAATGCTTTAGTTACATTAAAATACAATTTTAAGTAGCCCTTGGTGCAATTTCAGAAAGGGAAGCAAACAATTTGACAGTGAGGAAGAAAGGACTAAGCCATGAGTACAGCTGAGATGCCAGCCAAAGGATGTTTTTGGATGGAGGTAGTAGGAAAGAAAGGGAAGGTGGTAGGAGAACCACATTAAAGAGAATGACAGAAAGTCGCTCAAGCTTGTGAAATCTGACCTCATTCAGGGAAAAAAATACCTCAATATCTGATTCAAAGTATTCCATTGACTTTCCTGGTCTTTGTATTGGCTGTTCTCTGAAATGCCTGTTTACCCTGGGATTTTCCTTTCTGTGGTTCAGAGGAGAAACAAAGATCCCTGGGAGGTTTAATTTATGATTAAATATAAAATAGAGCAGTCAGTTTAATAATGGAACAAATGTTTGGTCACAGTTTCACAGGAGGGTTTCCATAGTCCCTAGAAGAGTAAGCCACAGGTTCACAGGAGGGTTTCCATAGTCCCTAGAAGAGTAAGCCACAGGCACACCCAACTCTTTTTCTCTCTCCTGCCTCTACCTGAGATTCACAAGGAAATAAAAGTTAAAAAAATAAATAAAAATAAAAAATCTGTGCATGAAGGGCAGTCTGGACCTGTGAAATGTTCTCACCTACCCCTTGAGCTGGGTATTCAAAGCACCAAAACTTTGCGTATTTATTTTTGTTTGCCATGAAAAATACCTAAGGCTTTTTTTTGAGAGACCAGATTCTGAAATGAAATGAAACTTTTAAAACTTACCAGTGAAAAACCAATGATTCTGTATCTGAATTTACTCTGAGTTGCAGCCACTGATTTTTCTAGTGTTTGGGTCAACTTCCTAAATGGGAATTTTGCCACAGAGTGCATGCCTGCTGTATGCACCACAATGTGTCCTCAGGTGCAGCTTTGCCTTTCAGTTCTCATAAAGAGCTTACAGGAGATGTGGTGTAGTGCTGTGCAAAGCAGCCTTTCCACTATGAACAGAATTTGTAATTGACATATCTATGAAATATTAAATAAGCCATTAGTGTCTCTGAGCAGGTTAACCACATGAGCCCTTCAATCTGTGCTGGATTGTGTCTCTGTGGTAACATATTAGGCTCTGGCTTATTGAGAGTAAAGAAGCCTAAAGGAGAATTAACTGGAGACAGTGTATCAAGAAGCCAATGCTCAAGTGGATAAATACAAAAACCAGACTTAATACAGCAATTACATAAACAATTTCAACATTCTTACATTGAACTTTGAAATGAACAAAAAGCCATATGCAGTGATAGCCATTTGGTGATACTAAATATGGAGATTTCAGGAATGGTGACATGAAAATGGAATTCTGGCAATGAAACTGAACTAAAGAAAAATTATATTTTCATGTACATGGGTCAAAAGGGTTGTTCCCTATATATAACGGGTTATAAGATGCCTATGTGAAACCATGGAATGGAAGTAGGATCGAAAAAAGGGAGAGATGAGCACACGCTCCCAAAATTCTAGACTTAACTCACTGGACATCGCTGTAGGAATGTCACTCTTGGGTGACACTTATGGTCCCTTCCTCACAAAGTCCTGAGGAGGACTTTGAATGACAGTGATGTTCATATACCATTGTGGTCCATATCTGAACTGCATCTTTGTCAGGGAATATTTGGCAGGGTGGCTTCTCTGAGGTGTTAGTTCACTGAAGGCCGTGTTAGTTACATTGAGCTGACAGTATGAAAATCATCACTGCAGCCTCTAATAGATACAGACTCATGCTGTTTCTTAAATACAAGGGGAATAACATAATCAAGGAAATACCAGGGCATGATCTGGGGCTACTTTTCAGCTGGTTTGATCCCTACAGTTTGTGTGTGCCAAAGCTGGATTGTTCCTGGATTGGTTGGTTGCATGCAGAGAATAATGTGAAATGACATTTTTCTGCCAAGGCTGAGATCATTGCTATCAGTGTCATAGTGGTCTCCTGCACTTGTGTGCCTGCTTACCCTCTGAACAAGTGCCAATGTTTGAACAAATAAGTCAGAAGGATTCAGAAATGGAAGAAGAAGAGAGACAATAGGTAGTAATATTCATAACAGTGCTGGATAATACCACTGTTAAGAAAGAAACATTAAATGAAGGACTAAATAAAAAATTAAAGGAAAAGAAGAAAAAAATGTGAACATGAAATATAAGGCAGTGTTTTTCTCATCTAAACCAGCCAAGAGTCTGTTCAAAGGACCACAGGCAGTTTCTTGACATATTTTTTAATTGAGAAATAGAAAAATTTAAAGTAAGACCTGATAGCCATATGGTTTTATGGGACCATTAGTCTGGGATTTATGTAGGAAAATTTCTTGCTTATGGGTAACATCAACAGACTCAGCTTATAAATAACTTCTCAGGACCTACATGTGTATTAAGGTCACTTCAGATAAATTTGTGTAATCATTATCAAACCTAAAATTCAGATCTGTGGGGTTTGGGTGTGAATGGCACTGCTGGTAGTACCAAATTCTAACCTACTTATTATATAACTTCTCATTAAAAATCCAAACATGTCAGATTATCTTTCAGGACCCACATGCTACTCATTTGAGATAGGGGAGCAAGGCAGAAGAATATGGAATATGGATCTGACTGTTTAGATAACATACTTTGGAAAAGTACAGAGAGGCACTGGGAGAACAGAAGTGCTGTCCTAAGGAAGTGAATGCAAAAGCTTCTTTCTACCAGAAAACTATATTTAGATATTTTTGCCTGCAAGGGAACCCCCTCTGTTTAATCCTTCACCAGCTGGACCCTGTGATTTCTCAGCAAGGCTGGCAAAGCACAGCATTGCACCAGTCACATCTGTCAGTCACAGCACGTATGGGACTGTACCTGCCTCGGTCTGTGGGAGCTCTGCAGTCAGCTCAGATGGGTTTGGCATTTGTCTGGCATTGCAAAATCCCTTCACAGATGCTGAACATTAGGTGAACACTGACACAAGAGTCTAAAGCATCTACAAATCCTAATGTGAAAGCAAAATTGTCTTCATGTTTTTTGTTGTTAGTCACATTAATGATACCATACAATGAACTTCTCTAAGGTCATTAGAAATAAAAATTTAGGAAAAAATGTAATTTTCACTTTCTAAATATTTCCACATAAATTATTAATAAGGAAATAAATGTATTTTGGTAGAAACAACTCCAGAAGACTGTTAGTGCTGAGAAAAAAAATCTATATTTATTTATTAGTACTTTATGGGCTTTCAGAGCTATGTGTTACTGATATTCTCAATGTTAGGAATGGATGTACTTGTCCTGGTTTAATACCAGGCTCCTTCATTAACCAAAGAACATGTATATAATTAAAATAAATTCCTGTTGATTCTCCTGTCTGTGCTTCTGTTGAACATTTGAATGCACTAATGAAATAGAGATAAAATACATGTGATCCAGCAATAATATTATTATCTACAGTAATGCTAATATGTACAAAGTCGATTTGAATTCTGTTTCACTCAGCTAAATAAGATGAAGAAAATCTTTGGTTTTCCACTAGGTGTCAGTCAATCTATTTCTTTGGTTAAATAGGCTCTGCACAAGAAATCTGAGAGCAAAAAGCTGATGCCAAGCTGCTACAAAAATAGTTATATTTTTTGTGAATACCATACAGAGGTATTTTGAAAGAATGAGACCAAATCAATGACTTTTTAATTGTGCCTCTATATTTTTCTGTTTGCTTTACAGTTTCCATTTAACAGCAGTCAAGAAAACTGCCACAAACTCCAGCCCTGATACTGCTCCAGGGAAACAGGGAGGAAGGAAGGAAGAGAAGGTGCAGTCTGGCCCTGACTGTGGGGACTCTGCTTGGTTATTTCATGTCGGTCCTGAGCCAGCAGAAGCAGGATTTGAACCTTTCAAGGGGAGGAGTGCCCAAGACAGCAGAATCCAACAACTTTCAAGAAAGCTCCAAAGCATCAAGCCTTTGAACTGCCATTGCACCGAAAGGAAATGGCTGCTTTCCCAGTTCAAGGCATGATAAGGCCCTTGGGAAAGGTCTTGCAGGAAGAGTGCAGAAACCTCTGTGCAGGGAAAGAGAAGGCAAGATAGATGCAGGGAGAGGAGTGTGCCAGTATGTATTTGAAAAGGGAAACCAGACATAACTCTGCTAATGGTAGCCTTGGCCCCACGTTGCTGGTCATAATGGCAATTGAAGGTTCCCAACCTCTTCCTTTGTCAGGCCTGGCCAGACTGCAGCTGCTGTGGGAAGGCAGCACCCAAAGAACATATGGGAAAGGAAAGGTCAGAAAAGTGATGGTGCAGAGCAAAACATTTGCCAGCTGGACAAAGTGAGCCAGGTGCTGCTGCTTAAAGTACAAGAAGAAAGAAGGCAAGCATCTTCAATCCAGCTTCATAGAAACAAAGAGCTCATCTCTTGTGTGTCCAAGCTGCAGCTCTCAGTCTAGCGCTTCACATACACTCCTGCTCTGAACAGGCTGCACTCACATGGACTATGGCTTCTTAGGCTGTCTCCTGCATCCTGGGTAGTTGTGTAAAGCTGGACTGTTAATCCCTGAGGCTCTGTAAAATCATTACTCTCAGAGCTGCAAGGGTCCTTCTCTACCCAGCCACATAAAGACTGGCAGGATACCTATGGGAACAGTGATCTGAGGTCAGACCAAGGGGCTGTGGTACAAATGTCCAAGGTATCTGCTAAAAGAGAGCAGCAGTTTTCTGACTCCAATTCAGTTTATGTCCCTGGTCCACCAGGGAAAGAGTTAAAGACTAATTGTGCTCATGTAAGATGAAGCCCTCACTGGAGGAATTGGTAAGCAATTCCATAGGGACAGCAGGGGAGCAGGGCTGTCTCTCCAGTCTGCCCAGAGAGCCAGTTGGTTTTGCTTTGTGTCTGTGGCTGCTGGTTTGTGTGATCTGGGAGTTCAGAAACTCCCAGTGTGGAATTTTATTGTCCAGCCTGTATTTTCTACACTGACACCAGAGTATCCTGTCATCTGTGTGGTATTGCAAGTTACTGCTCTCATGTGCTGGGCTGCCTCATTTCACTGCAATGCTAGTTATCCCATTCACCCACCCATTAGGCCATTAATGTCATGGGAATGTTACTGAAATAATCCGGTAGTGGAATTATGATGTATTTTAGCACAGTTACACCCCAAAAAAACCTAAAACCTAGCTTGATTGTGTTTATTATTGCATCGCTCTTTGTAGCTTAAGTATTGGTTATGGTACAACAGAGAGGGAACTGAATCTTCTTGTGGGTCTGTTTGTGCAATTTTACAAGACGCACAGAATGGGCAGACTCAATGGCAGCTACAAAAGTCCTTCAGGGCTTCCTGGTTTGCTCTTCTTCCCTCTGAAATATCCAGAGCTGTACCTTTACATAACAAAAGATGGACTGAATCCACTGTGCCTGAGGGGGTTAGAAGAAAACCAACACCAGTCCATGTTCCTTCTGTCAGTGATGGAGCTGGCAGAGCAGCCAGAAGCAGCAGGGCCTGGGAGCCCAGGAGGTACTTGGGTCACCACCTGGAAGAAGCAGCAGCAGGATGAACTGGGAACCAGCTGTCCAATGTCTCTGTGCTATCCTTCAGCAACCCTCTTCAGACATCCTGATGCAGCTCAGCTTCCCTGCTTGGAGGATGAAAATAAAATCAGCTCGTACCTTCACAATGTGCTTTCAAGCTCCAATACCAGCAGCCTCATAGTGTAACTTCAGGGTCTTGAAAAAGAATGTTAAAATTTTCTCATATTGCCTATGGTATTGAAGTAAAGGGTAGGTTTCTGCATTGGATCAGACATGGAAAGAAATATGGAAAGAAACATCTTTTTTTCTAGAAACAAGTGGTTTGAAAGATGTATTATGAGTGTTTGCCAAGAGACATATACAGGTACTCTTATTAATAGCAGACCTATGCTAACAACTTTTAAATATATCTATATATCAATATCTCTATATATTCATATATCTAATATATTCATATTAGATAAAATTATTGCTAATTATATATATAATACATAACATTATAAGATTATTCATATATATATTGTATAATAGGTTTGATATACATCATATATCAAATATCTAATATAGGCTATGATTTGGAGGTCACTGGAATTGCCTTCTGCCATCCTTCCACTAAGCTGTGAGCCTCTGAATATTTCGGCTGCAAGCCAAAATTTTTTCCTGGTGTGGTAAATCTGGGAGGTGTAGGACCAGAATGTCACCTGTGTCTTAGGGAAGGCACTTCCAGGTGAGCTGGAGGCTGTATCTTAGTGCTACCTTTCCCTCCCCTCCCCAGATAGTTAACTAAGTTGTTTAGCTCTTGCATACTGAAAGTCTCATGCTTTTCTTCCTTTAGTCTGATGTGTTTCAAATCAAGCTCATACAAATCTTCCAGCCAAAAGGTTCTTAGAACTTATGTGTGCAGGGGTGTTGGTTTGTGGCAGTTGCAGGGCTGGGGGAAGGAGCCAATGGTCTCAGGATGAGCCAGGAGTGCCCATGGGAGGCTTTACAACTGCCTTGCCGTGTGTGCCTTGGCCTATAACAAACCTACAAGAACCAAAACCCAGCAACATTCGCTGATTCTGTTCAAATTGCATGTCTATTCAAGACTGATGTCTTTGGTGCTGGAATCAGTGCTGCTATTACACTGTGTTCTCTTCCTGCTATTCACAAACATCCATGATTTCTAGCTCAGCTGTGTTTTCCTCCCAGCTGGCAGAAACCGTGGCTGTGAAGTGTGGGAATAAAACTTGGGATCTGCTGCAGCCAATTTTTATTTGCTGTTGAAATTCTCACCTCTGTGAAATCACTACAGAAAAATGTTTTTATTTATGATGTTTTATTTATTTTCTATTTCTATGACACGTACTTCAGAAATGTAAGAACCCTCCTTTGTTTTCCTGTGTGTATGCAGCTCGTTCCCAAGAAACGGTGTGAATGTTGAGGTGGAGGCCTGAGGGAAGTGTTGGCTCCCAGTGCTTGCCCTCAGTTAAACACGTGGGAGCTCTGCCTTTCCATGTGTGCCTGTGCCTAAGTTGTCCTATATCTAAGTTGTCCTATAAAGGTCTTCAGGACAGGGCTCTCTCCTGCTGAGATGCTGGAATGGAAATACTTGCTGGCTGCTTTCCTTTGAGGCTGGTGCTCTGTCCTTTTACAGCACAGCTTTCTAATAGCTGAATTCCAGTGAAACTCTGAAATGTTGAGCAGCTGAAAACCCATCATGTGCCTCTCACTGTGGGGACTATTGGCCACTGGACAGAATTACTGATCCTTAATTACAGTGTCTGTACAGATAATGATCAGCCTGGAGCCATAATCAGATATAAAAAGGCTCTGAAACAAATCTATAAGCCAAGTTCTATATTTAAGTAAAGCCCTGACAATTGGGAAAGCATGCCAACGCAAGTTATTAATGCCACCATATTTTTATCATGTAAATGTGGCTGTGTAGTTAGTAGTGATCAGGGTTTCTGGATATGGCATTGCAGCCACACACAGAAGAAGTCAGTTCAGCCAGTTGGTTGCGTTTGAGAGTGAATGTCATACTGACAGTTCTGTAGTGAAAAGAACTTACTATACTGGAGGAGACCAAGAAAGAAGCAGTTTTTCTCAGTTTTTTTTTCTTTTTTTTTGGAACAACTGCACTGACTTGGAGACTGTAATTCCCCAAGGGAGCTATGTTCAGCTATAAATATTCCCTGAGATAGCTCAGTGGGTTTGTCTGGACTGAGGCTAATTTATAGATATTGCATTGGACTCTCAGAGGGGGCATATCTCTTATACTCTGTAGAGCAGTGATGGGTAATAATGACCAAAGGAAAGTCTAAGATACCTCTTAACAAAAGCTTCCTCCATCACTGTTCTGAATGTGAACCTCCCAGCTGTGCCAGAGCAAGCAGTATCTTGAGGCAGAGTTTGTCTGCAGGGAAAGCAGAAGATGAAACAAGTTATGCTTCTTTGTCATAGTATATATCTGGTGCTAAATAATAAATCTTTTCAGAATTTAAATCTAAATAAAGCTGCCCACGATCACCACCCCTACTGCCTGTGCTGCTGGGTAGCAGGAGATGAGACCTGGTAGTGGTAGATGTGATTTTAGCTGGAGCCAGGCATCTGCCCCACCTGCAGGTAAGTTTCTTACACCAGAAGGGAGCAGGGCAGTAAAGCAAATTGTATTGAGTTGGGGTGTGTAGATACCAGTCTGAATAAAGAAAGTTAAAAATATTGCAGTGAGTGAGGTTTTGGAAAGAAACAATTTAAATGTACTTCACGTTGGCTCTTGGAGAGTATTCCTTCAGAGGAGAGCTTCTGGCATGGAATGTTCTCTCCCATGTTTCTTCCCTCATTTTAAAGACAATAGGAGAAGAAAGTTAAATGTAGCTGTTTAAAAAGCCTGATGAGGAGATCAGTATTGTCACTGTTCTTCTGAGGTCACTGCATGACCCTGGGGAAATTGATAGGTGACTACCCAAAGCACAGGATGAGGCAATTTGGAAAGAGTTGCCACAAAGGCGAGTGCCATCCATGGGGCAGTAGGCCTAGGCTCATTCATGTTTACCAAGGAAGAAAGTAGGTATTTTCTCACACATCATAGATGCATCACAGGAAATATGACAGCCAAAGCCATGAATGAAAGCCAAATTAATTTTTACTAGGCCTAGAAATGCCACGTTGAATAGTGGCTGGTTCCTCCTTGGGAAGCATCCACGTATGAATCTCAAACACTTGGAGAAATGCTGTCAGGAGGCAGCAGCGCCAGAGGGAGGCTGTGCTGCTACAGTTTGACCTCTCTCCTGATGAAAAGGGGCTGGGTGCAATACTTGCCACCAGAAGCAATGCAGAGTGAGGCAGCTGACTTCTCTGAAGACACCAGCTTTAACCACAATTTGTAATGGCTGCTTTTCCAGGCTGGCAGAAGAATATGTTTGGCCAGTTTAACGCCAGAGTGTGTCTCAGTTCACCAGGAGCAGGTGGGTTGTGGTATAGGACAAATGAGAAGCTAAAGATTTCTTGATCTTGAACAAAAGTAGTCAAATATCTTAAAACAGATCAAGGCCTGGTCCAGTTATCCTCTTAACCCAGCCAGGGAAGCTTCTAGACAGTCCCTCCTCCTACGCAAACCCATGCAGTTTAGGGGAAAGGCTGGTTGCTCAGAACTTGAGTTTCCCAAGAGGGTGGTGACAGGCCCCTTACCTTGGAGCATTGCTAAACATGATGCAATCTGTAAGCACCTAGTCTGAGCTGTGCATACGCCTGTGAGAGGTTTTGTATCGGATCAGGCAAAAGGAGAAGGAAATGCGACACCAGGATCTGAGCCTGACCTGACTGCAGTGCTGGGTCTGGCAGGATGGAGAGAATGTCACAGGCGGACAAAACACACAAGCAGTGCAGAACTGATTGTAAAAGAGAGCTTGCAGGGTTTAACTGGAGGTTTGCAGAACAGAAAGTGTCCACAGAGAAAAGGCTGCAACAGCAGTGAATGATCTCAGAAGCTGTTGTTGCTCAGCCTCAGCTTCTCCTGCAGTGTTCAACAGAGAGCAACCAGAATATTTTATTTGTGATTGAGAAGTATTTGGGGTTTGTTGCTGCTTTGGTGCATCTTTAAATCACATACAGTATGGTTGATTAATAATCAAAGCAGAGAAAGAAATCAGTATTTTTCAGCAGCTCCCTAGGAAATGTATCCTTACAAAGAGCATCTCCTAGGCTATTCTCTGTTTCATGGCTTGAAACAACTGCAAACTGTATGTATATATTCCCAGTTTATGATCCCCAGGAGCATGATAATGGGTACACAACATTAATCTGATTTGTTTAAAAATATTAATCCAATTTTTTGTTTAATGGTACAAATCTGGGCACAACTGATAACAAAAACTTACAGCATCTTATCTCTTTAAGGAGATAGCTAAATGCAGAGCCATTCATCACAGTGATAAGCAGTTCCTCAGGCACAAATACGCACATATCGCAGTCCGTGCGTGATGCCGACCAGATACAGCTCTGTTTTCTGTCTGCTCTGCGTGGCGCTATCAACAAAGAGCTGTGAGCAAGGGCGAAGCAATACTCTTGGCAAATTCTTCACAAGTGCTGGGGTTTGCTGTCCTATGAACTTCTCTGGCAAATTTTAAACAGAATCTAGGAGTCTGTTTTAGCAGGAGAGTAGACTGCAAATAAGACTTCACTCTTGCAGTTAGCCTAGCATTTTGTTTGAAATTGGATTTCTTGTCTTTCAGTCAGGCTAAAGCCAATGTCTGGGAAAAAGCAGCTCCAAGGTTTGCTGCATCGAGAAGAGCCCTGCAGAGCAGAGATCACCTGCAGCAGCCCAGGGGGGTGTGGGTGATGCAGTGTTTGTGCTGTGTCATGGCCCTGCAGCATGATGTTATTTTTGCTACCCTGTGCTGGGCTCGGATTCTGTAACCACCTTACAGTTACTACTGTGAAGGTATGTTACCAGGGAAATGTGGAAATACTTAAAAAATCATACTCATAATCTTTTAAATGACAGTATTTTCTTTTTTCCTTTTACCCTTGAGTTCATCTAAGCATTCTTTTAATGAGGTTTATCAGCTCTGATATGTCAAAACTTATTCCTGTGATTAGCATGCAACATTAATGTTCAAATATTCTATTTGCATCTCTAGTTCAAAATCTTTTATACTCTAGCTCCCCATCACAAAATGTAGTTGATAGCACATCTGTTTCATCTCTTGTCTACCAAAAATAATTTGATTTAGAAATCCTCTGGAATTGTGTATAGACAAAAAGCAACTCAAAAGGAAGTTTGTTCTCAGCTTGGCCTTTAGATATTTTTGTTTCAGTTTCTTGCAAAACTTGCACTTTCAATTTATGATTACTGAAGCAAAATAATCATACATTTTTTTCCTCTTGATGTTCTGGGGAAGTCTATCTAGGGAAGGCAAGGCACAGAGGGCATAAAGTTCTTGTAGGAAAGCAGACTGAGGGACAGGCTTGAGGCATTCAAGGAGCCTGGGCTGAGTTCCTATTTATACCAAAGGTTTTTGGATTATTCATTCGTCTCTGAGGCTGGGACAAAACCTGGCAGGGCAGTGGAACGTAGTGGGTGGGTAACCAAGTCCTACACAACATGGAAAATGCTCATGCCCCAAATACTACTTCTGGGACCAGTTTCTGTAAGAATTAGGCAGAAGAGAAGGGCAGAGCAGAGTGAGCTTGTTTGTTTAGACACACAATGTTTGCCTTTATTTCTCTCTATCTTTTCTAAGGGCTGTGACGGCACTTCCTTCCTAGTTCATTTGTGTGGCTGCCTGAAAGGGATATGTCTAAATAGGGGTCAGAGCAACTGCAGGGCAGTTTGCTTGTTTGTTAAACAATATGGGAAGAAAACAGAGGCCATGAAGAATACCTCCCTCCCCTCTGTGCCCCAGGGAACATTCTTTATAAAATTTGGCAGCAACTCTGTCATCACAAACCAACAAACCACTACATGGAGTGGCTGGCTCTGGAAACTGTTTTAGTCATTTAACAGGATAGGAAGAGAAGGCAAAGAAAAGAAGCTCTAAAAAAAAAGAAAAAGAAAAAAAAAATGTATGAAGCCTCAGAAAATATCTCTACATCAGTAAGACAGAATGTTTGAACAGTAAAAAAAGTTTGTGGTGGTTTTCAAGGAATCAAAAAGAGTATGATAAGCTTGATTTGTTACATGGTGCATTATAAAAAAATAGCATAGTAAATATTATGTCCCAGGGTGGGCTGCTGATTTGTTTAAACAAATGCTCTCTCTTATAGTGACCATTGAAAGGCTGTTTGCTCACCAGGACAAAAAACTTCCTGCAGGATCTTGTCAAAAATACTTCCAGAAGTAAGTCTAAGTCCCTAGTGCAGAAATTAAAAATAACAGGAACTTTGGTACTTATATTTTTCTCAAAGCTCTGCAAAAAACTAATAATAGTGAATTCCAAATGCAGATTTTCAAATTATGAAATTCCAAATTATGAAAATAATTACTTTTACAATAGAGCAGATGGTGCCAGAAAACAGCTTGTTTTGCCTTCTTCTCTCAGTCCACTTGTTGAGATTTCGAATCAGTGTCTCTAGCCTCTTTTCTAGCAATAAACTGGGGGTATGATTCTATGCAAGCCTAAAACTTTAGATACTTAGAGCTTCCCAGGGTCTGCTAGTTGCTCAGTTTTTTTATCAAATACATGCCCAAAATATGTTATTGTGTTAGCCATGACTGTGTGCTCCTCAGCAGCAGGGCCTCTGAACTCTGTCACTGCTCTTGACATGTCCTTCATCCCCTCAACAGTCTCACTGGTAGGATGCTTGGGACATAGTTTCCCCTCCTTCCCCAGCCCCATGTGCCTGTTGAATTGAACCTAGTTCAGTAGCTACTCTGCCTGATCTTGTTTACAATTAACGTGACAAGGCCAGTGCTTTACCTAAAAAGTTATGTGATAATTTTACGCATAATCATTTATTCTTATCTTAGGTTAGAAGGGTGGAGACAGTGAATATGAATGTAATTTCTTTTGGACTGTGGTTCAGATGTTAGCTAGAAAATCTTGACTTTTCTACATGCTCAAGGTCATTCTTAAAAGGCCTCAAATGCAATTTAATGTTTTCAGGGGTCTCCAAAGCCAAGTAAGGGAGCTTGCAGACCAAGCACTGTGTAGTGTTAGTGCTGCTGTGGGTACCATTACAGTTCTGGAATTCATGAGCAGTTGTGATCCCATCTAAGTGTTTCTACTTAATTGAATACTTGCCCTGAATTATGAGGAGTTTCTATGCTACACACCCCTGAACTTGGCACTGGTGAAGCTGCACCTCAGCTGTTTTCAGTTCTGGAAAGTCACTGAGGTGCTGGAGCATGTCCAGAGAAGGGCAAGAGAGCTGGTGAAGGGTCTGGAGCACAGGTCTTCTGAGAAGTGGTGAGGGAGCTGTGGTGGTTAACCTGGACAAAAGGAGGCTCAGAAGGGACCTTATTGCTCTCTGCAACTGCCTGAAAGAAGGCTGTAGTGAGGGTCAGTCTTTTCTCCTAGGGAAAAAGTGACAGGACGAGAGGAAATGCCCTTAAGTTGCTCCAGGGGAGGGTTGGATTGGATATTAGGAAAAATCTTTTTGTGTAAAGGGTTGTCAAGCATTGGAACAGGCTGGCCAGGGAAGTGATGGAGTTGCCATCCCCAGTGTTATTTAAAAGATGTGTGGATGGGGCACTTGGGGCACACTGTTTAATGGAGGGGTTGGCAGTGCTGAGTTAATGGTTGTACTCAACCATCTTAGAGGTCTTTTCTGCCCAAAAGAATTCTGTGGTTCCATGCATACTTCAAATTGATGAGGAGTGTAGCACAGAGACGGGACACCCTTGGGGGAAGAGAATTACCATCAGTTCTCACCATGGAAGACATGAATCATCCTCATCTGCTTTTCCTCTCACTGGAAGGTAGATGTGTCACTGTTGCTGAGGATTACAGGAGGCACCACCAGAGTTTTTCAGGTTCAGTAATTTGTATGTACTTCTCCCAGTCTTAGATAATGGAGTAAAAACACCTAAGTAGAGGGAGGGCAGGTGTCATTCTCCAGACACATTACCTTAATGAATTTCCCTCTCTTTGTAAGAAGGTCTAGAAGGCTTTCAAAGCTGCTTTTCTGTGTCTTAAAGCAGTTTCCATTGCTGTCTGCTGAATGAAATTGTTTGTAGGCAGCAAAGTTTTGCCCCTTTTACTTAAGTACTGATTTCAATGTTGTTCTAGCTTTGTAGGCTATAGGGGAGGTGAGGTATCAGTGAGGTGTGATATTCAAATTCAGTTTGGATTATTGTATTATTGTATGATTTATTACTCGTTTTATGCTTTGGAAGGTCTAGTTGATAAATTATGTAGGTGACAAAGGCTTTAATAAGAAGTGAAAAAGCCAATGTGCATTCTTCAGACATTCTGTTGAGAGAGAGAAATGAGAAGAGCACAGACTGCTAGAGATTATATGATTGAGTTAAAACAAATATTTTAGTATCTTTGCATTCCTTTTCATACGTTTAAATGGACTACTTAGAATACGCTGTATTGTACAACTTTACCCAGAGATTTGGGTAAAAAATAGCCTATTAAAAACTTCACTAACCATAGTGTCAGTGTTTCTATGAACTTGAATTATAGCCCAGTTTAAGATGACGTGTTTAACCAGCTCATAACAGTGCCCTGACTGAAATTTATTTTCTTTTACTTGTTTTTGAGAGAAAAGCAAATACTTACCAGATGACCTGCTTGTTTTGTCTGTCAGGCTGCTGTCACTAAACATGTTGGAAGTGTTCGGCCAAAACTTTAGAACAGCCATTCCTCTATTACACACACCTTGCACGCCATCTTAGTCTGGATCTTAGTCTGGTTTATAAATATAATATTTATGAATATAATCTACTTCTTTATGAATATAATCTACTTCTTTATGAATATATTCTACTTCTGCTGCTAGCTGGCTTATTTTAAAAAATGACAGTTCTCTCAAGTGACACTCAAGTGTTTTAATTGATGCCACTCTTTCCTGAAATTCCCTTTTCATTTGCTAACCATCTTCCTATGTCTCTAATAAATGAAGGTGTAAGCTCCCTCAAATCAGAGCCATCTCAGCTATTATCACCCTGCCTACCAGCTTGTAACATGCTTATGTCATCATATCATGGAAAAAGCTGTTCAATTTCCTCCCCTGGAAAGCATACATAACTGTACCAGCCCTTTAATGCTCTACCTTTTGAATATTTAATTTTTTGAATAGTAATATTCTTTCATTCACTGGGAATTCTGTTCCTAAGGGGCTTTTCCATTTTTAGTGTTAGAAAGCCTTAAGAAATGTCTGTGTGCGTTAGGAGCAGCTGTGATATTTAGACCCACCACATCACCTTTTTATTACTTGAGCTAATGAAGTGACTAATAGAACACTGGTACCTGGAAAAGCATGCACAACACACTTGCTGTAGGTCTTTTTCTTCCTGTAGTAAGGAAAATCCTCTGAGCCTATGGAAGAATGGATTTGATTCTCTCTATGATGGGGAAATCATGTCAATCAGGGTTATAGATCTTTCTGGATTTTGAGTAAAACTTAGGAAAGCAAAGAGGTCTCCCAGTTGTGTGGTAACCTCCCCGTGCTGATCTTCATGCTCCTGGCCCGTGGTGGTAAGGCACTGCATCTTCTGATTTAAGTGAATGTCCACTTCAATAAAATCTAAGCAAATTGCATGCCACAACCTCCAATGTAATTCTTAGAGAAAGACTTATTGGTAACTTCCAAAACAATTGAGATATTTTATTTTTGACACCAGATATGTTCTTGCTCAGCCAGGCAGGGCTATCTGACAGTGCTTAAAGGTCAAAAGTGGTAGCCTGTAAGTCCTGTAATCATGGCAAATAATGGAGAGGACTTTTGTTATGTCTTTGTGATGCTTTATGGAAGCTAGGAAGCAATGATTCCAGGGTCTGAGCATGAGCAGTTTTAAATTACTTATGCTCTTGCTGCTTCTCAGGGAGAGATTGTCCCACAGTCCCAAAGACCTCTTGCTGTGTGCAAAATGCCTTTTCCTTTCCTTCTGCCTCACATTTTCCATTAACAAATTTTTAGCCCAACTTGTACACCCACTCAGCTAGTTTGAACTCCTCTTCTGGATTTTTATGACCTTCCAGTGCTAGTCGACATTTACTACATCCCTGTTGTCTAGTGGCCAGACTGTGGCTTGACTCTCTCTCTATAAATATGCCCCTCCAGTGCCTTAATCTCTTTCGATGGAATTTTTCCTTCTTTTAATTCTTTCCCATACTTCACTGCATTTTACTGTCCCTGGATTCAGCTTGCAAATTCATTTCTTGCAAGCAATCTGGACACAGGATATACAGGAAAATACAGTAGGATGGTGCAGAGGAGAGAAGTAATTTAGCAAGTCTCAAGATCTTAGGGGAGTGCTCAATGCAAAAGGTACATGGGTGCAAGCATTACATATTAGCATAAGATTTTCACCCTAATCTGGTGCTATGAATTAATTGTTTTAGAATGTGATACTTTTCCTTGCTAGAAAAATAAAACATTCTGGGTTGATGGATGAGAAAAAGATGAAAGTAACTTTTCAGAGATGCAGTGAAGGGTTGTATTCAGAAGTTATGGTATAACAGAGATGAAGGAATCAGTTATTCTTAATGCATTGCTCTGTAAAAACACGATCATGTTTTCATTCCTTATGATAGGACACTGCTTCCAGCACTTAGCAGATTTGTGTATTCCAGTTAATTTTCATATGTCTTAAGTGAAAATATCCACCTTTTATAATGTAGCCCAAGTCACGGATACTGTTTTCATACTTTCTTCTGGCACAGCTACTGTGGACACTGGGTCCTGCTCTTTTCAAGGTCTTGTACTAGACTGCAGAGGTACTGCTTTACATCATTTCAGTCTCCCTTTCCCAGACTGTCCACATGTGTTAGTGGCCTTTCTAAGGTGAAGGCTACTGACTATTCACAGCTTCATAAATACTGTGGAGTGCATTACTTGAGGAATGACAGTGAAACATGACTTTTTCTGCTTGAAATTGTCAGAAAGAAGTACTGAAATTCAGCATTACTGAAGCACAGGGCAGACTGGACCTGTGTTGCACCAGGGATGCAATGTACACAGTTATTCACACCAGCACGTGGACAAAATGGAATCAGGGCCCAGCCTGCACTTCCTCTGTGGCAACTACTGCTTAAAGCAGGAGAATGTCCCAAGAGGAGCTAGTGCTGCCCTGAGTGACAGCTGACAAAAAACCCCACAGGCATGGAAGATTGAATTCTGGTGTTCTGCACCAACATGGATATCTGCAAATGAAGGTGCCAAGAACACAAGCATTCTGGAGGCTGAGGCTACTTAGAAGATTCAAAATTAACTCATATTGTAGAAATGTTTAGGAAAATGTTAATTTGAGAGTAACCTAAATGCATTTTAAACAAAATGCAGTGTAAATCCTTAAGTTGCCAGAGGTGTATCATGAGTTAGTGTGCTTAAATATCCAAACAAAACCATCATTACAGAAAAAAAATTAGCTCTAACTCTGCTTGTTCTGAGGACCCAGAACTGTCAACAAATCTGTTTGGTATTTTTTTTTTTTTTAAATGTTCAGTTGTTTAAGTATTGACTTGGGAAGAAAAAATGTTCTGTAACAGCCAAACAAATGACAATCCCTTATCAGAAAGGTTCTCTAAAACTCTGGTGTGTGGGAACTAATACCATGGCAACAAGAGGTTTGCTTTTGCCAGACTCTGAAGCATCATCCAGGGAATGAAGTGGGAAGTGATAGCGATCAGGACTTTGGGATGCTCAGGCAGAGAAAGAATAGGATGATGTTGGTAACTGAAAAGCAGGAGGCCTTCTCACAGCTGGTGTATCAGACAAGCGTCACAAATCAAAATCCTCCTTCAGATGCCTAAATTATACTTCTGTTGGCTAAGACTTTAAAAACTTTGAGAAGTTGCTTGAATTAACAGCTGTCTTTGGCTTGGTTTTTCACCTTAGTCAGTTGCTTGTATATCTTCCTGGCCTCCTCTTTGGCTTGATTTAATTGCTGTGTGTGCTTTAACTTTCTCCAATTACTTTTACACTTGCATTTTTTGAAGCAAACCTATGACTCTAAAACTCATCATGACATCATTCTCTATTTAGAAATTAGGAAAGCAATGAATTATTTCCCAGCATTGCCTACTGCTGCTTTCCACCCGGTTAAATTCAAGAATTCCTTTCTACAAGACCACAGCAAAACAGAGGTTTCTTCCCACTATTATAAAAGCATGAAGCAATTGACTAGGGAATGCTTCTGTCCAGCTTTCTGCCATTGTCATGTCCTGTCTTCTGAAAACTTTGAAGTTGCTTTGGTACCTGCCTTTAACAATACTATAAGTATCAGCCTGGGAGAGGGCAGGCATGGCTGCACGGCTGGCTGGAGTGTGAAAAGAACCAGAAGTCAGAAAAACACCTCCCCCTCTTGGTATGAGAGTGGAAGGAAGAATGCAGAATAAAATAAAACTCATTATGAAATATCCAATTTTAAACATTTAATAGTGCACATATTGAGTATATTCTGTACAGACATCTATAGCAAGTTAAACATTTTTCTTTCTCTCGCATAGATCATACTCATGTAAAGCACATTTACAATAGAAAACATACTTGAGGTACAAAAACCCAAAAAGAATATCTGAGGTATAAATACAGGTATATTTTAAATAATCTTTATCATGCTTAATCTATGTTTGACAGTACACTGTGGGCAAGTATACATGTTTACAATAGAATGGTATGTACAACATACAATTTTACAAATTCAAAAGTGTTTGATGTAGAAGAATATACAAGTTTTTCCTACTCATGAGGAACATTGTTACTGGAAGTACTACATTATTTGCCATTATATAAAAAAAAATCTTCATCAAAAAGCTTAAAATAATACTGACAATGGTAAAAAAGTCTGTCAAGATTCCATCTTGCAACTCATTCATACCCTAGCCACAAAATACATTTATCACTTAATACTGCACCTTGAAAGCAAATCTTTACCTTTACAGTAAAACCTACAGAAAGACATCTTTCCAGAGGACCTCAGGACTTCCTACAGTTCATGTAAGTTGATTCTCAAGAAGTGGAAAATTTTCCAAAGGGTTTAAAACACAACAAAACCGAAGACAAAACTGCACCCTCCTTTCTGCCCTCAATATAACCCCCCAAACTGCTCACATGCAGGTTCTATTCATGTTAACACACAGCTTTTAGGAAAACAGGCAAGGAGGGGCGAGTAAGGGAAAGAGTTTTCATGACTCTCCCTAGTCAAGCCACCCCAGCTGCTGCTGCAGGAGTCCTGCCACCTCCTGGCACCACAACTCCAGTGTTGACCTTTTTCCTCTTGAGCCACTAGAATACAATAAAATATATAAAAGCTCATTAAAACACCTATAGATAACTCGGGAGTAAAAGCAATGGACATATTTGTTTTTTAACAACTGATGTTATTGGCTCTCCTTACCATTGCAGACATTTCATTTCTAAGCTGCTACGTTGCTCAAAGGTGTATTTTCTTAAATAAGCTTATAGAAATGCTCATCACTCCTAAAAGATCATCTGGATAAGGAGTGGACAGTAGCTGAAGCAAGCCTCTTGTAACATCTGCTTAGGGTTCTCAACTAGGTTAGAGCTGAGGAAAAGACAGAACTAGCACATTCAAAGGATAGCTACTCCTGGTCCACAGGGGAGTCCCATTCTAGGTTGAACTGTATCCAGCATAATAAAATCCATTCTGGTTGCCTATCAGTGTACCAGACACATTTCAAATTCAACTTCTACTATCCTTTCAACCATTAACACACTCATTCACACTTTAATCTCTGTGCAAACCTTTCTCTGCTTATCTCAGTGAGAACACATTGAAGAGTACCAACTATTCCAGTGGATACACCAGTCCCTCAATGCACTACAAATAAAATGACATGAGTATGTACATAAAGCTAAGTATTTCACATGGGAATGATGAGCCTTCACCATATTTCATAATATATTTTGCATTTAAAGAAATTTGCTTCTCAGAAGCAATTCAAAACATCTAATAGCATTTTTTTTTAAATTTTTATTTTTTTGCACAGTTCTCCTACATATTCCAGTCGAGGCCTACACTATAGACCTTACACAGACAGGAAGCAGCTTTAAAGTGTGTGGTATGGCCACAGTCCTATAGCAATGCTCACAGTCAAGTTCTCATGCTGTCATCCCTTCATGACACGACTTGCAGGTGGAACACAGGTCTGGTCTGCAGCGCCCAAGTCTCAGTTTTGGGCAATGTCTATGTTGCTGAGGTGGGGCGTGCATGGCTGCTCCTCTTCAGTAGTCACCTGGATTTTACTTCCTTGCTCTCAGGACTCTGCTGACTGAAAGAGTCTCGTATCTTAACAACTTCTGATGCACACAAGTGTCCAAAAGACTTGGTGTACCAGTCTGGCATGTGGCCCCTGTTGCATGGAGAAAAAAGTAATGATGAGGAAGGTACCAGAGACTTTGTACGTATTTTCTTAGTCACAATCAAATCTGTATCTAGCTGGTTAAATGTCTGACTAGGAAATCTCCTTAGTACCGCTTACTGTGCAGCTCAACCCTACTAATATATAGATTTGCTCAAAAACAAGTTTGCTGCACTAAGGAAAGGTTATGGAAAGTTTTGTGACAACCTGGCCCTGTTTACAAGCTTAGTATAAAAATTAACTTGTCCTTGCATCCAATATGACTGTCAGAGGAAAGGCTGGGGCTGTATACCAATAGTGATGGTGGAGCACATACTGGAGGCTTCTAATGCAACAACTACACCTGCTGCCAGATGTGCACTGAAGCCAGCTTTCTGTGACATCTCAGAGACCCGTGTGCTTGCCTTTGGGAAGGATGTACTACTACTGGCCAAGCTAAAGTCTGTTGAACCATCTAAGTTTTCCACTGACCATGCTGAAACTATACAAGAAAAGTAACCACCTCCAAAGGAAATGGACAAACAAAATGGAGTTTCCTACCTTAAATCAATTCTGCACATGTAGGTAAGTTTTGATTTTCCTGACCCGCAGGGCTCAATCAGATACCTCGACAGGAGCACATTGACTCTAACACCTGCCAGAGGAGCCCGATCGTGGTCCACTGAGGTTGCCAGAAGCACACAGGCTCCTTTGGGGAAGTTTGTCCTCCATGTTCTAAGAAAAAAGAAGAAAACCAAAAATCTTTTACTTGACAAACAGTAATTCGAACATCTAATAGGAATTCAGATTAGGAACAAATAGATATTTACTAATATAGCTGATTTTATAAAGAAATAAGTAAGGTTGCTACATGTGTAGGATATAAACATCATTGCATATGACTGTCTTACCTTAAGACAACGAAGTCCCTGGCTGGGTGAGGTGCCATGCTGTTCTGGACATACTGGTATATATCTGTCTGGCTATCCAAAGGCTCAATTACTTTTGACTCTATAAGATCCTCATCCCAAAGATGCTGCTCTTTAAGTAAACGATTTAAAACATCCTCTGGTGTAGCTGAGATTTCAATGGTAGTTTTCCATAATCGAAGTGGGGGACCTTCACACACCTGGGGAAAATTAGCAGAGTCCTTAATTTTCCTCTTCCTTACGCTTTCTTTTTCAAGTTAAGAATATTATTGAAACACTTCTCCATCTGCTAGTTCTGAGCTCTACAAGATCAGAGATGAGAAATTTCTTTCTAACTGCCTGCACAGTGACTCAGCTTGTTAAGGCTTTGCATGTGTGAGTGAAGGCATGTAAATTCAATACAGTGAACATTCCTGGGCTGGATAAACAGAAGAACACAAATCAGAATGCATTGGCAAGCTACTGCTGAAAGACATGGTGTTTTTATATGGTGTGCAACTGCATCAAAAGACCAAGATTTTTTTTTCTAGTATCTATCTGCACAGTAAAGATGTGTTTTGAACCTTCTGTAATATCCTATGTCACAAGTGAGCTAAAGTCAGAGCTGTGGTGTGAGTGACAGGGTTCATACCTTCTTGTACGCCAGCTCTGCTTGCTCTGATGTGGAGCAGCTGACCCAGCCTTTAAACTTCTCCTTCATCTCCTTTAGCAAGTCATCCACGCAGTCCTGGAGGTAGCAGTGGTAGTCGGAGGGCTCAGTGTTGCAGCTGCTGCCCCGGAGCTCCTCCAGGCTGAGGGGACGCAGGTCCTGCTCCGTGTACGAGTTCCGACCCCTGCTCATTTCTTCTGGTATCTGAGGGGTGACAAGGGTGAAATCATCCTCTTGCAGCTCTCTCCCCTGATCACTGTGTTAGTCTAGCAGCTCAATAGCCACAGGGACATATGTATGTTAGTTTTTTTAAGTGATGGGATGTGTGTCTGTCAGCTTAAGCACTCGATTAAGTCTGTGACTTTGATTTAACTCAAATTAGTCTCTGTTTCATGGGGTGTCTTATTCTGTGGAGTATCCCCCCTTTACTACACAACTAGACTCATTCCCACAGCACAGTTTATCCTGCAAACTGAAGGAAGAAGGGAACATTGTCAGCTGCAAGAAAAGAGACAGACACGTCTTCAGTTGAGAGCTCTGAAAAGATTTGATGACAGTGAGGAAAACCAGTTCTCGACTTGTCTGGTTCTCCATCGCAGGCCCTAGAGGGAGCATGCTTTAGTTCCTCCATATTCTTCAACCTACGGTTTGACAGTGTTACATTCCAGGATGCTTTTGTGGCCTGTCTTGCTAACTCTTGGGAATTTAAGTATAAAATGAGAATTGAAATTCCTGGAAATAGCATCTTGCTTTGTAATTGGAGCTGAGGTTCACAGACCCTCATGGCTGCACAATAAAAATTTGAAAATGTATTCCAAATGCAGCTTGGGTGCAACAAAAATGTGCCAAACCCCACAACTGCCTCCTGACTTGAGAGCACCAGCACCAACAGAACAACTCTCTTCTCTTCTGGCACCACTTCTAATTCAGGTATGCACAGAGATCCGGATGCAAAGGTTTTTAAAAAGCTATTTATCATGTGTTAAACTTCATAAAAATGAAGAGACATTCCTATCTTTTCATTATACAGCAGATCTAAGACATTCTAATCAATATTCCACCCATCAGTTGTTAAACAGGTGTTTTACCTGAAAGAGTTTCTTGCATTCAGCAATCATATGAGCTAGCCCTTGGGTTGCAGCCAGATTTTCATTTAGGTCCTTTTGATCAGGTTTGCCCAGGCTTGGTTTCCTTTGCATCACCCTTCACAGGGGAAAAGAGCACACACATACACAAATCCAGTTATTCATTGCAGAGCAAGAGACATGTTTGGGAAGAAAACAGTAGGATTCCCAAATCTGCTGGTGATTTAGAGCAATGCTGCCTGGTACCAAATATTGGCATGGTGTTGCTAACTGCTCTTGTTACTCCTTCTAAGCCTTTTCTTTGGAAACAACCCTCCACCCACATTTTTTTTTCCTTCTTATGAGCTTGTTTATGTTTTAACAAATCACCAAGAAAAGGCAAGATCTAACTGTTCTACAGCTGGTGGGTGCTCTCTGAGGTGCGTGAGGTGATCACAGCTGGCAGGATCAATCCCAGACTGTGCCTGTTGCACATTGCTGCCAGCTGTGCTACAGAACCAGCAGCACTGAGCCCTGCTCCCAAAAACGTACCTTGGGGAAGAATTCTCTCTTTTGAGAGTGTTCAAGTGGAAGAGGGAAGGTGCTAAGCAGACAGCCAGGTTTGTTGGTGTCATCTGGTTTTCCTTCACTGCAGCTGTGACATCACTCAGGAAATAGAGAAGAATCTGGAGGACCTCCCTGTTCTCATCAGGTAAAAGCATAATGGCAGCCTTGATAGCCTGGAGACGCTGATCCTTTGGCACATCTGCATAATATTAGTAATTCTCTCATCAGCCCATTGATTTTCCACACACACAGCATGAACACATCCCAAAGCAAACTCCAGCTTCAAATATTTGACTCGAGTTTGAAGCGATTTCCTTCAGGATGCATACCATTTGTAGGAAACACGAAGGAATTTTTTTTAACCCACTAGCTTAACTACCCTCAGCTATTTCCTGCCTCATAAGAAATGCAAGCAAGAAGCTGTGCCTAGGCCAGAGTTAATTTTAGATTCAGCTTCAACAGCTACATGCTCCTGCAGATGCACTGAAAGGACAGAAGCCTGGATTCAGGCAGGGAACAAGCAAACACAGTCCAGCCAATTTAGAAGTTCTTTGGCTTGCAAAGAAATTTAAAACGCGAATGCATTTTAGAACAGGTAAACTAATTAAATAATTTAGCTAGCAAACCTTTTCAACAGTGATGTCATAAAACATCCAGAAAGCGCTTTACCGAACAGACAGGGTTACTTTATTGAGCAGATCATTCAAAGTCATGCGGTGGAAAAAGAAAGTCAACGCTGTGAAGCCCCATACCATTAAACAGCTCCTTGGTTACGAACAACAAACACTGGAAAAATTTGATTGTGTCTTTATATAAAGCTTTCTCCTCCAAACTTGAAAGGAACAAAAAATGAAACAACCCAGACCAGATCTGCTTCTTATAAAGGGATTTCCAATAAGCCACCCCTGAAGACAACATTAGAGTCCGAGTCCTGGAGCATTTATATCATCATTACAGCCTACCATCCTCACTGCATGTCTCATAATACACATGGTGCTACCCAGGTACTTAATGGGTATTTGCATTGGGCTTCAGCAACTTTGTAAGGCTAGCAGGTGAGTTTAGAAAGCAGTTTTAAGCAAAAAAAAATCCACTGTTTTCCATGCTTTCCTCTCAATCAGCTCAAAACACATTTAAGCCACATGCATTCCATTGTGCAGCCTGGTGCATAGCACCAAAGCAAAGGGAAAATTTGCCCTTTGCAGGGAAGCAGAATTTACAGCTGTTTTAAGGCTCTTTGCTTAACATAGAGATAATACTTCCCGACCACCTCTGGGAATTCCTCAGACCTACCGCCTGCAAAAGGAAAGGAACAGAAACTCCTGCAATGCTCTGTCAAACTTATTTTGGCTCTAAACTCACAGAGCTGCTGTTTAATATGCATGGAAGTGGAGAGCCTGATTAATTTTCTCCACAAACCTGCTTGAGAATCCAAACACACACATAAAAATGCTTGCACTGAAGAAATGGTCTGTATATTTTAAAACATCGTCTCCACCTATGGAGCTCTGAAGGAAATTCCTGTAATTTTTTTGTAATTATTTATTTTTCAAGCATTGATAAAGTCCATTTTTTATGTGATTTACTCTGAACGCTTTATGGTACTTATCTGTAAAGTAGCTACAAGTCAGTAACAGAAAAGCTTACCACTTAGAGGTTATTTTTAAACAGTTGAGGTGAAGGATAGCAAAAATGAATTTTAAGAAAATAAAAATTTTTGGTAGCCTGGCCAATCCCCTCAAAAGCCCCAAACTCTTTTCATATAGTGTTCGCTCTGCTCGTCTACTTAGCCACATTAAATGTGGCTTATTTTCAAACCATAATATCAAGTATGCTCAAAGAAGAGAAGAAAATTTAGAGCAAGTGATGAAGTTCTTTAGAATAGAAAATTTAGAGCAAGTTCTATTTGTTCTTGAACTAGAGAGAAAGGTGAAATTAAACTTGTACTATAAATTGCTGTAAAACGACAATACAAAAAAAATCCATTCCTTAGAGGCAGCCTAAACTGTAACAGTTACTGGAGAAAGGTAAAAACCAAGGTAAGAAACAGGTGTAGCACCCAGAGCAAGCAGCGTTACAAAGTTCCACCCTTGCTTCACAAATGGCCACGTGTTACGGGCTGCAGAATCTCACTACTTACACTGGTATATCTGTAGGAAGGTCTCGGAGAGTTTGTTGGTCATGAGAGGCTCAGGGAGATCACGGAAGAATTGCTTTAACATATCTGCTACATCATAGGCAGACTGGCCTTCGTAGTTGACACTGTCTGTGGAACTCTCATTCATTTGACGCAAAGCCTGAATTCTTGATTTGACTCCAGATTTCCTAAAGAGTCCAACCTAAATACACATATAGAAGTAAATACATTTACAATGAACCTAGAAAATCTGAAACGTAAGCATACTCTTTAGCTTCTGAAGTATGGGCTCTAATTTTGTGGAAAGCTCTCCATGCATTAATTATCCATTTTGTCCTGTTTTGAGTCTAGTTTTTTCAGTCTGACCCAGGAACAATCAAAATGAATGGAAAGCTGGGCTTTGGGTGGTGCATGCACGTGGAAGAAGAGAATAACAAAACGTACCTGATCCAGACAGTGGTTGCGGAGGTACCGCATGGCTTGCTGAATGCTCTGGGGAAGAGGCTGCCCCGTGCGCTGCACGTTCACTTGCAGTGGTACTCCAAAGACATTCCGGTCTTTATAATCTGGCACCTTTATTCTTTTCATAAATTTTGGTACTGCCCTATTCAAGCAAATGAATGACACATTAAATTAAACCTCTGTTGACTATTTATCGTCTGTATTTCCAGTAATTTGGAAAGTAAGTGAAAATAAGTGAAACACTTTCAGTAACGCAAACAATAGTGACAGTATAAATTAGTTAGCCACTCAGGGCTGGAAAGGGTGAAAGAAAACAAGAGTTTCTCTAAGAGAAAGGCTTGACACTTGGGGCAGTATGCTGCCCCTAAGTATTAATGCGGTGCTACTCCATCAATATTAGGAGGACGAAAGCTACAGGGTAAAACTGCAGGGGCCAGATTGAATTGCAAAAGAGTCAAAATAAATCTTGCGGTCAGTGACCCCTTATAACACTGCTTCTTTAGGTTTCAGGAAAGATGGGCATTTGAACAATGAGCTTTTGTATGTCAACTACTTGTTCTGCAAAGTCCTCAAACTGAGTCCACCACCTACCAGTGTGCAGAACAGCAGGAAACTGATGTAATACATTTGAGTTTGTCAGCTAAAAACTTCAGTTCTATAAACAACCCCTTTGAAGGACCCCCCTCCTTGTCAGCCAGTGACTTTTGTTACCCCCACCTCCCACTCCAGTTTCATTGAGAGGCCTTTCCATCTGCTGATGACTCCAAGGAAAAAGTTACTAAACACAAAGGAGTGATTTACCCCTGTGTCCCCCAGAGTATTGGTTTCACAAAGGGGAAAAAAAAGGCACTAAAATGTGAAAATATTGAGGTCATTTTCCTAAACAGGGAGGAAAGCTAATGCCCAGTGTAATAACTAATAGGACACAGTAGCACTGAAAACAGGGAGACATTTAACATTTCTACATACAGTACAGCTATACAAACAGTGCGTTGGATTTACAGCTGACTAATCTGTTGCACAGTAAAACAGAACCAATTTGTATTGCTATATAGTTAAGTTTAGAGCATTATTGATACATGTATGAATAATACTTGCTTTGTCAAAAAACATGCCAATGGAATGTGAAAAAACACATTGCGATCTCCACTGAGAATCTGAAGCATGCAGGGATAACTGGTCAATACTTATTTCTGTCTTTCAGAACAAACAACTTCTGTATTTAGAAAGACTGACATAATAACAGCCTTTGAACAGGAGGTACTTTGATGCCGAAGCTAAATACTCTCTATGACTCCTGGGGAAGGGAGGAGGCTGGCCTGTGGTAGGGACAAGCAAAATTTTATTTGCGTCCTTTGCATCCTGAAGGTTACACAGGCTGTACTGCAGATACAATAATAAAAGAGCTTTCTATTTCATTCTTCTGACAAAAAAATATTCAACTGGGTTACAAACACCTGGCCACAACAGAAATTGCTGCCTACAAAAAACTCCATAGTTCTCCCAACCTTTCTTCTTCTCTCCATCTCGTTTGCAAGCTAACTGATTTATAGTGCCTTAAAAAGGCACCAAAAAGGGAAAACAAAATTTATAGTGCCTTATAAAGGGAAAACAAAATTTTGGCTAGTGAGAATTAAGTAAAGTTTACATTATTTAATTGCATAATTACATAAATTAGATAATACAAATATTTAAGAATAACTGAAGAAAAGTCAGCCTATTAAGATTGGCTGCAATTTGTGCCACTGCTTGCTAACTGCCTCCATAACTAAGTGGTCCTTCTTTTGCTATAGATACTGAACCTCTTCCTCTTCAGAAAGCTGGTCTGTACTTCATTGCTTTGGTTCCTCACATGTCCCCATAAATACATCTCTGAAGCCTAATAGGATTACGCTTACGTAAAGGGTTAGTGATTTTAGCCCTGTCTTAGAAAACCACAAATCACTGTCAGCACATGCTGGAGGATGAAGTGCAAATATGGAAAAGGAGGGATTGGATGGATGCATCGCATCTTTCCAAAGATGTGTTGCCTGGGACAAGGACAACTGTCATGCTCTCACAGAGTCGGGCTCTCTATACACAGCACTGTGTCCTTACCAGCTGAAACCATGCTTGTTGGAAGGTGTGTACTTCTCCAGGAGAGCAGTCAGCTTCAGGAGAGAGTACTTCTGCAGCAGGTTCATCTGTGCTACAGACTGGCAGTTGATCTGCAGTGATGCTGAGCTGAGGCTGGGCCGGTGGGAACTCTGGAAGCTGTGCCACCTTAGCTTGTGCCTGTGGAGAAGATGGGAGACAGAGAAAGGGCAGGTTACTGAAATGTCTCTACAAGACACGTGCAGGAACTACCACAAATGTACTGCTGAGATCCCTGCCCTTGGCTGCTGCATTCTTCTGAGATTTCACAGGCATCAGCTAGCAGTGTTTCTGCCTCACCTGGTGTGATGCAGAATGGACAGGTGCTTCACGTGGAAATGTGCACTCTGGGATGACCCACAGCTCAGTGCTACCTACACAGCCTTGCCCTATCAGATATCCCCCAAAGGCTTCAATGCCCTTCTCCCAAAGTCCTTACAGCACTATGGCAGTGGGAGTAAAAAAACTCCTCTAAGAGAAAATAACATGCATTTTTTACACATATCAAATAGGAAATCTGCACTTCTAGAAGTCCTATTAAGTTTATACAAGCAGTTGTAGATGACTAAATTATTTGCACCACTTTTAATGGAAAGCTGGAAACAAAGCTAGAAAGAATTAAAATCCTTGCTCTACTCACAATACAAAATACAGTCATGGTAAAACTCCCAGCAGAATCTGGAGGCCACTGGAACTCCCCCAGTCTCCCACTGTGCTACAGTGATCAAGAGAAAGTAATCATGCCCCATTTTCCCCACAGATTTAGTGCCCTAGCATGCTATTAGAAACAGCCTGCTACTGAAAAATGCAATTTTTTGAAACAGTCTGAAAGTCAAGGCTTTTCCTATGCACTAGACGCAAACCAGAACATACTTATTCTTGGTTCTAGCCAACTTAAAAAGTGATTAATCCTACTTGATGGCCCTCCCCTCCCACGCACCATTTCAGTTTGAAGAATTATACCACCCCGAGTCCCAACACTCGTGGTCTAACCTGTTGGAACGTGTCAGCGATGCACCAACCCCAGAGTCTCTCCTGTCCTGGATCCCTGTGGGCTCTTCTGTTTCATTCAGTGAATTCCCTGTACTGTCGAGGTCACTTGGTGTTCTTCGATCATTATCTACATCAAGGTGAATCTGCTTTGGAGAGGAAGGACATGGGGAAATGGAGTCGAGTGCTGAGTCAGAGTCCCCTTCATCTGAGAACTTCTCTGACCACTGGTTCACTATTCTCTGCATCCCTTTGACATGGTATAGGATGTCGTCTAGTTCTGGGAATATGTCTTCATTTTCGAGGTCGGCCAGGTCACTTGTACTGGAATACAGGATTGAACCTGGCACGTTGTCATAAATACTCAAGCGGCTGCTCATGGAACTGGAGGAGTTGCGCCTCTTTCCCATGCCTAGCTCTTTGGAGCTGTCGCCACTGTTCTCCCTCTGGAGGGTGAGGTGGCCGTGTCCATGGAAACTCCCTGTCCTCCAGTTCACAGAGGTGTTGCTTTCTGTAGGGGAGAAGTTGCCATTGGAGAGTGCTTTGGGGAAAGTGCCGGGCTTATGATCCTCAGGGATAAAAAATACAGTGTCTTCCGCAAAACTGCCGCGGTTCTTGAAGTTCTGCTCCATCACATCGCTGAACGTTGACTGATTGAAGGGGTCAAAGCCTTCCAGGTACATGCCCACCCTTTTATTGTAGGCACTGAGGCTGCGTGTTCGTGTGACAGGACTGGGCGTGCTGACAGCACTGCTTGTCTCAGACTGACTACTGCTGCTGCTGGTCTGGGTGGAATTGGAGACGCTCCTCTTTCGTACCATGGGGAAGCTGATGTGATTGCCGTTGAGGGTGGAAATCTCCACGCAGTTAAGTTGTTTCAGTTTATCTTCATCCATGCCCTCCTGCAGGATTGGCCCGCTAATAATCAGGCCAAGCTTTGAAGGAGCTTTGCTCTTGCCATGGTGAGAACTCTTGATTTTAAGACTCTCCATTCTCTTGAGCAGGCTCTTTGTTTTGGACTTGGCGTTCTTCTCGTTGGCTTTTGTGTTGAAGCTGAAGCTATTCAGCTCCCTGGGCGAGGGCAGGCTGCTGAATGAGTCATCGTTGGCTACAAAGTTGCTCGATGAACAAACGCTCACCACCGAGTTTGTCCTGGTGGTAGATGCCTCGCTCTGCAGGGTTGGTTGGTGGCTGCTGCTGCTGCTGATGCTCAGGATAGAAGCCACCTCCTGGCGTTCGCTGAGGTCTGTGAGCACGCTCTCCCGGCTTGCTGCGTTCGTCAGGTGAGGAGCTTCTGGGGACGGGATATTCAAGTCCGGTTTTGGAGGGAAGACATCAAACTCTTCAAGCCGTGACCACCTCTTGCTGTCCCTCTGAAAAGTCCATTTGCCACTTATTGCACAAGGTTCATCTTCATCTGAATCTTCACTCTGCAAAGAAGAACCCTGAAAGTATTGCTTGCACACAGCTCAAACAGCAAAGGCGGTTGCATTTAAATACAATGTCCACTAAACTGCTTTAAGCACGACCTTGTTCTCACTGAATTTAAAGTGAAAACAGTCTTTTACTTCAGGGAGAGGAAGATTAGGCCATAAAGCCTGTCATGGGAAAAGATAACACGGTACAGGCAATATATTTTAACTGTTTTTAAATACAAAAGATATACTGTTCATAAAAAGAAACAAACAACACAATCTACTTTAAATTGTTCTATTTTAAAAAACCCTAGTATCCATAGACTTAATTAATTGGTCACAGTGGATAGCCCTCACATCAATGGAAATTCCTGGCATGCATAACATTTTAAACTGGAGTCAGTCAGGGGTTGGGGTCCCTCTGGACTCTCTCCAAAGCTACACTTTGTTGATAGTGGCTATATGTTTATACTCCTCTTTGCAATTACGAGATGTTTCTCATACATTCTGAATTTTAGTGGCTTAATTCCTTACCCATTTGAACATTCTGAAGAGTCTCCTCACTGTGACTAATGAGACAGCAAAGGAAGCTCTTGCACTGCTAGAGTGTGATGGCTCCAGGCTCTTACCTGGTCCACTCTTCCTCCCACAGGCTAGCAGCTAACATTTTAAGAATGTTCTGTGAACTCTCTACTTCAATCTAGCTTCAGGCAAACTTCAACACTTGAAGACAGTGAGCAGCAAGAGCTCACTGAGAGTGTAGCACGTAAGTAAATTGTAAATAACATGTTTGATGTATGAGTAATGCTTAGAGTACAATTACACATACATCAATTACGCCTACAATCTTTTCATCTAAATACTGAAAGGGAACAATCCTGACATATTTGGTCTTCCAAATATATGGAAAGTTTCACATTGGAGGAATAAAACCAATGAAGATATTTTACTATGACACCATGAAGCCATGAAATAATCTTTGGTGTTTAGAGTAAGAAACACTAATTGCCACCCAGCTCCATGAATTTCACTTCACATTTGTTTAATTTGCTTTAATTTAAAAACACACACATATGCATGCCCCAAACTGTAACTATTTGTGTGCCATGAATACAAAAATTTATTCTTTGAAAAACAAGTAAATTATTCATATTTCAAATAGTTTATGTATGCATACTTCAGATCCTGATCATCTCCTAGTTTTTCTTGTTTGTTTTCTTTTTTTTTTTTATATGACATTTCATCAGCTCAGGAAAATAAGTGAGATATTGTATTTATTTCTTATGACCAAATACACGAGACACAGAGCAAGCATCATTTTCTTTGTCTCCCAACTACTGCAAACTACTTTTGTCCATGACTCAGATGAAAACCCAAGAATTCTGGTTTGCCTATTCAAGTTTTCAAAAGGAAAAAAGTAATCTGAAACTGCCAGTGGATAATAATGATGGTTTGGGGATGAATGAGATTGATTGGAAAAAAAAAAAGGAGCAGTAAAGTGATTTTAATTTTCAAACAAGTCAGTAGAAACATAAAGAAACGTGTTTCTGTCAGCAGAATTTTTCCCTAGTGTTAAAAAGCTTTAAAAGCTAAGTATTGATTTTATTGACATCAATAATGAAAGGGAATGGGCACCAAGTCCATTTGCCAGAACATGGGTGGTAAATAAAGTTCAGGAAGGAAACAAAGTTCAGAAAGTTGAAACAAATGTAACATCCAGACTCTGGAGGATCTGAGGTTTGGACCTGAAGTCAGGTCTGGTCTGACCTCTAATATCAACACTGATCATTCCACTGTTAACAAGGTTCAGGAAAAAGGATGAGAAATTTTCTGGTGGTCATAAACAGCAATCCAGCCTACCCCTACTTTTAAGGAGTTCTTACACATGCTGCCTCAGAGTGTTATCTTCTGGAGCTTGGATGCTCTTTCCAACATACCTCAAACAGATAGGGAAAGAGGGGATTAATTCCTGGTAAACAACCTCAGAGCATTTGTATGCATTCTTGTTAGGGGTAGGGCAGCATTGTATTGCCTTAACTCTTTATCTGTGGTTGTCATATCCCAGGGGACAGTATCAATTACTGATCCTCCTAGGACACACACATAGTTTTAAGACAGCTATTGAGTGGTACCTTATTGAGTGGCAAGTCGGTACTACCTTACTGAAATTACAGTAGATGCTCTCTTATTTCTCACCCTGCTCCACGGGAATCCTGAAGATTCAGGAAACACTTTTAATTCCTGCTGACCTCCTGGGAAACATGAAAACTTTCTGAAAAGGTAGCTGTTGTATTCTGAAAATCTATTGGAAAGGAAGCAGTGTGCCTAATCCTTTCCTTTACAGGCCAAGCACAGTCTAACTGATCCTGTCTATATCATAATAAGATAATACAACTCTGAGGCGATGGCAGAGAATCAAAACTGAAGATGATGTCAAAGATGGTGGTCTAACATTAAGGTCAGCTCACTTTGGCCATCAAGCCTACTCTATAAAATCCTGCCTGAGTGCAGGCAATAGGCTGCAACACCAACAACCTCACTGGCAGAAAAGTCCAGTGCCTTTGTCACTGGAAGCAGCATCCCAGGGAAAAGTTTACTAGACAACCTTTACCCACTGCCAAGCCTTGCACTCAGTGAGAACACAAAAAGAAATGTAAGCAGATTTTTTTCTTTTTTACTGTGTCCTTGCCAGGTTCTACTCAGGTGTAATCCTAAGCTTAAGCTGATCAATCTGCTAGATTTTTTTTTTTTTCAGTTTTATTAACACATAATGCTGTAATAGAAGAATTAAATGAACTTACCCTTTTCCTGTGGGGACTAATTTCTAGCTTCATCACTGCACATTTGTTTAAAGTATTTAAGCGCCTGCAAAGAGCAAAGGAAACCATATTAAGAGAATACTCCAGTGTTTTGACATAGGCTATTCCAGTTCAAAGCTTTTGTGAAGGCTGTTCCCAAACTGCTCTGCATACAAATAACCACAAGCAGAGCTTCAATTAGAGGCCTAATTTACTTAACTATTAACCCATTACATTTGGCTGTACTCTAACTTCAGAGGGAGCAATGGATGACTATTTGTCACAATTACCTGAACCAAAGTAAAGAGAAGTTAATGGAAACTTGGACTAAATTGAGAAGTACACCACATCCTACAAATTGAAATAATTACATTTGTTCTAAATAGCAGACAACCAAACTCTGAAACAATCTCAACCTTGACAGACTAAAAATAACAGAAGAATCTTCCAATTTGATACTATAAACATGTGACTATATTAAAAAAAAAGCATGCTGCTTTAAAATTGTACTTTATAAGCTGAAACCTCCCAGAGGAAAAATTATTTTCCACTTACTAGATGCCTATTTTGTTTTTGAACAATGGTCCTGGGACAAGACCACTTGTCAGCTAAAAAAAAACTCCAACCAGAACATAGACCAAATTTCTGCTTCCTAAACTGAAAGTTCCTTTCATATATAAAAATTTTTTTGGAAGAACTAAAATTTAAACAAAAATAAATTGCTGCAGCAGCAATAGCTAACCAGCCTCTTTGTGAAATGTGACAGCAGTCTGGATACATATCTTGAAGTAGTGTATGAATACATATAAGTGTTCCTCTTCCTCAGTGAGCTAATCTGGTTATCTGCTAGGTATCCCAAAAACAACCAAAAAATTGTCTTTCTTATCCTCTCTTCCCCAGTCACTCAGTGTGCAGGGCTGAGCACAAGCAACTTAAAACACAGAAAAAGCTGGTGCTATTCATGACACAGCTCCAAGGCAGGTTAGGTTCAGCTAAGTGTAGGCTGCCATAGTCTCCTGCCCTTCTCCATGTCCTTGCCTTCCCAGAAACTGCTCCAAGGGCATGGTTCAACTAAAATCTGTACTGGTAAAGTGTGGCTAGAGAACTGCCAGTGCTATGGCAAGGCAAAAGGAAGAAACAGGCTGGGCACGATGCAGAAGGCAGAAAAACTGAAGCAGCAGCTTCAAGGGAGTAATAGTTTAGTCTTGTGTCAATACTTCTGCTCATGAGACTGTACTGTGGATTGGTTGAGGAGACTAACTGAGCTGAAAACCAATCTTTCGATATTTCTTGGAGTTGAATTTCCCCTGGGTTAGTACCCTGAGGTGCGTGAAGAGTTGTGTGTGCAGGGAGGAGGCACAGCAGTAGGGCCGCCCCCTTCCTTCAACTGGACCACAGCCCAAATTCAACAGAAGCAAAGCTGAGCTTTAAAAAGCCTAATTCATTCCAAAGGAAGTTATGTAATTTTCACATAAAAATTCATTTGAGTGAAGTGCTAAGAAGAGCCTGTATCTTCAGTTTTGAGAAACTAAAAAAAGAAAAGAAATGCTGACATCCCTTTTGCTTCAAATGAATTTTCTCAGATTCATGAAACTTGCACTTGAATGTACAAAATGTGTGCACAGGAGAATTACTAGTTTCTTCTCTTTTCCCTTGCCTTTTATGCACAGGATTGGCTGCAGATGGTATTTACACAGGGCTTGATCCTGAAGCCATCAAAGAAAATGGGAAAGCTGCTACTGATGCTTTTGCTGCAAGTCACGAAGTAAAAAAGAAAAGGCAGTTTGATCTATAATTAGACCCAGCCACAACACAGCAGAGAAGAAGAGAAACAGGAAGAATTGCCATGGGTCAAATAGCAGGGCAGTGGCAGGTTACAAAAGTTATCCAGATATCTTTTTTTTTATCCAGATTTTGTCTCTGCTCTGAATTTAGAAGACAAAAGGCTCAGTCCTGCTGGCTGCAGCTGGTGGGTGCATGCACAAGGCCAGTGAATTTAGAGGAATTCTAAATTCACTTTTATGGTATTTATGGTGCGGGTGAAGGGTGAATGCCCCATCTACATGCTACGCACAAAACTGTTTGGTTATTTTTCAAGAGGCCACACAAGCATCAGAAAGCTGCCTCCCTCTCTGCTATAAACACATTCTCCTCTCAATGTCCTGGACCTCAAGACCAGGAAATATTAAACTGGTTTCAATTCTATATTGTGTAATAATTTACAAATTTCACAGTGTTGCAACCTTTGACTTATGCAGAGAGAAGTTACCACTGAATCCCTGGATCAGGCTTTATCTAGCTCCAGCCTGTCTGACCGCTAATAAAGACAATCTCTGATTTCACAAAGATTACATCCCCAGACTTCTCTCCTACTCAGCTAAAACCCCCGAAATACTTGGAAAAGGGTAGAGCAAAGACCTTTATTTTCACAGAGGGTATTTTTTAAAAAAAATCTCCTGGAACACACCTCACAAAAATGAGTACAAAGGCAAGATAAGGTAACCCCCAATGAGTGAGGTTAAATTCAACAGCAGTGAAGCAAATAGTCTCTGTTACATATTTGACATGGATGCACCACAAAACCAGTTTCCCTTTTAAAATCTAAACGCTCTGCAGCAATTGCATCAGGTCTGCAACTTCAATTACATAGATACATCACACATCCTGCTTCAACTTCTGCTGAAATTCAGGACTGCCAAGGTCCTTGAACTACACACTGAAAATACAGCACAATATGCAAAACTGCCTTCCAAACACATTAGTGTGTCTTAAAATCTAAGATTACAGTTTGGTTTGTCAGGATGAGATTTACCTATACAACTGTCATTAACCTTCACATAAGCTTTGCAACACTTTTTGAGCCTATAAGCACATACTTATTTTCTACAGATTTCTCATCAAATTGATGCTAGTTAATAAACCACAATTTTCTCTTCTGGGTCTGGACCTTCTCCTCTGTTAACTCCACTCCCAGGTATAAGTTCACTTATTGTTTCCTTACTGACAGTCAGCAGACCTGCCTCATTCTTTAGGTCTGTCGTATTCTGCCCAAACATGTCTCAGTGACACCTTCCTGAAGACAAGATGGGAGGCAGGATTGCTGCAGACAGCCACTTTCACCGCCTGGCTGTCTCAGTCTCAATTTCGACTATGCCTCCAACCCTGGCCACTCTCTAGATGGCTGTCTGGATGACAAGATAATATTCTTTCCCATCATTTAGAGAAATGTCTTTGGGTTAGTCCTCTCTATACATCTTCACATCCACATGTTATCTTACTCCCATGGAGCATTCTATTTCCATGACATCACTTTTCCTCACTCTCCTTGGACTCCTACCTTGGCTCTCATACTCCTTCACCCCAGCTCTGCAAACCCCTTCCTCCTGAGGGTGACCAAGGCAGCAGGACCTGCCTCTCCATCCTAGACACCAAGTCAGCCCATATCAGCCCTGAGTGGCTATTACACAGCCCAAGCCTGCTGCATCCAAAACATGAAGCACTGGAGCTTCTCTCAGAAGTGAGAAAATGATGCATTTTTCTTAAGTCTTCTCAGAAATGGCCAAATTAATTTAGCCTGACCTCTCTTTTAAGAGAGGCAGCCTGACCAAGACATTCACTACAAAAAAACCGTAGTGTGAACAACTAACTTCTAAATTAAAATGTGGGTTTATGATGTGAAGTCTTTTTTAACCTAGGTACTAGTCAGTTCTATGTTGGGTATAACACCAGGTAATTATTTGTTCTCATTAACAGAAGTTCTCACCCCATGCACCTAAATAAACTATTAGCAATGCAGAATACTAGATTTATGCATTTTAAATTACTGTTTTGAATTTGAGGAACTGTGCTTTAAAGCTTTAAGGTTTAAAATATTTTTTTGATGCACTTAAATTCATAATTCCGCTTACAGAGCAAAGTCCAGCTCTATTATACTTGTAACTGTCATACAAGAGCCTTCTTGTCTCAGGGGACAGCCTCTACTTTGGCTCCTGGGGTTCGTCTGCATGTCCTTCTGCAAAGGAAGTCAGCTCTCCACAGACCAAATGATACAAACAGTGAATACATTACAACCAATTTCTTGGATGAGAAGTCCTGATGATAAAAGATTTAAGAAACCTCTTGCATATATAGTGTAACAGATTCCTAGCCATGCGTAAGGAGATTTAAAAGGATTTCTCTCACGGCTTGCTATGTATTTTTTACTTAGCAACAGCCTCTAGGATAAGCATGTTTCAGTACTTAGTTTCATCAGCACATGATGCATCCAGTTATCCGCTTGAGATAAAGTCCCAGCCATTAATCTACATAAAGTTCTATGGAGGCAAGGCCAGCACTGGTTTGCACAGTCATTAAAGAAAGCATCCAAGAAAATTAAAATATGGTCATCACTCTTACATTTTTAACCCTACATTTCATGGCAAGATCACTAAATGACATTTCTTAACCATCTCTTACTGAGTGCCATATGCAATCTCTGTAGTTCAAGTCTCAACCCATTCTTCACTTGAAAATTGTCCTTAAAAAACATAATGGGGTGGGTTAAAGCTAACTTAATTGTCCTGCTTACATTAATAAGATTATTAAATAATAATTAACAATGCTGTTCAGATGCAAGCTATCATTTAAAATGCTTCAAACTTAAAAAAGAAATCCCTGTCACTGTGATTTCTACAGTCTTTTTAAAACAATTCTTTCACATACAGTTATCAGAACAATGTAATTAGAACTTCTGGGAAATGCTGGCTGTTACACAGAAAAGCAGATTCTCAGCACAGACCTCTTACTATTTGGTTACCATCCACAGTGTACAGTGCTCCCTTAGCTCTGTGCTGAAAGTGCAAATAACTCCCAAAGTATTCCGATTTTTAGTCAAAAAACAGCAGTAGACTTACAGTTGTGAAACTGTTCAAAGCCTTTACTGAGCAAACCCCTTTACTATTTACACACTGACTGTGGCATGAGTCAAAATAAACCCAGGCTGCAGGCAGAAAGGCAGCATTCCAAACTATGTCCAGTTTTTAATGAGCTTTGCAAAATTAAACACAGAGGTGTGGAAAAAAAAAATCTAAAGGTGGAAAAGTTGTGATAATGTACTGCTTTTGTCTAACACACATGGTAAAAGGCCAAATTCAGACATCTGATATGGTTTACTGAATTACTTCAATTTTATTTTGAGGTGGGAGCTGAATGTTTCTGGAGATACTTCAGTGTTAGCTTTAAAGTTTTTTTGTAACAGATAAGTGATGTACAAGCCACAGGCTTCAGAACGAAACAGTTCAAGCTCGAAAATCTTTGTCTCCTAGAGATAATGGAGCACACACTGCTATTTTCATCAGTGAGAAACAATCTGCTACCTTTATTCCCCTGTATAATTAATTAATCAATCCCAGGTTGAAAAGCATTCTTGGAGGAGAGCACCAAAAGCAAAGTATGCTGGCCTGACTATATTTTGTTTTCCTGGCGAGGGAAGACCATGCTTCTGGGAATCAGCATTTATTTGCATTGCTATACTTTCTGTTCAATGACTTCACAAGTTCCAGGGCACACAAATAAGCAGACAAATGCATCATATTTAAATATCAACGGAATAGGTGTCCCACACCTGAGTAAGGCAAATCTTGCATGAATTTAACATTAATGAGATGTTTCCCCTCCTAATGACTGGACAACAAATCTGTTTTCTTCGTTTGAAAATCCTGTAAATAATTCTGAAGAACTTTAAATTCCAGTCCCTCTCTTTCCCTTCCAAGTATGGCAGTGATGGCATGAGAACATTATAAACTTAAAGCTGTTCTTAAAAGGGTTTTGTAATTCGTTAGAATTACTGATACTGACATTTAGAGTTGCAGACACCATGCATACAGTATCCAAAAGCATTCATTTTGCAGGCAGTTTGGAAAGCTGCTATACTGAAGGACAGAGAGATAAAACTGCACTTATTTCTAGGTAAGAGGAGATATGAGAAGTTAAAGCTTTTTTTCTTTTGCCATTTAAGATTGTGGACTTGCACTAGAGGTAACTGATGGATGGATTAATGTTAGATGATGTCAGATGCGGCCTTTGTGATTGCTTTTATGACAAAACTGGTGATGCTGAGGCTGTAGTTCTGTAAAAAAAATCCTGCCACACACCAGCAAGTCTTGCTCCCTCTTTTTCTCTACCTATCCCTTCTCCTGCTTCTGCAGCTGACTGCGGGGTTCTGCCCCATTCCTCACACCTTCTGTAAACTTCATTATGATTTTCCACTGATTTAATTTACTAACAGAGAAGGACTCTCAAGACCCTTTTTGTGGATTGAGCCAGTTGAACTGGTTTGGGTGAGGAGCCCATAAACAACAAAAATGAGTTAATGTGAGCATGTGGCTGAGGGCAGGCCCATCTTCAGAGCAGTGATAAACTATCAGATTCCCTCACATTATCCCTTTCAGCCATGCCCAGGTTACACAGGGCCATGCACTGAGGCCAGTGTGAGGGTTTGTATGTAGAGCACTTTGTTTATACACACAGAATTTTGTTTGTATACACAGCTGCCCACCAAGGTAAGAAAGGAGAGTGACGGAGTGCACCAGCACTGCTTTGCTGATACTGCTTCCAAAACCCAGTCCCTGTGAGGGAATTGGTGCTGCAGTTGTACGTGCAGATGGCTATATCACAGCTCTGCTTTCACATGCCTAACTAATTTAGGAGTTAGGAAAGAAAGCAAATAAAGAAGAATAATAAAAAATATGCCTATGAAATCCCTTTCACAAAGATTCCTGCCACTCTCCTCCCAACTTGCCCAATAAAGTATTTTAATGAAAACCACATACTTTAGTGCGCTTTTTTTTTGTTTTGCTTTTTCCAGGTACTTTCTATTACATAAGGAAGGGTTTTGTTTCAAAATGCAGTGTGATTTTTATTCACCTACCTGCATAACGCCTCAATAGCATCTCTGTCCAGAAAATCATGCTCTCGCTTGACTAGAGCAATGTCAATGGGAAAAAGGAGATCTGCAGGAAAAGAAACAGATGGAATCAAAGTGATGTTTATTCCCAGTGATGCATTATTTCAAACAACCAGCTGCCTGCAGCTGAGCTCATCAAGATGCCAGTGATTGGTACTTGGGTAAACACATGCTATCACCTCAAATGTCAGGGGTGCTTCCTTTTCATCTACAAATTTTTGACATGTAGCCTTGATAACTGAAAGTTCATACACAGAATAGAGGAAAAGTAATTAAAGCAGAGATGAAAGAATGGGAGATGGGAAAGGTAAATGTAAGCTTCCCTATCTGACATCAGAAGTGTAAACTAACTCAGGCTAGCTTTATTTAAAATAAATATGCAATCTCCATCAAAGTAGTAATATCTCACATTAAAGAAAAAAGGCCAGTAAATGCCAAAACTCTGTGAAAGAATGACAAAAAAGCCTTGAATCTCCTTAGCTGTTAATTAAGCTATTTAAAAGTTTGACACCGTTTCATTAATGAGATACGGCTTGAAAAGAAAGCAAGCCAAGATGCGTGGAGACCATACTGCCTCCTTTCCTTAGGAGATTATTTAGGTAAACAACTGGGAGAGTGAGGGGGAGGAAACAATGTTGGCAGAGAGCTGAAAATTTACTACGGCTCTGAAGCAGCAAACACACATATATATTATTTACTGTACCCCACAGATTCCTGACTGTCATACAGGTCCTGATCTGGCATTCTTTGCACAGCTAAAACTCCCACCCAAAGCTGCTGGTTCTTCAGGGCACACAGAAATACAATCTATGAACAGACTGCTGCAGTTGCACACAATTTTCCTGATCCAAGTAATTGCTTATGAATTTTTTAATTTCTATAGACTGGAAAGAATGAGCTGGAATGAGGAAAAGAATTAAGACTGACATTAATTTCTAGAAAGGTATTTTCTATTCTAACAGAAGATGAACTCTATGAATTCTATGAAATTAATTAACCTTCTATAACAACAGAAATTAATTCTATGTCCTCATTTTCATAGCATCATGGAATGGTTTGGGTTGGAAGGACTTTGAAGTTCATCTAGTTCCAAGGACCCTGCTATGGACAGGGATACCTTCCACTACACCAGTCTCTATCCAGCCTGGCCCTGAACACTTCCAGGGACAGGGTATCCACTTCTACAATTGCCTCAGGAATACAAATTATGAAACATTCTGTGAAATGTTAAGAATTCTGTATTTTCTACAGAAAACTGTGGTTTTAGCAAAGCAACTGGCAAAGGTTCACTGATTAATCTTCCACATTAAATGTGCACTGCATGGGAACACTCCATATAGGTGACTTCTCAGAAGTACGTCTTGTACTATACCCAATGGATTCACAGGTTTCCACTTCATTATTTTAAGTAAAAAGTGCAGGTAAAGAGGGTGAGCACATTCAACACAGTTTTTCAGCAGTGTTGATGTAAGTTTTTCCACTGGGAAAGTCGTATCTTAGGATGTCATCAAGAGAACGTGTGAGAACTTAAGTGAGAGAGGTGACTTGAAAGAAATGTATAGCCTGCATAAGACCATTTTTTAAATGCTTAATCTATGCTACTGCTGGCTTTGTTGTTGCTGCTGCCAGGGGGGCTTGCAAAGGACAATGGTACATTGTTTTTCAGTAAGGACAGCTGTCCTTTCAGTAGTGTGGCTGGCCTTGCTCTCACTGCCTCTCTCACCTCTGTGGTCCTTTTGATGTAGACAGGACATGCTGTTACAATAGAAACTTCATGTAAGTTTAGAATCTCTAGGTAGGGCAATTGTAACACAGGTAGGACATGTCTTCTGAATGCAAGTAATTTATTAGGGGATTTACGACTCAGCATTATAAAGACACCCACAAACCTGCATATTCAGCTGCAAGTTTTGTCTCAGTTATAACAAAGACTGGAAGTACAGTTCCAGATCCCAAGAAAAACTTGGCATCTACATTAGCACAGAAAAAAAAAAAAAAGGAAAGAAAAAAATTAAAAATAAAAGGAAATTTAATTTCTGAAAAGGCAAAGAAAAGTTTTGCCAAGTGCAGCTTTTGAAAGTGCTATTATCATCTCATATTGCCAATGCAGCTGCAAATCAAAGCTAAACAAGATCATTTTTCAAGAAGGTCAGCTCAGCATTTGCTGTAATTTTTAGCAGTTATTCACTGTATATAATGAACTTTCTATGCTCGCTCTTACAAGCAGCAGCTGGAGTTTGCTTCATAAAAATTAAGAGGCAGTTAAGAGTGCATAATAATTTCACTACAATGAAAGTAATTTTAAGTGGTGTGGGGGCAAATTCTGAACAATAATATACATATACAAAAAGGATGTCCCACTTTAAAACAAACTTCTATATGATACTCTGCATCAGAGTATATGCCAAACCTGCAGGTTTCTAGTAGGTTGGAGAGGCATTGAAGATAACAGCTCTAATTGAGCAAAACCTTGTAAAAGCAGACACACAAAATGAATTAATCCCAGAGAAGGACAAGTGACTGCAGGAGGCAGCTACTCCTCTGAGGAGCATCTGCACAACAACAGCTTGTATGTTCTTTTTCCCTTCATAGTAAGCCTGTGTCTAACTCCAACCCAATTCATTCTGAAAAAACACACAGGGTTTGGGAATCATTAGGCATACATCTGTACCCATGCATATGCAGAATTTCCTACTACTGTTCCATGAGGAGAGTTGGCCACTGGAGCTATACACAGCTTTTGCATTTCTCCAAGACTGGGCTTGCAGCAGTGGCTGACTATGTTCCTTTCTGTTTTAACACCACAGGAGAAGTGGTACCACAGTAGTACTGTTAGTACCACAGGAATAACATTTACATTTGTTCTGTGATGATGTTTGGAAAATTCAGACTAAAATATAAACCTGAAACAAATTCAAAACTCCTGTGTGCTTCAGAGTCACATTGGGTTTGGTACATCTATGTGTGTGGTGCATAGCAGAGAGCAGCCCAGTCCCTAAAAGTCATCTTATGTACTGGAACATCAGTGGTGCCCCTGAATCTCATTTATTGGTGAATATTACATCTCCTTGTCCAAAAGTTGCTGGGGGAAGATTGAGTTCAGGTGCCTACCTTCATAAAGCTGGGCATACTGCGGGAACCCAGCAGCCCTCAGCCAGTCACAAGCTTCCTTGGCCTCGATTTCTGAAAGAGGACAGAAACAAACCAGCCTCTGATTAGTGAAAAGCAGAGAAAAAACTTCCTCTCCACCACTTCTACTATCCCCACTGCAAAATAAGCACAAAGGTTTCCAGAAACTTTGAACTGAGACACGTTTGCTTATCCCAATTTTCTTTTCTTCTCACTATCGGACGTATCTTAGATTCTGGAAAGTCACTCATGCTCAACTGCTATTTATCAACAGCTCATCATTTTAATAGTAAGAGAAACAGGCACAAATGAAAACTGCAGCAGTTATGGATTATCCTGTACAGTATCTGTTAACACTAGAAAAAACAATGTGCAATCAACATGAGCAGGGTTTGTTCAGCAAATCTTATGGTCCTCTTGGCACTACTACTTTGTCTCAACAGAAATTCCTTGCAGAGCTCGCATTACTGTGCGACTTGTAGACAGTACTGACAGACTCAAGCCCAAGAACAACTGACACACTGTACTGCAGCTCACTCAAGCATATATTTACTACCCAACAAGAACCTAGTTTCACTGGAAGTCTACAAGGTATTTGTATACTTGGTGTATTACAGGAAGGTTTCCCTCACACTGCCCAAAACAGCATGCCACAGAAGAAAATTATTCACACACATATATGTTACACTGAAAGAAAGGAATACTAGACTGTGAATAAATCACATATAAATTCATTTGTTACTTAATACAAGTAGGGATAAAGAATATGTTATCCTATTGGCTCAAACTAGGAAAATATAAAAGGTACTTAGGGTATTCTTCAAGTGTTAAAGAAATGGATTGGGCTAATTATGTTCTTCAAAAAATTCAATAAAGTGCTACTGGGAATTTAGCCCCCTGCTTAGAACTGATCAAACAATGAGAAATCAGAAACTATTAAAGTTTGTCTGGCTTTGATAATATTCACTGTTCCTGACAGACCAGGAAACAAAAGTTTCATTATGCACAACTCAGTACACAGTTTTGCCACCTACTTGGAGAGGATACTCTGGCTACCTGCTGCAGAAACCATGTACAAAGGGGCCAGCTCAGAATTGCTCCAGATACAGGTTACTGCATACAGGGCATTGAAAACCCAAACATAGTGTAAGCAAAATATCACAAGATTTTGTCATGCTATGAAATATTCCCAGCGCGACATAGGTACACAAAATTGGATGAAATGGCAGGCACATTTTGGCGTCTCCAACCCCGTCTCATTTTCCAAATTGCTACAATAGTGTTAAAATATTTGTGCTCTGCCAAACTACTTTACTAAGACACATATCCAAACCAAGGGGTTAAGGTGAGCCAAAACACAACATTCCAGATAAATAAACATCTAAAAATCCACTCCTGTTGAAGTCAGGACAAGCAGGCATTTGTGCAACTTCTGTTTGCTTCACCTTTGGGTTATGGGACCACATGAGAACAAGCACGTACAGACATATTGACTTAGCTACTGATTAAGAAAAGGCATTCTTCAATTCCAGTTGCAAATGACTTCAAAGTTTTGCTTCAAGTAGTATTTAAATTTCAGTATGCTAAGGAAATATGCGGGAAATTTAATAAAGAAGAAAAAAAAATTCTAAAATATATTTGAAACTTGTACGGCTAAAGCAAGAACAAACAAGACCATAGATTAATACTTTAGAAGCAATTAAAGCAGCAAAGCAAAAAAAAATTTGCAACTAATTTTTAAGAGTACTTAAAATAAAATGCAGTATCTTATAGCTCAATTCTTCAAGAGTGTCTGGACTGAATGAGAATTTTACTTGATTTAAAACCAGGGAAAAACCCTGATCCTAGATAACAAGCATTTGCCAAAAAATGCAGGGAGATGCTTGCAGTGCAATTGAAAAAGCGTCAGATTCCTTACTACTACAGGCACTCTTCAATGTGTTTAAATATTTGTTCACAGATCCTTTACTCAGCACCCCAGATGTATGACCTGTAAATTATTTCTAGAGCTAGAAAATGATGACCATGCATTCACTGGACTCTTTTCACCACAGAGGCTTTGTGTATGTTTTCTGCAAATGTATATGCCAGTTATGTGGAAGTTACATTTTATGGGCACCCATGTGCCTTTGGGATTTTCAAAGCATATTTGCTTTCAAAATACCTTTGTGAATCCCCCAAGAAGTTTAGGCAACGAAACACCTGAATTTTTCCTATCTGTCCACGAGAATTGCAGAAACAAAACACAAGTGCACCTGTCTGTCAATTAGGCTACGTAAATGCCTAGGATTGGGTACAAGACAGTGCTAAGTGTTTGAAAGCTGAATTTGCCCCGTTTTCATAGGCCAAGCTGCAAGCCCTGTTGCAAGCCCTGGAAGGGCAAAGGGATGCAAGTCTTCTGCCAGCCCTTGAAAGGGTGAAGGGTTTGGACTACTGTCTTGAACAAGGGGCCAGGGAGTGCCCTGAGGGCAGGGCTCTCTCCATGTCATCTCCACCCACACAGAGAATGGGTAAGAGAGGGACTTGTTCAACTCCAGCTGGCCAAACTCAGGATTCTTCCTAGACTGTACTCCTATGTGGTGTGATCAAAGGGAAGGGCAATTTTTTAACCCAGCGTCCCTATCTCAGCCTTGTTGGCTACTGATGAGCCAGAGTATGAACAAAACTGTATATGTGTGTGAAATTCAGGCAGATCAAAATAGAGGGAGAATCCAGCCCAAGGTGCACTGAATAAGTGCACAGAAAGCCAAGTACACTGAACAAGCTTCCCCACAATAAGAGTTAGAAATTTAAACAGCTGAGAGCTTGTCTAGGTAAAAGGTTTATTACCACAGCTTAACTGGAATCTGTGTTTGAGAATAATATACATTGGTTACACCTGAGGTTCTGGACAAATCATTTAAACTACTCTAGAAGAAGAAGCTCATTCCCACAATTTCCAAATTCCAGCTTCCAGCTCAGCAGCATTAGCCCTGGGACTCTTGGTTTGCCAGCTGTCAGTTTCATATCCGAGTGGACATGAGAATATTTATGCACAAGTCCTTGTCATCCTGATCAAGGGCAATCAAGATAATAAGAGACAAAAGAAAGAAGAACAGGCCTTCCAGAATCAGATTTTCCAACTACTTCTAAAAACATTTAGAAGGGACAGAGTATTCAACAGCCTTTGTTCGGTATCCCAGGGGACATAGGTTACAGGTAATTATCTGAGCTATGAACACACTGTCAAGCAAAGCATTTGCTTGGTTTGGGCCAGCTGATAGCCACAGGGAGGAGAGGAAACTTGCAGAGGAACTCTACACTGCTTTCCAACCTATTTTAGGAAAGTCCTACTTCAGCCACAATTTGCAAAGCAGTTTCTGATGAAGACCTGGCAGCTGAACTGATAAGCTGCTGCAGGCAAAGGACTGGTCTCACTCCCTCCTTCCCACTCCATCCCTGCAGTGCCACTTCCTTTCTGAATCAAACATCCTCGCCAGTTAAAACCTTTACAATAAACTACCATTCAGTATACATTCCAAGCAAGAAATGTATGTGCAGCTTTTCAGACATGCATCCTGTGCCCTCCCACAGCAGCAGGAGGTTCTTGTACGAAAAACCACTGGCAAGAAAGAAATTGTGCTATTATTTCTAAATGTCCTGATTAAAAAAAAAAAAAAACCACCAAAACTCAAAAATCCCAAAAACCTCTTAGAAAGTAAAACAAAACAAATTTAAAAACCTCCACCCAAATCCCTAAAATCCCCAAAAAGAAGTACAATGAAGTCTTTATTCTTGGTGTCGTGTAAGCAAACAACAGGCTAATGTGTTAAAGAGGAAACTGGAAATTTTTATTGGAAACAGCTTTATTTGTTAGTCTGTTTTACAAAGCAGTCCCCCATGCTCAAATCAAGGGTAGGAGTTCCTTTTGTGTATGGTTGGTAACCATTAGTCCTTATTTACTCACTTCCAGAGGGATTAGGAGAACTCAATTCTTCCCCAGAACAGTAAATTAAAATGGAAAAGTCTAATTTCCTTTTTTGTTAAACTTTGGTTAATCTTGGTTCCTGGCCTTGTAAATTTGCAAGTTTAGACCTTTAAAGTAAAAATATCTCAATTAACACCTTGTTTGAAACTGCAGTTGCAGAAGGGAGAACTGTAAGGTATCTATAGTCTTTTGTTTAATGATACCTTCTCTCCCATAGAAAAGAACCACACAGTGATGCTGCAATAATATTCTTTCAGAAAAAAATAATCCTAGCAGTCCAGTTAAGACAGCAACAACATTTACTTTCCTTCTTTTTTGCTTCCATGAAATAACATGCAATTTAAACACTATCTCTTTCAGGGTCTTCAGGACAAGGTGCAAAGCAGATGTATCTTTGTACAGTCATGCACTGACTCAATTTTCACCTAAGTGCTAAACATCTTACGAAGTTTTTCCAAGCAGATGGTTTCCTCTTGCCTCAATTCAGACACCTTCACAATCATATTAGCACCTCCACACATCAGTTCTACTCATCTCACCTTTTGGCTCTGTTAAGAGAGCAGCTCATAAAAATCTGTAGTGAGACTGGTAAAATCAGCACTCTAAAAATCAAATTTCAGAAAAAAATGGGCATCACTTCTAAAGGTTCACTTCAATGTCATACATAACTACTGGTTTCTCTGAGCTGCATGACTGCACCTTGTTCTTAATTTTTAAGTAAATTATTCCAGTTGAAATTCACCATTTGAATTTTCTTTCAGAAGAGAAAAAAAAGACTTGTAGAAATTGAACACAAAATCATCTTCCCGAATTAGCCTGAGGGAAAGGCTCTCCCATACAGTGCAGAGAATGAGTCCAAATTTTCATGAAAGCTGGAGACGAACACTGTCACTTTAATGCCTGAAACTCCATAAACTCTGCATGTTTGCTAAGGCACAGAGAAGCACATGGAGCACACAGAGCTCAAAGGATTCTTCCCCATCCTGGACTGAAGGTCCAGTTTAATTGCTGCAAATGACTGGCAGCCCCTTTTTCTGTCTGTATCAGAAATTACCTCTCCCTACATGACATGTCCCTCTGAATCTTCTGGTGCTCTGCAACATTTTTGTTCAACTCAAAAACACCGTCCTGAGCTATTAAGAAACTTGAGATCATTCAGGATCATATTTTTTAAGACCAGCTGTGGTATACGTGAGAAATATTCTTCTTTGGATAGAATTCCACTGCCCAAGTACAAGCAATCATTTTTCCTAGTGCTTGAATTGCTTCCCTGACACGTGAATTGTGGTCCCAACACTAGACCTGATCACACTATCCAACCACTCAGTCTATAGATACATGAACACAGATGTGAAATCTGAGACAAACCGGGGAAATAACCGCACTGTGGCAGCTGTCCACAAATGAGCCGTCCAGGCACTGAAAATGATAAATCAGTTCTGTGTAATGTCATATGCCTGCAGCCCTTTAAAGTTGGGACAGTATGACTGACTTCCTAAGAGTAAGCCTGTTATGTGTCCATGGCCTCAGATGGTTTTTGCTTTGAAGATATGCGACTGTTGCTTGAAAATAATTAAATTCCTTCTTGTAAGTCTGTTTTTTCTCAAACTTATATCGTTAAATATTCCTTGGGCAGTATCATTAACTTAGTGCTCTGCACCTTTCAAGAACGCAGGACATAGCGAGAACTAAAGAAAGCAAAAATATAATTAGTTAAGAACAGCATTTTATAAGGATAATGCTCTCAAACACAAGCTTGACTTATTTTGTCAGTAAGTGTTCAACTACTAAAAACTACAGCATTCTGCAAATCCCATTAAAAGCTCTTGCCAAATTTCTAACACATTTGGAATTTCTTCCACTTCTAAGAGAACAATCTAATCTTATACAATTGTTCTAGATTGACAGTCTGACACATTCAGTCCATGAAGGATGCATTTCTAGAACCAGTGAGATCAAGAGAATATAAAGCACAGCTCTTGAACTGATAATGAGCTTGCAGGTTTTGAAGTGAAAGCTAGCAACCTTCTCAAGAGAATAACTTCTTTCACCTTCTAAGTGCAAGTTACATTTTGCAATTGCAGCTGCCTTTTTGATGTGCTCCTGTATTTCACTGTGCTTCAATTTACCTTCTACAGTCAAATGATACATGTTGTGACCCCCACTTACTGCTGCCTGCCTCAGCAATCAATTTAAGCCAGTATGGATGCATGTGCAATTTTAAGAAAATACCTTATTAAAAACTTTCAGAGGGATGGGGAGAGGAGAACTCAAAAATTCTTGAGGGAAACCATATATGACACCAAAAACATATACTGCTTTCTAGTCATAAAGCCCCTAGAAACGGTGATGAATGCTACTCAGATATTCCACGACTATATGATGATGACTAAAAAAATACTTTCTTTGTGCTGTCTCCTGCTGGCTTTGGGTTAAACATGGGACTGACTGGCTTTTTCAAGTTACAGAGCCTTGAAGCAAGACAGTAACTATGCAGTTGATGTTATGTATAAACCACAGGACACTGGGAGAAGAAACAGAGTATGTTTGGAATTTGTGTGGGAACAGATGAAGAAGTAAGGAAACAGATGTTTAAGATCATATATTGATGTTTTCTCTGAAAAAAAAAAAGCAGGAAGCTTGAACACCCTTTTTTTTTTTTTTTGGTCAGCAGAACTTTTGAAAAAAGCAAATGGCTTACTTCCACTGATAGGATTTAAGTTTGTTTATTTCCTTATTGATGAAAGCTAAATAAAAATAAAAAATAAAATAATAATAAAAAAAAGAATGTGACTGGTTTCCAAAGTATCTACAGAGGTGTACATTGGCTGTATGTACTTTCCCTCCTTCCCAACCATACCAAATTACAGAATACAGTACTTTTAATTGCTCACTAATACTTTTGCTAGCACAGCAAACACAATACTGCTTTTGTGCAAAATGCTTTTGTGCAAAATCTGATTATTTAACTTGAACCTCCTTTTCCTAAGTCTTCAGCATACCAAAATCACTTCAGAACTTTTTCAGCTCAAAACATAAAAAGAGAAACAACATTTGTTGAAAATATTTCAAATGTTTAGAGACTGAGCCAACACTTGTTAAAACCAATGGGAGCCTCCATAAATTTCAGAGGACTTAACTAGGACTTTCCCAGTGGTGGATCTGTGGGTCTCTAAAACCCAACAAAACTTTTTCAGGAATAAATAGGGTCAGTTTCACTATTTTTAGCATGGGGAGAAACAAGGAAGGACAGTGCCTGATGGCAGGAGGTCAGAGAGGCACAATCACCACCTCTAGAGCATGCCCAGGCTGGCAAGAGGTCCCTCCCTCTGTCAAGAGGACCAAGCACAAGTGATTAGCTCTGAAATGCAACAAATCAACATAATTTTGAGACCTAATAAAGGGCTACTGAAATAAAGGATATTCCACATGTGTCTGTCAAGCCCTTTTCCTACACACTGTAATAGATTGCAACTACTGCTTATTTTCACACCATTAAATATGTTCCTAGCTGCCCAACGTTAGCTGCATTACTTCCTAACTCGTTGAAGGCTTTGGGAAAGCATGTTCTAGGACACAAAAGAATCATCACAACTCCTGGTTTACACTGCAGGTTAATAATTTATTCCTAAATAGATTTTTGTTTTGTTTTGTTGATGTTTTGGGTTTTTGGTTTTTTTTTTTTCATTTTGAGCATATACAGGAGAATTAGGAAAGAAATTTAAAAGCCAATGCAATCTGAAGATAATAAAACTTTGTTTAATTGGAAAACTATAGCTTGATGGGGTAGTTTTCCTGCCAAATAACAACTCTTTTGATAGGTTAAAGATGGTCTTCTTCCATCTTGTTTTTAAGAAGGTTCACAGATGAAGAGGAACAAGATGTCAAGTGACTTAAAAAACCCTCAAGAAATAATTAGGCACGTGGGTTATTTATCTGGCCTGCTTAACACAGGGTGGTCTTGGAGGAGGATTATTTGGGGCAGAGAAAGCAGTTCGTCAAATCCTCTGATGGAGGTCATGTTGACAGATTCCAGAGCGAGAAACAAATCCTCCTCCAAAGAGTGGGAAATAGAAGATGACTTTAACCTTCTCTTCTCTCAGAAATTACTTGGTCAGCATGACCTTTGAGAACATAATGAAGGGCAAACATTAACTGTTGCTACTCCCAAGCCCTGCATCAATATCCTCCAATTGTCCCCGTCTGCAAGCTCGTGGTGTCCATGCTTGCACACAGTGTGCAAAGCTCAGCTCAAAGGCTCATCCAGCTCCAGAGGGAGGCAAAAGTGAGTGTGCCCAGCACGACAGATAAAAAAGGCACAAAACGTGGGCTACATATTCAGATCTAGCAAATAACAGTGCTGGAAGAACTCATCTGAACTGGCTTAACAGTTCATATAAAAGAAAAGAGATTTTCTGGACAGCTACTTCTTTGAGCTTGTTGCACCTCAACCTCAATACTATCCATGCATGTAAGAAGATCTGTATGGAAGAATGACTACTTCTACATGATAACCACTTTCAGCCAACCTCATTGATGATCCAGTCCCAAACTACATCCTGTGTGGATGATACAACACCAGATACAAAATACCAGTGACAGTGAAAAGCCCAGCATAAAGCTTTCTTCCCTGATGCAGAATTAAAGATGCAAACATGGATTTTTCCAAAGCAAACATTACTATGAACATATTGTTTTCAGATATTAGTTACAGTATTATTGTCTGTGATACTGCACATTTGAAAATGCTTCTCTCAGTACAAGGTCTAATGCTCACATTTTGTATGAATAAGAAGAAGGAAATTTAAATCAGATCATGAAGCTTTCCACTGGAAAGTTTCTTGTTTCTTATGTGCAGGAAATCTGTTCTTAGAACTCATGGAGAACAGAGGGAAGGGTGGACAGCAGAGCATCCAGTTCTGTGGTCCACAGAGTCACAGAGAAAACATGCACAAAATGCAAAAATATGATTGGCAGCAGGGGGGGATATATTTTTGTTAATCCTGAAACTGCAGTAAATTACAAGAGCAGATCTGGGAAGATCAAACTCTGTCTACCACTGGCTTCAGCAAATGAGTTTCATGCATCTCCTCAGGAATCATTCTTAGTACAGACTACTGCATTTGAATAGAAAGATTTAGACAATTGTAAAATAAATACATTTAAACCCAAATCTATGGAACTGCACCCTTTTAGACTTTAAAAAAATGCCCCACAAGAAATCAGTGAGCCATCCTATTGTGTCTGTATTAGGAGAGAGACCAGATAAAATCTTTTCCTGATCCTGTCTCACCTACCACAGTCCTTCCCAAGGGAAACAAATACTAGACAAAATTTGTAAGAATATTCATCCTAAGAAATAAAAATGCTTCTCATGCTCTTCTAAAGGCACCAAAGTAGTTTAGAATGGTCTTCAGTGCTACCTGTAACTTTCAGATAATGAAACTCAGGGAATTACAGCTAGCTGGCTAAGCCTGTGGTTCTGCCACTTTTGCCAATGGTATACTGTACTAGCAGATCTACTGATTTCAAAGATATGCTGAGTGGGATAGGGTACCACTGTCAGCAAGAATGACAGGGTAAGCATCCAGTAAAAAGAACCAGAAAGTTCCAAACACAGCCCAGTCCTATGCCCCTTTCATTAAAATTGCTTCGCATAGATGATAGAATTTGCTTTTTCCTTAGAACAGGAGAAGGAGGGAAAGTAGATGAGAAAATAAAAAAGAAAAGAAAAAAAAATCTTGGCGAAAAACTTTAGTAATCGAAAAATATGCAAGACAATCCTGATACCCTGCACCATGCAGAATTACCAGCTGCTTAGGTACAAGCAAGAAATATGCCTGGAATTGCTGAAATTACCAAAATTACTGCATAGCTACACTCATTACATTACTGTAAAGAATAAAGAATTTGGTAATTAATTCACCTTGAAACACTGAGATTCAAACAGTAAGTAGAACTCTATATATGTAGAATATATATATATGTATATAAGAATATATATAAATTATACAGGGCACCATATCTTTATTTAGTGGAGATCAAACCAGCAAATTTTTTTGTGACCAGCATATCATTTGATTGCTGTATTTCTATAACATGCACAAGAAGGAAGGGGAAACATCTGAAGTTATTTTTATTTCCCCAAGTCTTCTGGCTATACTGTATGAATGCTAGGGTGGGTCTGGCATTGTCTGAAATGTGTCAGGGTCCTTTTGCATAGCCTCATTTCCTTCTTCCTGTCGCTAGGAAGGATAGTTAAGCATGAAAAGTGCCTGTTTACAGTACAGGACCATCCTGTTAAGCACATGAGTTCTCTTCCTCTGTCTCCTTTTAACCAGCCGAGGGTGCATTGTGTTTATGCTCAAGCTAGTATCACAACTCCCATCAGAGGAGAATTGTAAGAGAAGTCTGAATCTCTCAAGGAGCCCAAACATAACATACTGTGGTATTCTGCCTAGGAAAAAAAACCCAAAAAAAACAACTTTATAGTGCAAACTGCATCTCTAAATATTTGCAGAACTCATAAATTCACATGCCTCAAGCAAACCACTGCCTAGAACGCAATGAATTAGAAGAACTGGAAAAGTAAAAACCAAGCCACCTCATCTCCTTTTTCTAGGAATCTTAATATAAACAGTTGAGATTAGTGCATGAGTACAAGTACAGTACCTTTATCTACCCCCCCCATCACAGGCAAAATAAACTGGGCACTTGTGAGTTTCCTTGAGCAGCATCAGTCTTCCACTCTGGCCCACCAAGGGCAGCTGCAGAAGTGGCTGGGAAGACCCTGACTCAAGAATTAAAAATCCTAGACAGAATCTACACTACCGAAAAATAAAACTAAATAAAACCACCAGATATGTTCTTGCTGTTAACTACCACTTAGAAATGACATTTTATGACATGTAGGAAGTTTAAGCCTTATGGTGTTTAAAACAATGCATCAGCACTTCCTTTTGATTAAAAAAAAAGTATCAATTAACAACCCAACTTATTTTAAAAGAAGATGGGATCGAGAAGAGGCCACAAAAGGTAGGTCTGATTTCTATGAACTCATAGGTAAAAGGAATCTTGTCAAAATGATATCTACATCTTCTCTTACACATACTGTATTCTGTAATCAAAGAATCTCAGTCCTAATTATGATCCCATCAGCAAATTGAAGTAGCAACCCAAACTCATTAATCTGAGAGACATCCATGCCCCTTCCTGGCCATCTCAGCCTTTTTGTTTTTGTTGCTTCTACCAGAGATGCAGAGCAGGATGCCTAGAGGACAGCAGTAATAATACGTAGGAAGACAAGAAAGCAGGCTACAGCTGTGGAATCAACAGACACACCTAATACCAACTCCATGTGCTGTCAGCCAGCAATGGCCTGCTTGCCAGACAGATGCTGAATCAGTCTGGTACTGAGCTGTTGACAGATTCATACTCAGAGGCTCATAAGAAATCTGCCTATTATCTTCCTTAAGTTCACTACAAACAGCCTTAAAACATAACCTGACTCAGAGAATTGTTACTGAACTGCTGTTAGGAATTTCTTGGTCAGGGCAGGGCAATTCAAACAGATCACACTTACTCCTGTAAAAAAAAATATAAACATCTATAGTTGATGGCTAAGATAAAATTGCATTCCTCAGTCTTTCAAATCAGTAAATTAAGTGTTAAGTAAATCAGTGTTAAGCACTATGACACATCACGCAGAATCTTCTGACTTACATTGTTTAGATGTTTAAAATACATTGTTTAAAAGTAGTTATTTCTTCAAATTTTCCCAAAAAGAATATGAGGGGGCAAAAACCCCAAAATAAATCTGTTGCACCAGTAGTAAGCGCCTTGACTGGCAACAGAACTCATTAGGTTAATGGCAACACATCGCTCAACAGCTTCACAGTTTCGGCGGAACCAAGTCACTGCTGTGGTTTGCAAAGAAAGGGAGGGTGACACGGGACGTAAAACTGACCGACTGGAAAACGGCATCGGCTTTCTGTTATCCTCGAGAAGGGAAAAGGGAAGAGGGGGGTAGGGGTGAGCCCGTCTGGCAGGAGGTGCTGCTCCTCCACCGGGATCAAAGCCGCCGGGGGTGACATCAGGGCTGGCCACCGCCGCACGGGGGGAGCCACCGGGCTCCTGGAGGCCATCGGGCTAATTACGGAAAACTTCAAAAGGAACTCGACGGTTCCCGTCTCGCAAGGGCTCCCAGAAAAAAAACCCAAAAAAACCCCAAAAAAACCCAAACAAAATTAGCCAAAACAGAGAGAAACGAAAATTGGGGGGGGGGGGGGGAAGAAAACGGAAAGAACCCCAAAAACAAACCACCGAAAAAGAAAGATGCGCCACGGTGATCTTCAGGGAGCGGCCGCATCCCGAGCGGCGCTCCGCGCCCGCGGTACCCCGCGCCTCTGCTCCTGACGTGTTAACCCTTTCGGCTTCCGAGTACAGCCAACGCGGCCGCTTCCCAGACACAGAGCTAATCCCGGGCTCCCGCGGCGCTCCCGTCTCACCTGGGGCCGCTGCCGCCCCCACGACGCTTCTCACCCGGGCACACGGACGGGCCAGGACCCGCGGTCGCGGGCCGCCCGCCCCCCTGCCAGCGCTGCCTCCCCGGGTGCTGCGGGATGACGACACGAGCGGGATCCCGTCCCCTCTGCCCCACGCGCCGTCCCCACGGCACCTTCCCGCAACGCCGGCCGCGATGCGCGGAGCCTGCGCCCCCCAAAACAGGCCGGGAGGGGATCCCCGAACTTACGTGTGAGGATCATGGTCTCCGCCGGCCGCGGTGGCTCCGCGGGACTGCCTGCGGGGCCGGCTGGCTGCGTCCCTGCCTGCCCGCCTGCCTGCGCGGCGGCGGCTCGGCAGTGACACCGGCCGCGGGCAGCGCTGCGCCCGCCCGGCCCCTGCAGCGCGCCCCCCCCCGGCACCGCCCCGCCCCCGGCCCGCTCCTCCGCGGCCCCGGAGACACCCCCGGGAGAGAGAGACCCCCGGGAGAGAGAGACCCCCGGGAGAGAGAGACCCCCGGGAGAGAGAGACCCCCGGGAGAGACCCCCGGGAGCGGGAACGCGGCACGAGCCGGACCCCGAGGGCCAGGGAGGCGTGACACGAGCGGGCACAGCGCACACGCACCCGTGCACACACCAACTTGCACACGCACGTACGCACCCCTGTCCCTCCGTTGCACCTCTGGGGAGCCTAGGGGACTTACACAAACCAAAGGTAATGCTGTCAAAGACGACATTAAGGCTTCTGTGCCTTTTGTTCCATTTGGTTTTTAATGGCTGTCAGCTCTTGGGGTGGCCAGGTTTATAAAAAGCAGTCAGCAAAGCTCTCAATGCTTTTTCTTTCTTCTCAGAGAAGAAAGTTGACTGAAAAGGCATCATGGTTCCTCGGTGTTACAAACTGGAGAGGTTTGGAATGGCCTGAGCAGCCCAAGACATGCCAGTCCCTCCTTCTCCAGACACCACGCTGAGGAGTGCTGTGAAATTTTGGAATTCTTGAGCACCATCAAAGTCTCAGTCTGAACCTGGATGGAAAATAAGCATTTTTCCTATGGGGACCACAGCGCAGTGATAGGCAAGTCCTGGAGATAGTGAAGCAAAGCCTGGCTTCATAGCTCTATGTCTGGGAGTTGCTCCCTGCACCCCGTATTCCCCTTTATATTTTGCAAAGAAATTTTGAATGCTTGTTGCATGGTTGACACATTCAGGACTGTAAAATGGCACAAAACAGGTACTTGTGAGCAGCTGCCAAACTATAAGCATGGAAGAAAGTATTGTAAAATTTGAAAATATCTGTCAAAGATTATGATTGGTTTGTTTTCTTCCAAGCCAACATCATATTTTATACTCACTGGTGTTATTCTAACGTTCAGTTGTCATTTCTGCACTATGAATACAGATATAAAGTATACATAATGAGATGCTTGAGCTGGCAATTTCCTGAAAAATAAACATCTCCCTCTTCTAGAGGGTGCAAACCGTGGCCAGTTGGCCATTATAGTGTTGTTTCTGGAAACCCCTACACAGCTCTAGGTCATTAATTTACTTTAATAGCCCAGAAGAGGTTGGAAATGCACTATATCTTCGAGCTTAACTTTACATATGTTACCTGCTTAATCAATTACTTCTTCCTATCTAACCTGGCTCATGCACTTTTTGGCATAGCCACATTTACCTTCATTTTTGAATGTTTCTTGTAAGGTCAGGATGTATGTTTATTAGATAGGTCAGGCACATCAAATACTAATTCCTAACTCTAGCATGGGGAAGACAGACATATGCTATGCCCCAGATGTTGAAAAGACAAAGTAATCCAAATCTAATTGGCTTTCTGTATGTATTGTCTTTCATTTCATGCAGTTGGTTGGCTAGTAAGTGTCAGAGTAGCCCTGAAGAGATGAAATATACTGGTTACATATTGTGTGTGATTTTCAGTCAGACAAGGGAGGGAAAAAAGGGAAAAAAATTACCAAGAACATATGGGGAATCATGCTGGCCCAAAGGCATTTCTATCACAATAATAATGCTGGAACCAGGAGACCACCAAGTGTTAATACCCTCTGTAAAAATCAGGGTTTGTTCCTGTAAACACAGACTGCCTAGGCTGCTTCCTGGACCAAGCCTTCATTTTGTATAGGAAGCTTTTGTATAGAACCCACAGGAAGCTTTTGAAGGAGGAGAGAATGGACTTCACAGAAAAAAATGGGAAAAGTTGGGAGAACTTGGCATTGTGAAAGGGAACTCAAAAAAGCGAAAAATGAGAGGAGATGTGTACAATAGTGAAGTAAAGTCCAGATTGAGAGGGTTGTGTGATAGTTGCAAATCAAGAATTTGAAATCAGAGTTTCATTTGAGGATTCTGAGAGGAGTGAGTGACAAGATTGCTGATTACTCAACAAATGTGCTCCAGACAAAGAAGATGGGAAACTCTCAGTAATTAAATCAAGGGTTATCATTCTCCCCTCTACCAGTTTGCTAAATAGCAAATGAAGGCTGTTTAAAGATGATGCTGACAATGAAACACTGTTTGTGCTTTAGTTCAGCACTCCTGTTCTACTTGCAAATCTAATTAGCTGCCACAGTAAAGGAGGAATCTCCATCCTCATTCAGTCTCTGCAGACATGTCAGAAACAGTGACTTTTGTGATGGAGCAGTCTGTCTGTTGGGATCATTGCTAAATAGATGCTGGAGGATTATCACTGACCTGGATTAGATTCTTGCTGGTAATCTAAAAGAGAAAGGCTTTGATTGTAGTTTGTTATCAACTGCTGAAGACACACAGTCACTCGGGCTTGCATTTTAACTAGGACTTCTATAGGGCTGCTTAAGCAGGCGTATTTTGGAGCTGAAGCAAGGCACCAGTCTCACATTTGCTGTAAAACGTGCTCAGAGGAGCATTCCACCTGAGGCATGGGTGTTTAACAGGCTACAACCACCCTAATCACTCATCCGGCTTTAAAGAGTGTTGTGAAATCTGGAAAGCTTTGGCCTTTAATATTTTTATTTCTTTATCTCTCTGGCTATTCAAAGAGCAGGCAGCTGCCTGACAGAGACACAGGATTTTGGAAGTAGCCTGCCTAAGAGGATTGTTTCTGTGGAGGACTGTTATCCTTAATGCAATCAATGAGCTCTTGCTGGATGGTAAAGTAATTGTAAAGGGTTGCCCGACAGGCACAATTACCCAGTTTAAAAGGTGAATTCTCCTTCTGTTGTAACTGCATAAGGGAGTGATTTGCAGGAAGGCATCTAATAATAAGGACTTGATTGTCCTCTGCTTTCCCTCCCAGGCCCAAATGCCTTAATGGTTAACTGTACCCCTGTCATCCTTTTTCTTCTAAATAGTGCAGTACACAGAGGAGTTCCAATTCACAATCAGTCAACTGACCTGCTGGTACAAACACAGGATTGTCAGACACATGACTGCAATTCTAAATGCTAGTATTAATATCCTCTTAGCAATGGCATGATAGATTATGGAGCAGTTTCAAACTGAGTTTCCAGGCCTCTGGTTCTGGGCTTGGAGTCCTACTCTGTTTGGGTATATTTGTATGTAGTATTTCCACAGTCCAAAGGACTTTCATGTTCCAACCATTGTCAGTGAAATAATGGTCTGAATTTTCTAGCACTTGACTTTACTGAAAGTAATTACTTAAAGAAGTCTGTCATTGTTCAGGCCTCTTGACAAAGAGTGTTTGCACTATCACTTTGCAGAGATAAGTGATATTAACACTGCCTTGCTTCCAGAGAAGGAAAGACATGGTTTCACTGACTCCAGAATCACCAAATGAAAGAAAGCATCTACCCAAAATACTTTTTAACAAAATATATAGTAAATTCACTATATTGCACAAGCAGACGTGCTGCTCTACAGTGTGTAATTTATTGCTCTCTGCTCTAGAAATCTTCCTATAAAAATGAACACTATTAGAAATGTTACCAGCTTGTAATGTATATTAGACTCTTGTAGCTGATCCCAGGCAACATTCAGTTGGATGTTGTCCTCCCCCTTTTAAACAGTAAAAACAATAAAGAAAATTACCCTTGCCTTTTTCTTTGTGGTCCATATAAGCAGCTATTTTAAAAGAAGAGGTGAGAGCTCTGTGCTTTTGTCTGCTTTTGAATGCCATCAATCACTGTGAGTTCAACAGTTTGGAAATGAAATAATGAAGTTCACACTGTATTGAAGAAAGATTCTATTCTATAAAGGCACTACAGAATAAGAAACAAAAATAGAATTAAATTGACAAAGGTACAATTTGATAAAATATAAATATGGAAAAAATAAGGAGAGAAAATCAATATTTTCATTCAACTTTAAACAGAGAGGATAAGCTGTTTAGCTTACATGAAACACCATTGGTTTGTAGAAATTTTTGAAGATGTAGGGTCTTTCTAATATTGTGGCTAAGGTGCTGTCACAGGTGAAGATTTGTTTTTCAAGACTGCAGAATTTTATGCTGTCAGCCTTCCCTTCAATTAAAAGCTGTATTTTTACCTTAAAAAGTTGATTCACCTTTGCAAAAATAACCAACAGAATTTAATGTTCAAGAAAGCAAGGAAAGTAGGTAAACCAAACCTTATCTAGAAGAAGTGCTCACAGAAGCATAGTTAGAATTTCTAACCTTTGATGAGAGCTCAGAGATGATCCAGAGTAAGTGTGTATGGCTTGTGGCACACAGAAGTTCTTCTTCCTTATATTTAGAAATTTCAGAATAACTGTACTATTACTGATAAAGACAACATCCATAATTGATCACTGTTTCACACAAAGGAATCTCAACCTGCAATTATCAGGATTAAAACCTCTGCATGTGTGTAAAATGGTAAAAATGTTTGTGTAAGTGAGATCTAATGGATATGCAAGTTAAGGGGGCTGGCTGTTACACTGCATTAGAGAAAGCTGTAATAAAGGTTTGTCTCAGCCAAGACACCATCCCTAGGTGTAGTGGTGGTAATTGCCTTGCTGGCTGTGTGGCAGCAGAGAGAGCTCCATGGCACCAGGAGTCATCTCTGAGCCCTCTCCTTTCTTTGTGGGTCATTTAAAGGACGACATTGATGCCCGAGCCTCAGCCCAGTTCTCTTCCTCTGTGCTTACAAATTACAGTGATCAATCGAGTGTGAGAGGAAGACAGCTTGTACTCAATATATGTATTACAAAAGGATCAAAAGATGAGCAACTTGATGATGGTGTAAAATGATGGCAGGAAGAAAAGCTCAGCTTTGTGTTGCCTGGGAAATTAATTTTTTTTTCAGAACTATGCTCTTGTTTTCACTCTGTGTTCTTGTGACAGCAGCTATATCATTACTGAATCAACCTGCTCTTCACTCTTCATTTTTAAAGCAAGTAGATTTTACCTTCCACCTTTAAAACCACCAGTTTCCAAGGCATTCCAATGTTAAGATGCATTTCTTTAAACCTCATTCTCTGTTCATGCATGACCTCCAGTCTGATGAAGAAAAAAGGTGAGCTTTTGCAGAGAGACAACAGGAACCTTTCATTAAACAAGATGTAAGATGTAAGTTGCCCACTAAAGTAGATGAAGACTGAAAGACTGATGCCTCAAACATGTCAAAACAGTGTTTAAAAACTGGTTCATGAAGCAGCTGTGTTGTTATATTACACATGAGATGCTAGACTTTTCAGCATGAGACCCTGGGACTGTGTCAGCCATGCAGTGCCCAGCTGGAGCTAAAAGTAGTAAAGGGAAAGGAAACAAAGGTTTTGGGGCAGGGTTTTTTTGGTTGATTTGGGGTATTTTTAATTATATTGAGTAAAAAATGATGAACAATGAAAACTTTCTTTTCAAAAGCAATTTTTTTCTTTCTTCCATCTGGTGAGATCCAAGGCTTTTTACCTAAATGAACTCTATATTCATTAAACTTATTTCCTCTGGAGGAAATAAGCATATGCACCCACCTGGACCAGTTAACCCATTATGTGAAAGACTTGCTGATTTAGCCTTGGGGAAATATTCAGGACTCAGGAAATAATTTTAAACTCACGACTCAGTAAAGCATAATAACTATGGCAACTGGAGCACATACGTTGTGATGGCTAATTTCACATCAGCATTCATCAGGGGAGGTACTAGCTTGGTACCTTAGCATGGAGAGTAGCTATTGTTAAGATCATGTGAAGCTACAGAGACATAGAAGAAGGAAAACACATGTTAATAAGCCCAGTGAGTAAAGTGGGGTCTGGCGTAAGTCATAAAAATTCATAATCCTTGGTCCTGTTCTTGACAACACAGTAGACTGAGACCCAAAATACCTATCTGCAGTCTTGTTTTAACTTATCAGGCAGCCTAAGTCTATCTATTCCCTTTCTCATATTTCATTTTTCCTTAGATAAATTAGGGTGAATAGTACATGCTTTTTTTGCAAAGTATTTGAGAAATACTGTGGAAAGTATTGTATGAAATTATTTTTATTTATGTCTAATAAAAATCCTCTTGCAGATTGCCAGTTTGGCTGCTTCTTTCATTGTTCATGCCGATGCTCTTGCTTATTGTAACTGAAACCCAGCTTATAGCAGCAATTACCTTGCCTTTTACTGGGAGATGTGTACATGTAGACAGTTATTTAAGAGTACCTTAAGTAACTTGCTAGAGTGTCAACACCCATAATGATGTCTGAGGAAAGACAAGAGAAGTGGAGGGGGAAGCTAGCTGTCGCGCCAGCAAGAACAAACTGAGTTGGAGAAGATTTATTAGGTGAATATTGCTCAGATAAATGTGATCCTGACTTGAACGAGAGCCAGCAATAGCAAGGGGAGGGGATCAAGCAGAAAGAAGTGGCTGTTTGGACTTCATCAACAGATTCAAGACCTGACGAGGATTAGGAGGAGTAACAGAATTGTTGGGGTGCTCACTCATCACCTTAAAATTTAGGATTATGAATACTAAATGGATGGTCATTTTAGCTGAAAAATGCTTCCTCCTCCTCCTTTTTGCTATGTTTCTCTATTTGTGCTGGTATGTTAGAGAGTGAAAGTATTGCAAGATGTTATTTGTGAACATGATACAATGCACAGAAGTGACTGACACATTAATAGGAGTTTTCGTGTTTTAAAAACAAAGTCTCATATTCTGTTACATGACCACAAGAAAAAGAAACATGGAAAGTGGTTAGTGTGCTTTCATATTTCAACACTGTCACATTATGAAGGGCTACTTTTTTTACTCTCCTTGTTTCTGAGGTTATACTTTTGTCTTCATATCATTTTACAAAGAGATATGCTAAATTAGTTAATTCTTGAGAGAGGTAAATCTCTCATATCTAATCTTAGCCCAGAGCAGTGTTTGAATACCTACATTCTGAAATAAAAAACCCCAAACTCCTATTTCTTATGACTGGGAATATATGAAAAAGCATCATTTTTGTTAAAGAAAAAAAAAAATAATCAGGATTCTGTCTTTTTTTTTTTTTTTTTTTTCATTTAACTTCAAAATGTCAATACAGATAGCAGTATTGGAGTATTGGAGAATGCTTTAACGTAATTAATCTCTTTTCCCAGTATACCTGATAAAATGAGGTTACCATGTTGTTATATTAAATTTTACATCAGTTCTGTCACTAGAGCAACAAAGTAATCCCTATATTTGCTTTTTATTATTTTTAATCAAACATGCTATGAAACAAATTATTTCCTCTTGTAGTTGGTCTCTTTTAAAGCCCATGGTTGCACAGTAGTTGGCAAGAGTGAAGCATCTACCAGAGTTACTGTTAGACACAAGAAATTGATAACAGGCAAAGTTTATCTTATTTCATTCTATAGCAAATGTTTCACATTTCTCTATGACATCTTCAGTATAGCAGCAAATGTATTCTGAAGAGCCCCTTTCATTTTCCATGACCACCAAGTGGCCAGCTGCACCAGTAATATGATGTCCTCTGTGGGCATCTGAAAAGTTACATACGTGGAACAAATACTCTGATGTTTTAAAAATGTTTTTGCCATTAGAATTTCTGGGTCTTTTGTCACCATTGGTTTTACTGATGATCCATTAATACATATGACGTACAGTAGAAAATAATGTAAGTAGACAGTAAGTCTGCTTACCTTAAGTAGACATAGAACCTGACTGTTTCTTCATGGAAAATGAAGTTAAAAGTATGAACAACATTATTTATAGGATGCAGTGCTAACAAAGGTTTGGATCATTTCTCGTCTTGTACTTTAAAATGATGAGGATCCATTTTGAGAAAAGTAATATCAGGAAAAAAAAGTAATTAAGCTAACCTGCTTTTTGTTTGATCACAGCTTCAGAGAGTTCAAGGCAGCCAGGGACATACCTGTGCTAGGGTCAATGGGGCAAGTGATTAACAGTGACAGGACAACCTGAAACTTTCATGATCAAACCAGAACTTTCCCTCCTTTGAAACAGGAGCCTTTACATCACTCAGTAGAATTGTATTTCTCATGAGCAGCAATAGAGTACAGAAATATTTTCAATTTTCTTTGCTGAATAATCTTTATTTTTCCAACTACAGATCTCAAGATTAACACTGCTCCTGGCCTCTGTTTTTTAGTCAGGAAGTATAAACAATGACTTGAAAGGTGTATAGGCACAACTTTCCATCTGATTTACCAGTAGTTTTTTATAATTTGTCGTGCATGTCATATTGACCTTACAAACTTAATAATCTAAGATCTGAGAAACTAAGATTGCCTCTTAGCTCCTTAACATAAATCAGTGTAAGCACTAAGAAAAATCTCCAAAAAATGTCCTGAAAACTTAGATGCTAACAGGTTAGAATATGGAATTTCTGATCTGATGAAGTGAACTGAAATATTTGGGAAATATTTAGAAATAAAAGCCACATGTCACCTGGCCTAGGGTGCAAGAATCCTTTTTGTCAAAAAATTATGAGCCTGATATCCCAAAATCGTATACCGTTTTGAATGTGGTTTTGTATCAAAGACAAGAAGATTATGTGATTGCAAATATGTAAAAAAAGAACCACATCCCCAAACTGGTGTTCACCTTTATGTTTATCTGAAACACTCAGTAGCTTACCTCCTTTGCTATTTCTGTTGCACTTCACAAAGTTAGCTGACTTCATGATGAGAATTGAGCCACGAGGGAAACTTCCCGGCCAGCATACAGAATGAGAACAGGGGCAGCCCATCCTCAGATTTGCTTCTGAGGTAATGAGTTACTGTCCTTTTAGCTAGCCCAGGATTTTTGGGTGCTCCCTCTGTTTATAAGGAGCAAAGTAACTTCCTGCATTGCCTTATGATAACACCCTTTTCCCCCACTAAGCCATATAAAAAGCTTTGTACCTTGAATAAGAATTTCTCATCTTCATGTCCATAGCACGTACGCTGAGTATTTACTTCACCTATTGCCAGCTTCTCCACCTCTTTTTTTCCCATTTCCTTTCCTTCAATTTCTGTCTTTTCCTTCTTTTCCCATTTATCGATAGCTTCTACTAATAGCAGTTACAAGGGACAGAAGTGCCTTCCTTAGATCTCTTCTCTTTTTTTGGCCAACCCAGGTCAAATGAGCAGGCAGAACATTAGGTCCAGAGCTGTTGGACAGTGGTCTCCAATGAGGGAAAAGCATACAGAGCAAAAGGAGGATCGGAGAGGTGAGTTTCTAGATTGTCTAGAGGGAACTGAGGATCTAGAATTCAATATGTAACTATTGGAAGACTGAGAGATAAGATCACTGCCAGACTGAGTGAATTGTGACCAAGTAAACTGTATCTGCAATTGTAATAACACAAATCCAGCAATTAATTTAATAGTTCCATAGGGCCTGTTGATATCCACTGCTCAGAACACTTGGACATGAACAAATGTACTAAATGAAGGAGGAAAGAGAATGGGCTTCAAGTATTCTGATGAATATCTGCTAGAATTGCATTATGTAGCAATCAGTTATATTAGGACAAACATTATCAGAGTACACTGAGTATGAGCTAAAGCAATATGAGAGCTACATAACACTTTACAGCTACTCTATAATGTATTGCAGAGCATTATAGAAAGCCCACATAATTGTGATGGTTTGCTCTGTTTGACACAAAATAGTATTTTTCAGCTTACAAGCTCTCCTTCCTTGGTTAGAAAGGACCTTGTTTATGGAAGAATGGAAGGGAATTTAAAGCTCATTTGTACAAATTCATATATGCAATTATATTTGGTTTGAAGGGTATATTGAAATTGGAGTGCATAAATGTTTGCAGGATCATGTGCTTAGTTTTTTGGTGATGTTTTTTTGGATTTCCAGGATCTTTAATACACCATTTCTATGTTCTCAGCCACAATTCACCTGAAACTCTTAAACTCATTCCATTAAGTATATCTCCTCAAGAATGAAAAACCGATGCTTTATCCTCTGGCCACTTGTATCCACTATTTCTGATCTGACTGATAATTCCAGAAATCGAAGTACAGATTATCAGAACAGCAAGGCTTTTCATAATGGTCTCTCTGCATGAAAAGTCCATGTGTCAGCTAAGAAAATGAATTTTTAATAATACTTGGCACTGAATGAGTGGTTTGTCTCAACAGAGTGCATCAAGCATTGCTTATCTGATCTTTGTAACTCTGAAATAGGTTTCACCTATTTGAATGATCTTTTTCTTAGCCATCTTTATATCAAGAAGCTTATTCAGGATACGATATCCTCAATTTCAACACAGGGATTTATTTTTTTAATAAGGAAATAAAAACACAGTAGGGATATTTACATTGGTGTGCTCAATAACATTTCTCTGTTGGTTAGGGAACAAAATTTTCTGTGCCTCTTTAAAATTTTTGAGAAATTTATGCTATCTTTTTAAGCCAGGCAAATATTATGAAGTTTATGCATGAGTTTAATATATCTTTAAAAGATGCTATCGATGAGCATGATGTCCTTTTCATTCTGTACTTAATTACTAAGTATCATTTTGAGTACATTGTACTATGCAAACTCTATGTGATGTCACAGAATGCAGTTCTGCAATTTGCAGTGCTGGCAAATAAAGGCTCTTAGTCAGTTTTCTTTGTAGCAGTTTGACATGCACTGTTGTCCCAGGTTTGCCTTAACTGAATTTTTGGTGAGGAAGAAAATCTGCCAGCAGCCAACCCGCTAAAACTGTGTATGCATATACTGTAAAGAAATAAATATGCTCTCTAAGACTAATTTAGAGACAAATGTCTCTTCTTTGCCTTAGATTTGAAATAGCAATCTGAAAAAATAAATATATACTAAAAAGGCAAACTAGTTATTCTTGGTTTATACAGCAGCAGCCTTAAAAAACAAGCATTCCTTCATAGACTGAAGATGAATCAAAGTTCTCTGATTCCTGTAAAAATGTGTGCATCTACAGTCATAGTTTGTTCTGGATCAATTCCAGTGCATTGTGACAATAGGAACTAGAAAGGAAAACTCAAAAGGTATTTTTAATCACTTTTACCTCTATTAACAATGTGATGCTATTTCCATTGTTCCTGTTATAAAAATAAGTAGCTGACATGTTCCCTAGAATTGATTATTGTGTTTTAGTCAACAGAACAGCCATCAAGATATTTCAATCTATCAGGAAAGGGAGTGGAAAGGAGCTGACAGAGAAACCTCAAAGGAAGGACAAGACACTGTGTCTTTTGTCCTCTGTTCCAAGATGGAAAATAAACTGTCTCCACTTTTGATAAGCTTTTCTTTTGATCTTTGTTTGCAATAATTAGGGTTAGACACTAAGTTATTTCATGAACCCTTTCAGGTTTAGCCACCTCTTACTTAATATGAATATGAGTTATTTGACCTCAGCAAACAACCACATTTATTATATTTTTATTATTTTCTTTAATTTATGGAGATTTTGCCTAATATTCAAGGGAACTAGATAGTGATAGGTTTGCGGAAGATGAAAAGTATTTTTTTCTGCATATTTAATTTTACTTTATATTTTATACATGTGAGAACATAAAATACTAAAAAAATATAAATATTTATTTTCTGTCTGTGACTATTGTATAGATAAATATATAGTTATATACATATATAACTTCTAACAATTTAGGAATGCTTATCACACTGCACTTGCCTCAAGGTTAGATACTTTGGAAAATCTGCATTCTGCATAAGGGCATAGATTAGTGCCCTCATTTATGAGTATTGGTAGATATGTCAGACTGCAGAGAGAAGCATTCTTTTACTCTAATTCATGCTGAAAGAAAAATTGGATCCAGGCACCAAAGGAAGTAAGGAAATAAGAATTCTGGGAAATAAGAATTTGGGATTCAGCTAGACTAAGTTAGAAGCATAACTGGAGTGTTACCTCCTTGTGGTGCAAACATAACAAGAAATTCAGGTATTAGTTTAAGAACAAATGTGTTTTTCTTTGTTTGCAAAGCTATATTTTGTCCTAGGCAAAAAAACCCAACAATCCAAACCCAAAACAACATAAACAAACAAACAAAACCAATGCAGTCCAAAACCACCGAACCAAAAACCATCTGCACAAAAAAGTAAAACAAATTAATCTGAGTACTTAAATGCATTGTAAATCTAGGCAGTTTTCACATATATACCAGAATTCAGGATACTACAGAGTAAAACAAACATAATAGTCAAAAAGTGTAGGCAGCATAATTTCAGAAAACAGTCCAAAATTCAAGTGTGTATATATTTTTACATAACTGATCATAGATTTTAAAGAACATTGTAACAGCCACTAGTCTTGCTTAGGTTTCCTGCTTCAAGTTGAATCTCCAGCATTTTAAAATGCCTCCCTTAGGAATGCACATTGATTTTGAGATTTCAAATGGCAACTTCAAAATTTAAAACAACACATATTATTTCAGAATTTAAAATGTGTGTCGTAGTATAATTTTTTATCCTCTTAGAATCAATATCTCGTATTTCACCAGTGTTCTTTTATATTGTTCTGGAGATCACAATCAAGTTGTGGGACTGAAATGTGAACTAAATAATGCAAAGCTATAATATCCCTCCTAATGGCAAGGACAAAAAAATATTATGTGTGCTTTGCTGAGACACATCATTGCATTAGTATTCAGTTTCATGTCTGAAGATTTAAAAAATGCTATAATTTTCAGTACTAACATGTACTATAGTAATTTACTGGAAAATACAGGATGCTCTTTAAGGCATCTAAATTGCTGAATCTCTGTCTCTCCAGTGGAATAGTCTACTCTTATCAGTTAAATAAGTGATACAGTCTAAACAAAGGGTAATAATGTTCAACTGGAATTCCAGGAAAGGAAGCTAAATGCGAACTTCCTGATTTAATCTTACAAAAATAGAAAAGTTGATAGGATAAATGAATCACTCAGAAGAGCAGATTTTGCTTCATTTAATTAAAACAGATCATAAAAATGTCAAAGTACTCCTTGTAACATTAACTGAAAAACTCACATGTAAAACTATTTAGAGTATCATTTTCATGCATGAGACTGAGAAAAATCTCTTTGGAGAAAGAACTCAATTTTTTCAAAATTTCTTCTCATTTTCCAGCCTGGAAAATGTGGTGACAATTACATGGACATTTGTTATAGAATTTCCTGTATCTTCTGCTTTTGGTGGGTCAGGAAATGTCTTCTCAGAGGTAAATTTGGAACTTTTGCATCTGGGAGATAATCAGTCAGAGATGCATGAATATTGAAGACAAACCAAATAACTATTCTGAGCCTCAAGATGAGGTTTTGTTAGGTCCAGTTTGTGTTCACTTCGACTTCCTGACAATGGTAGTCACTCAAGTCTGGAATAAACTCACAAAGAAAATGGTATGAACAGTTTTTTGTACAAGATACCAGGTAAGTTGCTGGGAAATGAGCAAGAGAGAAGGTTCTGCATTTCTGGTGGATTGGAAATGACAATGTAATAGGCCCTCTCAATCTGTAAATTGTGCAAACTTGTAATGTGTCAACACCTTTATATATAGCCAGTACAAAAATAACTAAAATATAAGTCAGGCAAGTGACAAAGCTGTGATTACAGCTGTCTTCTTGCTCTCTACAAAACCAGCAGGAAAATGTGTAAAAAATATGTGTGTACTGCTGTAACCCTCTCAATAACAGCAACCAGGATATCCACAGGATTGCCAGAGGCCATCCATATCAGAGGAACGTGCATCCCATTTCCTGAGTCTTGCATGTGTTCAACCCACGATCAATCCTTGCCTTAGGTGGAAAGTTTTTACTTAACATTTGGGCTTGAAAATTTCATCTTCTTAGAAATAGCTTTTTTTTGCTTAATAATTTTCAGTTTCTAAACTCTTCCAGGACCAAGTTCTGCTTAATGGCAAGCTGATGGATGGGAATCTTTTTGTGCTCTTAGGCAGAACCTTGCCACAGCTGGATCTTTTTCCTGATCAAGGTTTGATCCCAGGTTGGTTTCTTTTTTATGTGTTGATATCAACTTTTATTGACTTCCAGTTTGTTACTTGCTTCTATTTTGTTTTTTAGGTTTTATGTTTTTTCCTTACTAACATATAAAATTGCCCAGAATGGGATATCAGAGAGACACTTCACGTGAGAGGGCTGCTGTGTGCATTTGTGGCTTTCAGAAGAAAACAAGATCCTGGTGAAACATCACATCTGTGCACGTGAAAGATCTTCAGAAACATGCTAATGGTAGATATGAATGACTGGTAGCATCTGCAGTTGGAAGAGGTGCAGCTCCAAGTTAATACTGAATTCTATTTTGTTAGATGGCACTGATGTCAATTTTACTCATTCCTGATTCCTCAGACAATTCAAGAACAGGATTAACCAAGTTCTGATATAACTTTGATTTTTGTTTTTTTATGCCAAGATGCAAAGAATGTGAGGAATGACTTCTACAGAAAATCAAATGGGAAGAGGAAGAAGGAAGAGATAAAAGAGTGACACAAAAATCCTAAACCATGTGGACTCTCTTGCCTAGTGATTGACTCCACAATGAAATTTAGGGATTATCTCCCACTAGAGATTTAAAATGGGAAAATCTCAAACAATGCTGGAAATCAGGTGTTATATGAAGGTAGAAAACAGGTATCAAGAAAAAGCAAGTTCATACTGACCAAAAAAACAATGCAATCTCCTCTCTCCCTGTTGGGCCTGAGATATCTGGGTGTTTCAGACAGCTGTGACTGATGAGGCGCCCATCTGTGATGAGCTAAGGATGGGATGTGAGCCTTGGAGTCAAAATGGAATTGCCTACTTTTGACCAAAATGTACTTTATAGGCGGGTGTGCTTTGACTGCCAACTATCTGTTTTCTTTTGGCACTAGAAATAACAATGTTGGATAACCCTTTGGAAGTTTAGTTCCAGTTACAGATATTACAGAAGATTCTTCCATTTCATAGAAAGAAATTATGAAAATTAGAAGGAACATGCTCATCTTTTGCCAGGTTTGCAAGATGTATTTTTCCCTACATATTTAGTGGTTTGGGTAATTATTTTCTTAATTAGGAGACTTGTCAAAACACATTATGGTGACTGATTTCACGTCACCACTGTTTTTCCTAGCAGTTTCTGATTACTGATTATATGTTGCAGAAAAACATTCATTTATAATTACTGACAGTAATTTCTTAGAGATCATTAACAGCCTAAATGCTATTGCCTAAGTATTTTTCATCTTCCCTATAGAAAAGAAAATTTTAAAAAATATATTTTTTTTACAGTTAAAATTTGAGTTCAGAAAATGAAGTTGTTTTGTGTTTGATTGTACATTAGGAACTTAAAGGCGAGAGATGATGAAAACATCCGTGTCTACCTGTGCTATTCCTGGATGATGGTGCCTGTGATACTAAATAAAAAAACCACACATTTTCACTACTGTGACACTTTCAGTGGAGGTTTGCAAAGCAAGCTGCAAATGGTGTTTTATTCTCAAAGTAATTTTAATGCATAAGCTCTCACTCTGTAGTTAGAGAGACTGAAGCACACAAGAAGATATGGGCATTTTCCACAGCTACATTCTGAACTGGCTGAGAAAATTGTGAACAAAGTCTGCCAGTCTTTTTCTCTTTTCTGGGCTTTACCCTTAGGCGCCACTCACAGCATCCCATTCACTCCAGGACATGACTGGCTTGTGCCTTACTTCTGCACTGTTGTAGCAAGAAGGAAACCACTATTGGCTCCAGTAATAGATCCAAAATTGCTTGAAGTTTTTGTGCTCAATCTGCTTCTGACACTTCCAGGGCTACCAGAGTTCAGGAAAGGGATCTTCTTCTTGACCTCAGAGAGGAGAGCTCACATGGGTGACTGCACATTGTTACTAAAGCAAGTCAGTGTCATGAGAGTGCAATTAAATATAATGGTTTTATAGAAGATGTCATGAAAAATTAAAGTTCTGTGTTGTTTTAGAGGAGAAAATGTAGAATGAACTTGATGAACTAGTATCTGGTGCAAGGTATGTATTCAAGTATGCATCTAACCTGGTATGCTTTTACCTTATCAATAACATTTATAGTTTCCTTGTCTAAGGACAACCTTAGTGTTTATGTTGTATTATTTGGAATCCTTGATGCAAGAGAGAATCTTGCCAGTGTAGCTATTCTGTACCAGTTTACCAAAGCAACTTCAAGTATCCAAGGATATCTGTTTCTTGGTCATTTTAATACCACAGTTATCTGCAGCTTCTATTCTCGGCTAACAGATGTTTGGTTACTAGTGTTAAATATTATGCAATAAGACAGTGAGTCCCCAGAACTCCCTGTCAGGAACACAAAGTACTCTAAGACAGATCACTTTTATATTTTCTGGCATTTAGCAATGGCTAAATCTCTGAAAGATTTGTGCATCCATTTAGTTTAAACTTAATATCCAGAACTCAGATTCCTAGAGCTAAGTTTTCTCAAACTCAGAACCAGACTAGTTATAATGAGCTGCATGTCTTTTTAATACCTATATGCAGACTCTAGTCTTGATTATAATATTGATTATAATATTTCTCAGGAAGACAATAACAGCTGAACAGAAAGAACTTTATTTGAGGCATGGCTGAAGTAGTCTTTAAAGTGTTGGAAACCTTCCTGTTATACACTAGTCACCCATGCCAACTGGGAAGAGCGCAGGCTGAAAAAGGATATTTTTTATCCTGTAACGACTTCAGTGATATCAAGTATTAGAAAAACGTGAATTGCTCCATTTTGCAAGAGTAGGACAGCAAAACAATTTCATATATTTTGACTGATTTTATCTCCTTTGCACACAGAGTATAGTATATTATATTGAAAGATTAAACATAGATAAATCAGTTGTTCATCATAGGCCTATGAATGTGTAATTGACATTTTGACACTTCCACGAAAAATAAAAGCCTTACTGAGGCAACCACATTTGAAATACTATGTAGCACATACTTTTTTTCTTCCAATGGAAGATAATTAAACATAATTAAATTACAATTTCTTCATGGTTTTGCAATGATAACATTTAAAGTCTGTGTCATTCCCTTTTTGCAGCTGTTACTTTGGACTCAGTGTATTACTTGACTTTTCTGTAAGATTTCCAAGTAGAACCACTTTTACTTCCTTTAATGTTACAGTATTTGGTTGTGCTGTTCTTACGTGAATAAGTGAGTGAAGACTTGCAAAGTGTTTTGCAAAAATTTTCATGAAAGTGCAAATAATTAGTTTTACTCAGAGCTGAATTTGTGCAAATAAGCACCAAGCACCCTGTGGTAGCAGATGAAATTAGCCATTTGATGCAGTACCAAAACAGTAAAAATAATACTGCAGAAACTCTGTGGAGTGCAAGAAGGGGTAACAAAATGATGGAAACAACAGAGAGAATTTTAGATGACAGCTTAAAGGACACAAGGAAGCACAATGAAAACATTTCCTGTAGCATAAACAGAGGAAAAGGCTTTCACAATTCATTTCACAATTCATTGCCTGTAGAGACTCTGTATGAGGGTCATCCGTGGCAGCAGTCACACACATTGCATGCACAACATTTTCTGGGCATGGACACATGCACTGAGTAGACATAGGAATCAATAATTACTTTGAATTTTTCAGGGAACCACAGGCTCTGTGTGTTTTGCCCTCATGATCCACCATGGACTTAAGAACCTGGCTTTTGATTGTCTCCAAACTCAAGTCAGTGTTCCAGGCACTGCTTCCCAGCCATGTTTGCTGTCATGCTTGCATAGAGTCTCCTTGCAGCCTAAATGCTGGAAAAATCTTCTCTGTTTCTGGACCTCTCTGTTGTCAGAAGGGAAGTGGCTTATTCATACTCTGCTTTGTTTTCCAAGCAAACTTTGTTGACAGCCTGCAATTCCCCCAGAGCCCTTGCAGGAGCCTGACATTTTGCCCGGGGTCCTCTCACCCACAGAACTGGCTGGGAGCTCTGGGCTCTACCTCAGCCAGAAGGCTTGCATAGAAAGGAGAGAAAGATATTGCACAGCAGACTGATTTACTGATCTTGGACCTTGGATTTGTACCTCCAGCCTTCCCTCTCCACCCTCCCAAAACTTGGATTGCGAGAGGAATGCCTTTTGCACTCACTGTGTATGTGCTCAGTGTTATAGTGAAGCCACGCGATTTCCATGAAGTCATCTCATGGCACCTAGCTAAATGTTTTTTAAAATACTGCCTTCTGCATGAGGAGAGAAGAAAATTAAAAGTCTCTGTTGGGGCTGGTGCGCAGCTGATGCATGAAAATTGATGCAAATATGTCTGTTCTTCCACTGGATGTAACAGGATAGGACATACACATAAAAGAGTGGGAAAAAACAGAGTAAATAAAATGCAGGTATTATTCTGCTGTTCAAGACAACATGCTGGGTTCAACCCCTGAACTGTCTATTGCACACCCAAAACAATTTTGATTAAAAGGGAGATTTTTTAGGTAAAGGACACATTTGTTAAACCCTTGCCACAGCCCAAGAGATGGCCACAGGTTAGAAACTGAATGGTAGTAGGTCAGGGAAAGAGAAGAAATCTCTTTTTTTGTTCCTGAATCACAGGGATGTGAGGGCTCATGGGCTTACTAATAATTGTAATAATCCTAATAATGTCCAGAAGTAAGGACTAATTTAAACTCCTTATTAAGTCCCACTGGCTTGGGAGAGGATCTAACTTATGTTGTTTGTCACATCTCAAAAACAATGAACTGAATACACTTGCTAATAGGAAAGCTTGATCTTAACATTATTCTGTGACTTGTGCTCAGTTTTTGTATTTTTGTAAGGGCAAACAGAAATGTTTGACAAGAACAGACAGCTGAACAAAAAATTATTTCTCTGTAATAATGATCCTGGAGAAGCAACAAGAAAACTGTTTAAATGTAAATGTGAGGTGGGAAATGCTTCAGCATGTATCCTTTTTCCTCAGCTCTCTTATCTTATGAAAGGGACAGCTGGAAAAAGTGAACAGAAAATGACTTATTGAAGAGTTGTGCCAGCCCATTCCTTGCTGTTAAGTTAAGTTAAGTGCTTTAGAGGAGGCAGAATCTGATTCTCCTGCATTTCCAGAGAACCCAGGAACTCACTCCTCTTAAACGTTGGCACAAATAAGTAGGCTATGAGTATTTTCTTTGACAAACTTTAGTCATGAACACATATCATCCAGAGAAGCTGAAAACAGTGTATTTGCAATCACATATGCAAGATGTCAATATACCCTCTGGAAAATCTGCTGCAGCTGGCTGATAGTCTTATAATATTATTAAATGTGGGGTTATTATTTCACCATGCTTAGATCACTTTTGGATACAACATGAGGAGAGGGAAATATTTGCCCTGTTGTACTAGACAATGAGCTTTCCATATGTTGGAAATAGCATCAAGAAAAGAAACTGCCCAGTGGAAAAAAAAAAACTTGGTATCAGTGAGAGAGAGTTCTTAGTGCATCACCAATGATCCCATACACCAGATATTCTCAGACTCTGCTTGTAACCATGCTAACTGATCTCAAAAAAGGAGAGGGACGTTATTTGTCCTTAAAAAAAACAAAAAAGAAAGGTAAAAATAGTTAAACCATCCATCAGCTAAAACCAAGACAAGTGTTCTGTTCTCACTGTTGAAATGGGATATTATTATTCTCATGGGGACTAATAAGCCTAGCTGGAGGAGTCTGGCCCTTCAGGAGGTCAATAGTGGAATGCTTATGATTAATGTTTTGGTCCATGGTCTATCTCTATGCTAAGTTATTAAAGTTACGTTGTCTTTTACCATCCCCTGTTAACACAATGTTAACTTTCTGCTAGCATGGATGTTGCAGACTGCCTTTGGATCCATGCAGTAAAAGAATACTTTGTGGAAAAGATTTTACTGTATAAATAAGCACATTTAGCATCCCAGTTTTTCCCAGCTCTCAGATGCCAGCATTGCCTGTAATTAGCTGTGAGCTGGAATGTGTGTTGCCATGCAGTAAACACACCAATCATCTTCTCTCACGTCTTGATTTCCCATTTCAAATATCCTTGTTGAGTTCGGAAAATGAATTGTGGAAGTGAAAGAGAACAAAGGAGAGGAGACTCAAAACCAGTATAGAAGGTGTGCCTAATGTAGAATCAACCTACTAAACATTTTTTGCTCATTTTTAAAATTTACTAATCTTCACAAAAAATACAAAACATTGTTGGAAAGCATTACTTGAGCAAGTAGATGCCTTGAATAAAATAACTGTGTGTATTCAGCAGTTAAAAATATATCTAAAAGGGCAGTTTCCACTATGAAATTCAAAATTCTCAAAATTAATGACTAGGGATAACAGTGATGTATTTCCAGGTGCTTTTATTTTTTATGATCAGATTCAGGGTGAAAGGTGAATGCTTTCAAATTCTGCACAAAATCCTGTTTCTTCACCTGACAGATCTGTGAAGGCTGTGTAAATCTCCCCAGAAAAACATGTCCTAATCAGTTGTTATCATGAGGCTGCTGGAACAGCTTCTCCTATTTGAAGTAAATTTGGTTTTCTGACTGCCATAATTCTCCTGACTTTTATAGAAGTGCTCCATATTTGCACTGAAACTGTAGAGCAGACGCAGCCTCCCTTGGATGTTGTGATACTGGCAGCAAAAATGTCAGCTATGGCTGTCAGTGAAGGTGAGAGAGCTGTTAGTTCATTTCCCAATTTTATCCTGCCACGTGCCGACAGACTCGGCAAATGCATGCTTTTGTTGCCTATACACAAATGTAGACAATATTGCAATACAGGGTTTCGTTACTTCATTTCCTGTTTTTTTCCAAATGGGTAGAAAGATATACCATGAACTTCAACTAGTCCAGAGAATGGCTCTCTGGTTTCCACCATACTTCTCTGTGCCGCTGGATGTACTTGTTGAACTCTTGAGCTTTAATTGTAACGACTCTGGATATCCCAAACATTTGCACTTTGGATAGATACAACTGCTACTTGTAGAAATAATTAAGGCTGTGACACTAATAGCAGTTTTATTTAATCACGTGAGAGCTAGCTGTAGGGAAAGCTTTCTGTAAAGGCATCTTTTTATTGATTAGTCTTTGCTTTGAGGTATTACTATAAGGCCTATGGGTTCTTCCCAACGTTGCAAAGAAAGAGGGAAGGGGACAGGAGGCAGATATTGTCTCTGAACTCTTTTTTTCATCATATGAATATGCTCCTTAGATTGCTAAAATGCATCTTTTTATTAAACAAAAATAACTTGTAAATTAAATTCCTTCCTATCTCTGTGTCCTGTAGCACACATCATTTGGGTAAGAAGAGGTAAACAGGGAACTACCAGCAAGATGACAAATATGGTGATTTTGACAATACACTGGGTAAAAGAGGCCATGTTAAATACCAAAGTGAGCATGGACAACCTCCAATAGAAATGGAAACAATGTTCAAAATGTGTTGGAAAAGGCATGTGTTTTTCAAAACCAGCTAAGAGTCACAGGCCAAGCATTCAGCAACTTTCTCAGGAAAAATGGCCATCTGAGGGGCTGCTGCTTTTGCAATCAGAATAAACCTCCCAATACACAAGAGCTGTTAGCAGTGGAGTGTCTAAACTCGGGATGTAAATCATCCTCCAGCTTTCATACAGAGCATTGCTAATCTCTCTGGAATATCATGTTAAAGCCATATTTTGCATTTCCATGAAGATTGCGCTGACAGCAATGGTTTTTCCCAAAGCAGCAATGGAGCTGTGTTAGCCCTGTGTTAAGGAGCTGGAGTGAGGCCAGCATTTCTCCTCAGCTTCTCAGAGAATGAGTCAACACACCTGCTCTAAAAATCTGGATGCAGTCAGCAGCCAACGATGTAATCTCTGGCACAGTCACCAGAACTCCATCTGACTTATGTTCTTTAATTCAGGTTTTAACGCTTTTAATACAAGACACTAAAGGAATTTTTCAGGAGCCCAAGATTTTTTTTCCCAAAAGATGTCCAATAAGAAAGTAAAACTGCTGCTTGCTTTAGCTAAAATTTTTATGTTTCTTGTGAAAACAATAATGAATGTTACTTTTACAAATACAAATAAACTCTTTGTTTTTTGGCAAAAAGCAGTCTTTTAATCTTTTGTAAATTAGCTGTATTTTCTCAGCTATAGTAGGATTGCATTCTGCAAAAGAAGCATTTCTATGAGTAATTCCATAAAGTTAAGGAATTAACTCATGTGAATAATGACTTGCAGACCTAGACCCATGTTTTTGGATAATTCTTTAATATATAGGTAGCAGAAAGAGAATTTTATCTGAGGAATTTAACTCCACAACAAAGAAGAATTGAATCATTTTAGTTATCTGACCTTAAAATATTGCCTGCCAGTCTTTACAGAAGGAAAATGGTGCAAATTGTGGTACAATAACACAAGCCAGGTTAGCATAGAGGTAATATAAATCCCACTGAAAAGCCTGGTGTTAGGGTGTGTAGCAGAGGGTAGCATTATGTGCGTGGTGCAGAGAAGCACAGCCCATTCCACAGCTCAGATCTAGCTATTACCAGCAGAGAGTTTCATTTTCAGGGTGGTTTGAAAAACACAGCCAGCCATGAATAGAATCAGCCACTAAAATTTTCTTTGTTCATTGGCATATGGTTGACAATAAAGTTTTGCAACTTTCTCCTGGTGCAGGAGGAGGTGTTGCCAAATGAGGTCTGCCCAATTCATGGAGGAAACCACTCAAATAACCTCTATATCTTCCCACTGTTTTATCCTCCCATTTAATTGGCCACAATGGGGATGAGACCAAGATGCTGATGGAGCTATCCATGTTTCAAAGCCAGTGGAGGAACCTGAGCTCTTCATGAATGTTACCTGTTGTCTAATGTTGCAAAACAGAATTAATTAAAAAGCAGAGAAATTAATATAACAGGCGCAGAGAGGAATTCCCTACTTCTTCAAAATAGTTCAATGCTACTGCTTTGAGAATAAAAATGCAGCTTTAGTTTATGGTTTTTTAGGAAAACAAGTGACACCTTCTACAGGGTTTCCTTAGATGCAATATTGGCCATGTTACTTCCTAAGAAATATTTCAACCAAAGTGGTAGAGATACCTAATTCTCTAAGATTACTACTCATCTGACATATTCGTTTACTAAATGCAGAAATTTGCACTGTGAAAGACCTGAAACATATTATCTGTTAGAATCATGGAGTGATTTGGATTGGAAGGGACCTTAAAGATCATCTAATTCGAAATCCTCTGCCTTGGGCAGGGACACCTTTCACTAAACCAGGTCAGATTGCTCAAAGGGCGATCCAGCCTGGCATTAAACTCTGGGCAGCCTGTTGAAGAGCCTCACCACCCTCATAGTGAGGAGGACTTGGGTTCAATATACTAAGAGGAATATGGAGTCCCTGGTACTCTAACAGTCATTCTAGCTAGAATAACATTCAAATATATAACATGTCAGCATAGATGGCACTTAACACTGAGTGACTCTCAGAAAGTCTTCAGAGAGCTTTAATCCAACAAACTCAGGCATGAGAATTTTAGGAGCTGTGTAATATTGTAGCAGCTGAGGAGAGTTGAACCATCTCTGAAGAGAAGTCCTGTTTAGAGGGAGGCCAATGTATTTTCCTTCTTTGCTTGGTGGACACCACATGAGAGGAAGAGAAAATGAAGAAGGGAGAAAAATCTAGATAGGACTTGTCAGAATAAAAAAAGGAAGGAGAGAGTGAAAGAGAGAGAGAGAGAGAAAAAAAAAAAAAGTGTACAGAGAACCAAGAGTCTCAGTTCTCTTTGAAACACGAATAATTTCTTAATGTTTGTAAATAACCTACTGAGATGGGCTGTCATTTTCACTGGGGGACACAACAAGGAGTAGGAGGATTATGTAAAGAGAGGAGCTGTGTCTGAGAGAATGACTCAAATATTGTACTCATAAATACAGAAAACAGTGGACACATGAATTGCACGTAAACTGTGAGATTAATATCCACTTGGAGAAATGGGTACCAATGGATGGATGGAAGAAGGACCAATGTTCTACCGTAAGCTGAATTTCTTCAGAAAATTGTGTTGAAAAAGTATATCCTCAATACTTCCACTGGCAACCAATGCCTTCTGCCCAAATTGATTAAAGCTTAGTGCTACTGTTGCTGCTATGACCTATTGGACAATTCATATTTGTTTCTGTATCTGTCCAGACTAACTGGTGGCATTTAAGTATATTTTGTAAAAGTAGCATGTAGAAAAAACTTGAACGTATTTCATGATTGTTGTTATTGGTAGAAAGGGATGTTATTTGGTATTTAAATCCATGTAATTGAGACAAAACCTTTAAAAATTTCTTCTCAGATTTTTAAGCCACATAATAAACTAGTAAATAAATTGAACATAAAACTCAGCCACCTGTCTTTATTTAACATGTATAAGCAGCTGGCTCAGGCGTTTGTCATGGCTGTGGGAATGAATTAACATGTTTAAGACAAGTATTTCTGCAGCTGATTTGCAGTTCAAGTTGTCTTCCACATAGCTCAACAGCCACATCAACAAAATAAATGCTAGGAAACAGCACTAGAAAATGCACCCCTCTTAAGCTGCTGGAGCAGGGAGTCCTCAGGTCAAGGGTTCTATGAGAAATGTGGGCCAACTTAATGGTGCTTCCAAGTGAAACGTTCCACAAGCCACCTGTGTGATCTTCACCGAACAGAAAATGAAGTTTTTCTGTGAGAAAGAAAGCCTCAAATATAGTACTTTCCTTGGTTCACAAAGAACTGTGAACACCATCATGGTTCAGTAGGAGCTAAAACAGAAAGAAAAGACTGTTACATAAAATAAACTGAGGGTGTTTAAAAATCTCAAGCTTTCCTCCAGAGCTTCAAAGTTCTACCATCTACCCAGGTATCAAATCCTCTGTTTACTTAATTGTTTCCCAATCAGTCATTTTAGTGTTTGTTGTTTTGGCTGGGACACAAGATGACTTTTGCATCCAGGAATAGCATGGAGATGTCAGGAATTGTGCACTGTCATCAGCTTCTCATGCTAGCTGGTAGATTGATGTAATGAGTGAGGGTTATGGGAGATTATGGATGATTAGAAACAGGAAAATGCACTCTTAAATTGGGGCAAACTGGAATGCAGAAAAGTTGACTCTGCTGCCAAGAGGCTTATGAAAATGTCAATGGGGCTAGAAAATGAACTGATAAAAAATATTCAATGTGTCATTAATTTGTGGTGTGGTTATTGCCTATGAAGATGCACTGAGTGTGGTGTCAAAATTCTGTTTTATTTTGCTGTCAATAGATTTTTCTTCTTTTAAGGAAAAAAGATATTTTCCTCCTTTTCTCAGCCTGCATTTTATTTTTTATTCCTGGCACTTTTAGATTTTACTAATGATTGAACATACTAAATAGGAACTTACCTTTTCCTAGAAAAATGCTCACAACAAAGAATCAGTAAGGTGTAGATATTTCTTGTATAAAGAAGCAGTCCTACACTCTTTACTAAATTGAGTCCAAGGGCTGGAACTCTTACTCCTGCACCCAGTTGCACAATGCCTGCATACTCCCTCCAGTTTATTCTTTACCAAGGTAACTGCCCTTTTCAGTCCTGAGGGTTTCATTCTTCTTGTTCTTTCTGGACTTGGCAGCAAATCCAGGCTGAGTATCTTGAAGAGCAACACTGGGATCAAGGAGGGTTTTGTATGGGTTGGGTGCTGGCTCCTTCTCCCAGTATGTGAACCCAAATATTCAGTATCAGTAGCTCATGGAGCTAGATGCACACTGTATTTAGCATTCAGACTTTAAGCAGTACATTATTCCAGGATGTCAAAATTCTACAGTTTTGACTCATTTTGTACACTTCCCTTCTCTTTTTTTAATACATAATTGTAATGAAGAGATTTCTACAGAAATGAACATGATGTAGGGCTCATTGCTGAGCTGACTGGTCTATTAATTAGACATCTTTAGATAAAAGGCTCTTCTATGCTCAATGGGTTAAACTGAGCCCTTGAGATATCTGAAGTTTGTTTTGTCACTATCAGATAAACACAACAGAACATGCCAGCCTGCAGAGGTTCATGACTAAACTGCTTGCAAGGTTAAAAAGAAAGGGAGAGGAAAAGCCTTGTTAATCTTCTCCATTACTAATTTTAAAAAAAGTAAATATTTTTGTAAAAACATTTCAAAGGCTTCCACTTTCAGCTATGTGGCAGGTCGAGATTAGGGAAAACCCCAGCACCTCCTCAGGTTAAACACACTATTTGTCCCTGTCTTTCAAACTACATCTGAGTATCTCTTGCAGATAAGTTTAGATAGGTTAAAGCTCAAACTCCTTTCCTTTGGCTTTTTACCTAGAAATATATAGTCAGAGATGGAATAAGTTCAGAGCAATATTTTCCTCTCATTACAGCTACTTAGTTCCTAGAACTAATAAAAAAAAGTATTAGATGAAAAGTATAATGATTTGAAGCTCCTATTACATTACAGGTAGAATACTTTATGAGTAAAGTAAAATATCAGGCAAATGTCATTTCAGACATTTGGAAAGCTTTTAAAGGGCTATTAGATATGCTTTGTTTACCACATTCAGTCATTCAGATTATTAGCTAATTTATTAGTCTCACAGAAGACTGGAATAGTTTTTGGTACATAATTTTCCCACTCTACTCTTTTTTCTGAGGTAGGGAAACTTCTATGATGATTTATATAAATTAATTAATTTGCATTATATTGTAAAAATTAAGCTTTGGTTTTGAACATGAAATTGAATTGGATGGGGGTAAATGCACTTCTAAAAAGACCAAGGAAACTGTTTTCAATTCACTGTGTCTTGTGCTTGGATGCACCCCTGATGTGGGTGTGGTGGCAATGGAATTAAATTTCATTGTCATTAACTGCATTACAGTTACCTATTGTGCAGGAAAAGTCCCTAACTCCACATACCAAAAGCAGTATTTACAACTGCTGTAGAGAAATCCCTCCAACCAACACAAGACAAATACCCTACAATTCTTTTGCTGACTCGGGCTCGATAATACATGAATATATTCAGAATAATTTTATATTTTAGTTATATTTATTTATATTTTTAAATTTTAGCTTGGGAATAGACTATGTAAACATTTCTGTCTTGAATAGTAGGCACAGATCTTAGCTGCTGTGAAGTGGCAAAGTGCCAACGTCATAAAAGAAAACACATTTATTTATAATGACTGGCTTTCTGAGCCAGGAAATCTCTTTGATTTCCTTCAGTGGCAAGAGAGTCTTAAGTACAGGTGAGGGTAGTAAGACAGGCAGATAGGAAAATATTCATTATAGCAGTACTGAGAGATTTACTGGGGGTAAGAGAACCTCAGCAAGGGGTTCTACACTGTGTAGAGTCATGGGGCTCATGCCCAGCTGCCTCCTCTTGCTGCGGGCCCCTGAGAGCCACCCAGCTAGGAACACTGTCTGTGTGGTTACCTCTAAAACCACATCAAAGTGGGCTTTACACCACAAAACGGAAAACAACAAAAGCTACAGAGACCATATTTCCCTGTGGTGGGAAGGATGGAATTATTTCACCGAGCCTCCCAGCTAGAGGAAGCCCAGCAGCAGCAGCGGCAGCAGCAGCACTCCCTTTTGCAAGGCACATCCCGTTCATGGACCTCAGGAGATGATCTGGCCACATAATCCTGGAATGTGGATAGCAGATGTTGGGGAGCCCAGTGCCCTACAGATGGCTCACACATGGTTTTTTCTCCCACACCCCAGTGCTGTATTGTGGCTGTCTCGCCACTGCATTGTCTCAGCAAATTGAATGGGTGGGGGCTTAAGAGAAGAAACAAAGAAGGAAATCCGGCACTCTACAGGTGCAAACCCTCCAGCAAGGGCAAGATTTTAGGGGATTACTACAGAAATAGTGTCAGTTGGTTCAGACAGAGTATACACTGCCACTGAGACCATTTTCTGCAAGGCTTGTTGACTGGCCCAGCAATCAATCCAAGGTTTGAGAAAGAAATTCCTTCCCTTGAACATTTATCCTGTGAAATGTTCCCACTGACAGTATCTTAGCCTGGAGATTTTCTGTGAAAAAAACATTTGCTTTTACTAGCTTCTGACTAAGACAGCCATGCCTAATTCCCAATCTTTGTGTAAATCTTCATTTTTATTCCTTTTTGCTTTACACTCATAGATGGAAATATCAGATAGGTTTGGAAGAGCAGAGGGTCACCACCATGAGAGGAAGCAGTGTCCTTGGCCTGGTTTTAGGAAAGCTGACCTAAAGAATAGCTCTTGTCTGAAGCTTTTGGTAAAATGTTATGTTCATTTACCTACAGGTACTGTATGTGGTTTGTAACTCATAGGATGTAGTAAGTTCCATCCTGCCACAGTGTGGTCAGGAAAGATGCCTGATCCTTTCATCCAAAAGTTTAAAATGAAAAGCTATTTGTCACCAACATGACAGCTGTGTTTCTTTCTGAATAGAAAATAAAAGTTGAGTCTGCATTTTTTTCAGGTTTCATATAAATCTATATGAACCCCTGGCAGGGAAAATAATCCTGTGTGTGTGTCAGCATTCCACAGAGGGGTTTTAACAAAGATCACATGTTACACGTTCAAAAAACCAAAGCACAGAAACTCTGCAGTTGAAAACAAAACCCCTGCATATCTGAATAACCCAGCCTCAAAACTATTAATCTGAACAGCTGCCCTGTGCATGATATGCAATAAAGGACTAATTCAGTCAAACAAAGCACAAAAAAAACCCAACCAAACCCCAACAAAAAACAAAACAAACCAAACTTCTACAAAAATATGCTTAACAAGCCCAAATTTCATAATTTTTTTGCACAAAATATTCTTTCATTACATTAAGCAGATTCTTCCATAACTTTTCCTATCTTGTTTTCTTAAGGTCTGACTGTAGAAAGGTTTTTGTACAGTGCACTCTTAATGCTCAACAGAATAAATTAATAAGGGAAATGGTAAATAAAATGCAAAATTAGCTATTGTAATTGAGCTATGGAGAATTTTTGCCTAGTCATTATTTGATTCAGATGAATACTTTCCAGAGCATATAGTTATGTGACAGGCTCTCATATTACACGAGTAAGAAATGATATTATTGATTCATGATGCTAAGAAAATTTCCTTTTTGCAAAGATGGGACTGTGTTATTATGATGCACAGAGAGAAGAGTAACTAAAAACATGCTTATTAGACTTTTTTATCAGTTGTAAAATTTACTGAGAGCTTTGGTATTTGTATTTCTGCATTTGTTGACAGGAGACGAAAAGCAGAGGCAGAAATGCCATGCAAGTTTGTTCAAAATGCCCTCCAAATAGTCTTTTACTCTGTTTTGATGTGCTTTGGCAGTAATTCAATTTGCTGATCCATACTCTTCAGCCAATTAGTGCCTGTTCTAGCAGTAGGTAGATGTTGCAATGTGCATACTGAAGTGTTAGCATGGGAAATGACAGCACAGATATTAAGAAAGACAAAATTCACTTTTATGATCTAAATATAATTAAGTCCATATTCCAGTTTTTGATTACCACACATTTACTTGTTAAACACAAAAAGTTGAAAAATGGTGAAAATACTTATTCTCTGCCCTCTTCAGGATAAGAAATACAAATCTGTTCATATACTGAATGGTCTGGCAAAACAAGTGACCCACATACTAGGATCTGGCACATTTATCCCTTGCAGCAGCAAATTTCAAGTTAGTCAAAAACTCTTGGCTTCAATTACATGGCTTTTAGGAGGCAGTTTATAGTTTGTGAGTTTGCTGGTGCAATGCTGTATGAAAGTATCAGATTAAAAAGCCTAATTAAAAAAAAAAAATACAATTAAGTAAGGAGATGGTTAAATTCCGAAAGCTTTACTCATTGCTTAGCCTCAATTAATAAAGAACAATTTCTGACTGAATAAAACCTGTGTAAGGACTTTTGGATTTAAGTTCTGAGTTCTTTCTCACAAATTTCTCTGAATATTTTTTATTCGTGTTTGGATACTTAGTGAACATCTGTGTTTGGAGGTTTGTTTTGATTTGGTTAAAAGTAGAAGATGTTTTAAAGTGAGCTTAAACAAAAGTAATTTGGAGATAAATATCTTCCTGCTCAGTTAAAATACTCTTCTATTGCTTCTGTATGTGACTTGGCCCAGGGCAGCTTATTATTCTCCCTGCATCACAGAAGTGTGTAGCACATATTTTATGGTTGCTTAGAGCTAGAAAAAAAGGCAAAGGGTGGAGAAGGAGAGACAAAAACAGCTTTTGGTGACTTGGCCCTTGAGGGTTTGTCCAGAAGATGAAGACAACTTGGAAGGCCTTTGAAGGGATCCACACACTTATGTTCATATGGTTAAACCATATGTGGTGGTTAATCATTTAGCAGAATTAGAGCCACACTTAAGCCCTCAATAAAAGTATGCCACTCAAAGGAACAGGGGCTTTGTTAGGAGCTAAATTTGGGATGAGACTTTCTTTAAACAGATTTTGAAAAGGGTGAGTAGATGATCAAGCTTAGCTCAGAACTAGATATTACATTTGCCTGTTTTCGAGCTGCAAGTTGAACCTAGAGTTTGTTACTTGCCACTTGCTTGATATCCATTTTCAAAAGGAAAATTGTCAGCCTCAAAACAAAACAGGAAAGTCAGGTCAGTCCCACATGGAATTTTATTGGTTAGTGAATGGTATTAATATTATCATTCCAGGTATATGGAATGCCATACTGCAGCACACTGTTCTGGGCATTGGAGGCCAGATGAAGAACATGCTCCTTTACACATAGTCCTAAACAGCCAAATTAAATACAATGTCTGCAGCTGCTGCAGATTCCCTGTAAACCCAAGTCATAAGTCATAGGCCCTCTGATGTTACTGATTTAAGGAAAAGAATAAGTAGCAGTGTTCCTGTCCTCCACATCTCAGGAAAGATATTTGATCAATTTTTTATGGAGGTGCATAGTAGGAATTAAACACTGCAGTGCTTACCTACACCCCTCTGCATTAAAAGGAGTGTGGCCCGACTGTGTGCCAGTTTGCTCACTCACTCTCTGTCACCTGGCAGGACTGGGACCCACAGCTTTCAGACCATACCAGTGAGCTTGGGTGTTCCCACTGGGAACTGCAGAGCTCATGTGAGGATGAAACTTGCACAAAACACCTCAGAGCCTGCTGGCTCTGAAAACTTGACAGCCACCTGTGCTCTCCTTGGATGGTTAGGAGTTCAGTGAAGTGCTGGGGAGTGGTGCACAGGTGTGAGCTGTGCCGTCCTGAGCTGCTATAACCACACAGTACAGTGCAAGAAGCCATACATGTGTCCTAATGGTCTTAGATAAATACCATAACTGCTGGGCTACTGACTGAAAGCACTTGGGATTAATGTCACCACTGCCTTCTTTGTTTCATTCTTGTGATTGATGCCTCCTAGGAAACTTCTACAAGCATGGTTAGAAATGTCTAAGGTAGAAACAAACAATTTTCTGATTCAAAGTGAAGGAAGTCTTTCTGTTTTAGCATAAACCAGATATTTCTCCTCAAATTGTTGTTTTGTTTTATTCAAAATCCATCCTTCTGCTGATTTGCTTTGATGGTTAAAAGCCATACTAGTCTTCAAGATTGTGGGAAACCCTGAAAACCATGGTGAGGGATGATTTTAGGCAAGGCATGAGAAGAGCGGTGTGGGGATAAAGGCTTTACAATGGCCTATGCCACTGTTTGGAAAGAGTTAGCAGTTATTTGGGGGTACAACTAATAACTTCAATGAACACAGGATGAATTCCCCCTTGGTGTCATTCCCCTACCTGGAAGAAATTAAGTTGAGAAATTTGGATTGTGATATCTTTTCTACCCCTCTGAGTCAGAGCTTCATTTGCAGCCAGAGCATGCAGCTGACATTCCCATCTGAAATCAATTTATACTCCTGAATGTTAGCTAATAAGCAGTGAACAAAACCAAATGCTGACATTTTATTTTAGCTAATCTTTCAGGTGCTCAGACCTCAGTGTAGCAGCACATATTTGTTTATTAAACTTCTCCTATTAAAGGAAAAGAAAAAGGTGCTTAAATGTTTGTTATTGACTTCTCTTGGAAATACGTTGAAATAAATGGGCAAAAGCTGAAGTTAGTTTTCTAATAAAAAAACTTGGTTCTGTTTTTAAGCAGCTAAAAGAGCCTTAAAGAATAAAGGGACACTGCAAGCTAAATGCAAACTATTCCTCTTTTCCTGAAATATGCAGTGCAGCTCTGTGACTTGGTTGTATATTTTAGCCAAAAATATACTAATACAGTATCTATCCATAGGGCAACAGGGTTATGAATACATATTTGACAGGCATAAAAAACCAGAAATTGTCATTAATGAGTCTTTCATACTTCAGCTTCTGCAATAAATCCTGTTTCTTAGTTTCATTATTTGCTTCACTGAGCTTTAAAGGATATATTCACTTTGAATGAGATCCTAGGTCAGACTGTTTATAGTAATTTTCTTATTTCATGCCTGGCTATTAATTCCTAGCCACACAATGAAGAGTGGGTATGGAGTAATTTCTTCACAGAGAACAGAAGACATGAGGAAAAATTCTATCCTAACTTCAAAGTATTCAACCATGGTTTTGAAGGCTACAAACCTGGCCAGATTTTTTTTTTTTCTGCCAAACCTGGAGTTTGACTACATTTGCCTAAGAACTCTTCAGAGCAGGGAAACAAAGCAGCCATTCATGCCCAGAAAGCCTTTTGTCCGGGTCCCAGGAAAAGACAGACAACCCATACAGACAAATGATGGAGGCACAATTTGAGCTTGCATGACAGCAGTAAAACAGCCAAAGTTTAGCAGAAAAACAGAAGCCTGCAGCAGGAAAATGGTTTGCACCAGTCTTAACAATAATTAGTGGAAGTCCCTTACTACTCCTTTTGTGACAGGTCAGATGATTTCTCCTGGTACCTCTGTGCCCACCTAACACATCCAGGGAGCCAGCAGTTTCACAGAAATTGTATTTGGCAAAAAAAATTCAAATCAGTGTTTCCAGGAGTGGAACACAAACACAATATTGTCATTGGGCCTTTTTTCCTCTGGCGCAGAATATGGCTTACAGCTTTCTCCGGATAGGGGCTTAGTACCACTTCCAGTGACCCAATCATTTATTAGCTGAATCTGTCCCAGAGAAAATGCCTGAAAGCAAATTCAGCTGCAGGAGATGAAGAGAATAAATTGTTTCAGAAGGAGCCTCTGTGGTCTCGGTGGAGGGGCTGATAAACAAATCCTGTTCCATTCAGCAGCCTGGTGTACAGACATACTTTGTGCATGCCTCGGGCTATGGGATGCATTGTTAATAATCACTTCAAAGTACTCCATCGGCATTTAAAGTTGCTCTCTGTTTGCAGCAGTTTCTTTGGTCTTTTGGACACTTTTGAAGTTTTGGCCAGTGGTATGCCAGTGCTGCCAGCAATACAAACTGCACTATTGTTGCGTGGTGCTGCCGCCTTGTTTCAAAAACTCCAGGCCTCCTGTCTTGGCATATCAAGTGTGTTTGTGTGTGCATGTTTATGAAAATTGAAGAGCCTGGTGCTCTTCGGTGCACATTGGAAGAACTTTGGCAGTATTTTCTCTAATGCAAGGATAACGTGCATGTGTAGCACAGAACTGATTAATGACCGTTTTTGGGGGTGGGGATTGTAACGATGAATATCTTATTTTATATCTACTTATATTATCCTTTTTCCCTAGCAAATAATCTTAAAAAATGGTTTATGAATAATCTCAAAAGAAAAGGAATTATTTGGGTTTTTTATTTCATTTAGAACATTATAAACAGAAATCATACAGAAAGCCCCCAACCCTGTGCTCATACAGCAGGGGCTCATGGCAGGTCACATACATTGCATTACATCACAAAATCAATTTCAATGATATTTGTAACAGGACTACCAACATCTACTTTAAATATTGTAGCTGCAAGGTAGGGTGACTGTGGATCCTCTTGTAGCATGGATTTTATCATGTAATGGCTGTTTTAAGTAATGCATGTATATGGATAAGCTGAAGAATGAAGAGGATGACATGGGGTACAGGAGAACATGACTCCTGGTAACAAATGTTGATACTGATCTTTAGGAAGTGGTGGGGCCAGGGATGGGAATGATTATTTAGTTTGCACTTCTCACAAATATTTTAACATTTCATCAATGGTGCTCTTTCCTGGACTTTTTTTTACCTCTGTAAAGGTGGTTGTGGTTTTAAAGTAATTTAAAGCTGATATAAATGAGAGCTAGAATTAAAATGTTGCTTCCTTCCTTTGCTTTCCATCCCCACCTATGCACTCCCATTCTTGCCTTTGTTCTACCACAAAAGTTCACAAAACAGCACAATGACCTGGATCAGGAATTACCATGGCTAAAAACTAACCTGACAGCAAACAAACAACAAAGAAAACAAATCAACCCCATGTCCAATAACCCTCTACTTACTTTGAGCTAACTTGGTTTCCTACTTCAGCTCAGCACCTGACAACACGAACATTTACAGCAATGTATGATCAACCTTTGATTGATTGTATTACTGAATTTCATCCACAGCACTATCTGCTAGTAGGTCACAAGCAGATCATCAGGGCTGGGATGTGTGAGAAGGCAGCTGCTGACTGATGTGCAAGTGACTGCAAGGAAGGTGAGAAGGTGTGTTGGGAGTGTCAGCAAGACCAGAGGGAATCTGAGTGATGAAACACAGAAACAAGGCAAGGTGATAGCTGATTGTTAAGTAAGCCTAACAGAGAGCTTTATATCAGGGTGGAAACATCACAGAGCAAAGTGTAGAGTGCTTTTTGGGTTTTTCTGTTCTGCTTGTGCATTATAACAGTAGAAAATATTTCAAAACAGGTTAAATTTTCAGTAGCCTTACCATGGGGGACACAAAGAGGGCTCCTTACAACAAAGATGTCTAGAAAGCCATTTGTTCTTAGTATAAGGGTTTGTGAAAAAAACCAAAAAATGTATCTTGTAAATGCCATAATAATGAAGGGAGGATTAGACATGCTCAAGAGTGTGTTGGGGACCTGCTTCATGCAATTACATCCAAGGAGTGTACTGTCACTCATTTGGGATTAAATTAACCTCAATCTGAGATACAAACTCCAATACAATGTCAGTTAAACACTTAACCAGGACAATTAGATCAGGCTCAGCTTCTATTCCAAAAAATGCATGAAAACTGCTAGAAAATCACATTTTCTAAACAGTGATTTCAGAAAAATCATACACTAATCATCTCTTATATCTGCCATAGGACAGTGCAGTTGTCTGTGAGAAAGCAAGCCAAAACCCAGTTATTAGTCAGGGATCTTAAACGAGCCCACCTGACTGTGTAGCTAAACATTCTAGAAAATGCAGACCAAAATCATGCCCTCAGGCCTAGGTTCCACTAAGTTGTTTAGAGAGAAGTTAAGCACTCTTGAAACATGTGGTCCGTGGTCACAGAAAGCTCAGTCACTCTAGAAAGTGGTTATTCTGCAAACCTAAGATGAAAATCTATATTGCATCCACAAGGAACTCTTTAGACCTGTTGTTAACAACTGGGACAACTGTGATAAAGGTTTAAACTCAGTTCTTATTCTCCTAATCAAAACTGGAAAACATTATACAGCCTCAATGTTTGACTCTTAGCTGAAATATTAAGAGGACAATGGAATAGGCTATTTGCTTTTGTGCTGTCCTTTATCACTTCATCAGCCTTGTTCTCTGAATCACATTATTGTTTGTATCTTGAATTTGCTTTGTATTTCTTTAATATTTTTATATGTGAGAGAAGAATAAGAAGTCCAGATTCTAAATTCTAAATTAATACCTGCTTTTGAATAAAGGAATATTCTTCATCTTATAAGTAATATTATATCCTTATCCTTCTGTACCTAATTTCAGGATGAATATCAAAGATAATTTCTCTTTACCTATATTTTGCATGCTGTACCCCATTAGTTTCAAGCAATATCTAAGCTGTTTGTATAATTTACTTTTAATTTCAGAGGTGAGCATCATTTGGGATCATAAACAGTTCTGTAAGGACTTCTTGCTCTGTTTCAGCCAAAGTTGCATAGATGTGCAAACTTAGAACATAATTTTGCCACTCTCTTAAATTGTAGGTCAGTGGAAATATGATCAGTGATTTCAATGAGTCTTTGAGCCAGATCTTACATGATATGAAATTAAAGCTGGGATGTCATTACATAACTCCTGGTGGAGGTTTTCTGAAGACATTGCAAGTTTTACCACTAAAAACCACAACTGTTTGAAGACATAAGTTATACAATTTTGTTGAAATCAAGAATCTGAACAACTAATGAAACATTTACATTCAGTAATGAACTGAACACAAAACAAAACATATTAAGTTGAAGTTTAGTTTATATGACTCAGAGCTCCAGTTCTAGATACCTACATAGACTGATACCTTGAGTCTCCATTCTGTTCTTTTAGAGCTATTAGTAAGTCACCATATAGAAATCATTTTATTCTTTCCAAAAAATCTAGAGTACTGAAAATTATGTAATGTATTTAATGGTTTCAGTATCAAATGATGATATTGAATATTTACTAAATCTTTCATCCTCATTATGTAGGCTATGGAAATTGTTTAACATTTCTAATAATTTCAGGCTGTTTCAGAGTACATCTGTTCTTTATTATATAGTTAAACAGAGAGAAAATGTAAAGATTTCCTATTAAATATTTAGACTGTCTAAAGAAACCATCCCTGCTAAGTAGATACTCTTCATGAGGTGTGATCAAGACAAAATTTTTGAATGTATCTTTTTTACTTTAAATTTCTACTATCTGATTAGGCACTGCTTTTGGAGAGGCTTCAATTGGTGAGACCTCTGAATTATTTGAAACATGAAAATTACTTTATGATTGTGAAGTCATACCACCAAGAGAGACCAAAGAAAAGAATACTATCCAGAAATTAAGTCCACTAAAACCTAATTCTTACACAAATATGTTTATATAGAGGAGAGATAAAGAATCTAGAAGAGTTTTTGACTTAGAAGATATGAAGCTAAGTAAATCAGTTTTCCTCCCTGTGGTTTGGCTTTTGTGCCTTGATATCCTCCTTGTGTCCAGAAAAAAATGAATGAATCATTACAATTCTAAGTGTATGAAATATTTTTTTCTTGTTAAGGAGTGTAACGTTCTTTGCAAAGTAGGAACAAATGGTGCAGATTTATCTGCTTAATAAGGGCTGGCAGTCTGAAGAGTGTCTGAGAATGCCTTGAGTGCCAGTGCATTTGAGAAATATATTTTTGGTGCAGTCTGAGGCATGATCACCCTGTGTTTTGATGCAGAATGTTGGTAAATGATGCTGTCTACGTTAGCACTGTACTTGGAATTTTTTTCGTTTGCTTTCCGCATTCCCTTGCTTCCTTCCTCAGTGAAGTTATTTCCTTCCAAACTGTTTAAATTGGTATAGACCAGCCAGAGCACAGTCTGGGCTGGTTATCAGTGGGCCTCACAACTGGAACGAGTGTCTCTAGATTTCCTTATCCACCTCCCCAGCAGTTACTGTCATCAAAGCAATTGGATGGGACACAGATGAATAGCTGCTCTTAGAATAGAAATCTGCAAGCAAGGTCAATGGTGTTCAAAACAATCTGACCAGCAGCAGGAAATTCCCTCCAAGATTTCTAAATCTTGTTTACAGAAGATGTCGTTCTGCAGGATACAGCCTACCCAGTGCTGTGCTGGGAATGTCACGTGATGTAGCATATTTCCATGGGTACTCTCAGAAAGCAGATAGGATGAAATCCTGGCAAAATTCCCACTTCCTTCAATGCAACAGGGTTTAAAATGAAGTGTTTCATTAGAGAAAGAGTGGAAATTTTTGGCATCTAAAATCTGTGCTGTCAGGCAATATCTAGACTGGCACATTTGTGGAAGTAGAAGATGACATATGGAGATTCCCTTGCCGAGAATGAGTTACAGCTAAACCACACTGATAGATGCAAAATAAATCCTGAACTAGACTGCTTTGGAATAATGTTTCCTGGAGAAGACTGAAGACTGGGAGTCTGTTCTCTTAAGATCCTAAGAAAAAAGAAAATCTCTAAGAGAGAACTCAAGTTGTGTCCTAAGTACCACTACTGGAATGTAAGCTACTTTCTAGTGATCCCCCAATGCTAAAAAACCAAAAATATTCATGTTTTCTTTCTCTATGCAATGTTTCTACATTGCTATTCAAGACAGACTGCTAATCTGTTACGGGCATTAGCCTAAACTGGGTAAAATACAATTACATAAAAATTCTCATGAAAATGTCTTACTATTTGTTAGTGTGCTCTAAGGATAGCTATCCATTAGCACCATCACTTAGGTACAAATAAGAATGGTCAGTTCTGAACTGAAAAAGGAGATTACAGAAATTTTAAGGATTTAAATTAAAACTTAAATTAAAAAGATATAGCTGAAAATAAATGCTCTTTACTGGATAATTCAGATTGTTAAATGTGTACTTTCAACACATTGATAATCAGTTTACTGACTTATACTTTTAGGTTCTGGCCTAATTCTGCTGATGAATTAAATGCACTGTTTGTGAGCAGTTTGATATGTGTAGGGCATGCTCAATTTTTTCGTAGGGTAAGTTTTGTGCTTGTAAGACACTACCTTCAGTGCTTTTTACTTTTTAAACACCTCCTAAGGCACAGGATTGGCAATTCCCAAATGTCTCAAGCAGACAAAGCAAAAGGCTGGCTTGGCTGAATAGGGATGTTCTCTTGGAAATAAGAGAAAGAAAGGTGAATGCCTAGTGGAAGCAAGGTCAAGTGACATGGGAAGAATAACATATGCTCCTTGCCACTGTAGGGAGAAAATTCATGTGGCCAAAGCTCAGCTGTAGTTGAAGCTAGGTAGAAGTGTGGGTGACAACAAAAAGAGTTTTATTCAAATATATTAATGGAAAAAGCCAGGTAGAAATAACAGTGGTTTGTCAGAGGATGAGAATGGTCAACTAATAAACAGGGACAAGGAAAGGCAGAGGTGTTTAGTGCATTTTTTTGCCTGTCTTCAACACAGATGATGGACCAAGGAGGTCTCAGTGACCTGAGCTGGAAGATCATTATCAAATCCCAGACCCTGAACTTGTGTGGGATCAGCTTCTCCAGCTGGATCCCTAGAAATCTATAGGGTCTTGATTCATCTGAGAATCCTCAATGATCTAGCTGATGTTATCACAGAACCTCTCTTGATGATTTTTGGTCTTGGGTGGTCTTGGGAGACAGAAGAAATCCTAGCTGACTGGAAACTGGAAAACATTACCCGAGTTTTCAAGAAGGACATGAAGAAGGACCCTGAAAACTACAGACCTGTCAGTCTCACTTCAGTGCCTGGTAAAGTCATGGAAAAGATTATTCTGGGAAATATCGAAAAACACCTGGAGGACAATACAGTCATTGGTCACAGCCAGTACAGCTTCATGAGATGAAAGTCCTGCTTGTTGAACCTTCCTTCTATGACAGGGTAACCCACCCAGGTGACTTGGATAGAAAGATGTAACCTTTTTGGACTTCAGTAAGGCTTTTGATACTGTCTTTCACAGGATCCTTCTGGACAAAATGTCCAGCACTCAGCTGATTAAACACATCCTGTGATGGGTGAGCAACTGGCTCAAGGGTCAGGCAAAAAGTGTTAGAGTGAATGGGGTGATATCAGGCTGGTACCTGGTCACAAGTGGAGTTCTGCAGGGCTCAGCCCTGAGGATGCTCAGCCCTGTGCTCTTCAGCATCTTCATAAATGACTTGGACACAAAACTTGAAGGAATACTATGAATATTATGCAATTTTTCTGATGGCACTAAACTTGGAGCAGCTGTTTGACTCTCTCAAGGGCAGAGAGACCCTGCAGAGAGATCTTGACAAACCAGAGAGATGGGCAATCACCAACCATAGGAGGTTTAACAGGGACAAGTGCTGGATTCTGCAGCTAGGGAAAACCTGACCTGAAGAATGAGATGCTGGAGAGCAGAGCTGCAGAAGGGCACCTGGGAGCCCTGGTCGATGGCAAGATGAGCCTGAGCCAGCAGTGCCCTGGCAGCCAGGAGGGCCAACCCTGTCCTGGGGACATCAGGCACAGCATGGCCAGCCAGGCAAGGGAGGGGATTGTCCTGCTCTGCTCTGAGCTGGGGCAGCCTCACCTTGAGTGCTGGGGGCAGTTCTGGGTGACACAAAATAAAAAAAAAAAACATTAAGCTCTCAGAGAGTGTCAAAGGAGGACAATGAGGATGGTAAAGGACCTTGAGGGGAAGCTGCATGAGGAGCAGCTGAGGGCACTTGGTCTGTTCAGCCTGGATAAGAAGAGACTGAGAGGAGACCTCATTGAAGTCTGAAACTTTCTCATGAGGGGAAGTGGAGGGTCAGGTACCGATCTCTTCACTCATGTCACTTCATCAATGACAGGACTCAAGGAAACAGCATGAAACTGAGTTTGGGGAGATTTAAGGTAGATATCAGGAAAAGGTTCTTCAACCAGAGCATGGTTGGGCACTAGAGGAGGCTCCCCAAAGAAATGGTCACAGCAACAAGCCTGGTAGAGTTCAAGAAGTGTTTGGACAATGCTTTCAGGTATGAAAATATGGTATGGTTCTTGGGACTTCCTGTGAAGGGCAAGGTGTTGGACTCAATGATCCTAAGTCTCTTCCAACTCAACATATTCTATGATTCTGCTCTAAATTCTTTATACAGATTCACACAGCCCAGACCCTGCTGGACTCACTATGAGACAAGCAAGCAAAATGAAGTGCAGTTAGAATGATTGCTTGCAAAATTTAGGATTGCATGCTCGTTATCTTCCATACTTGGTTCATAGTGTTAAGAATAAATCTTGTAAGAGCTCAGTTTTCCATTAGGGTAATCTTTGTAATTTCCATCTTTGGGGAGGATAATTCAGCTTTATATAAACATATTTGCTCTGCTATCTAAAATTGGTAAGAATTAAACCACTGTATAATTTTTAAAAAATACCAAGTGATCTGTGAATAAAGGAAACCTAAATAAGCAAACAAATAAACGTTCTTCATACATGCATTTTCCGTGAACCCTTTTATAAATGTTTATGCTATTTCTAGTTTGTACTTATGGCATATGGAATGTAACATTTGCTATTGATCTAAACCCCTGGTTAACTTGCCTTGTTGACTTCATAAGTGAATTGGATAACCTAACCTTCATAAATAAGAATGAATAAGGCTATCACTCAAAGAAAGGATAGGGTGGAGACCACTTTGGGGAGTGATATGAACAAGAGGAAACAAGCAGACCTATTTAAAGTCACTGCTTGTCTCCTTTTGCTGAAGAAATATGTTAGGTTACAAATAGAAACACTAGAATTAAAATTATCTGTTTTCCTTCCTGAGTAGAGAGAAGGGTTTCTTGATATATTTTACACAAGATTTGTTTTTGCAAATTGTTCAGATTATTCTTGCAGTCTAACAAATAAACAGGAGGTGTTTGTGGGGTTTTTTTTTGTTTGTTTTGGGTTTTTTTTTTAGTTTTTTTGGTTTTTGTTTTCTTTTTTGTGAGCAATGCAATCACCTTGACCATGAAGTCCTGAACTGGAGACTGGATTAACTCAGGGCTTTGCAGTATTCATCATCTTGTAAATAGTGTCTCCTCTACGTGCCAAAGCAGGAGGAAGGAGTCAACTGCACTCCAATGGGCATTTGCTCACACCAGCATCAGGCACTGAGCACTGCCTTTAATCACACACGTGCCGTACCATGCAAAAATATGTGGCATTTTTTGTTTTCTTTGATCAGCTTCCTCAGCTCTGCATGCCAGATGGAAGGAGAGGGAACAATTTAAAAGACTCCTGGTACTGTCCTCTCAGAGAAAATTTTGTAAAGGACATTACTAGATTAGCCTTTCCGTCACTTTTTCTTTGTCCCTCTTCATTATAATTACAGTTCATCACAATCAGATTAGTGTTTTACAATTTCAGTGGGCTGCTAGCCACATATATATGCATGACCTCTTTCAGTGCTAAAATATTTGTTCAAAGTAGCTTTAGTACATTTTCCAGTTACCAGTCTAATACCATGGGGGTAGTCTGTGCTTATGGAATATAGGTGGTATTCAATAAGAATTGCCTACCGCAAAGTATTTTTTTGTATAAAAATATACAAAATAGAGTAAGGACTGTGTTGAGTAGGGAGAGCTTTAATTTGATAGTGTTAAGACTTTTCTATTTGATAAAAAGTAGAAAAGAACACATTTCTTAGAGATTACTGTTAAAAAGCATTATATTTTGAAATTTGGTATTCAGTATTTAAACAGGTTCTCACCTGTGAAAAACAAAAAGAAGCCAATTTGATTTTTGTCTACTAATACTCAGCTCTTCAAATTTTGTCCCAGTTTAACATGTTCTTAAAAAAAGGTGATTTTAATTTTCTTTTTCTTAAGATATTCAGAGGTTATACCATTCTTTATGGTTTCTATCTCTTTTTCCTAAGCAAGAGCACACCTACTGATAGAATAGAAGATCCAGTCTTGGGCTTGTTTGTAGCTGGATATAGATGCAAAAAGTACCAGCACTTCGTGTTAGTTTGGAGGAAACTTAACTCCAGCAAAGTACCTTCTAATCTTTTTATTTACATGAGCCAGACGAGGGGCATCACATCTCTTCTAGCACTGTAGCTAAACTTAGACACAGCTTATATCAATCAGACCCATAACTTGATGTTAAAACGCTTAAGTATTTATAGAAAAAGATGGGCTGAAAACTGAAGTCAGCATATATTAGAAAAACAGTAATAGCAAAAAGCTTTGTTGTTGTCAACCAGAAAGCTTAACCACATATTTGATCTAACAAAAACAGATGTGCAGGCACTACTGAAGGAAGTGGGGCACCTTTGATCTGCTGGCTTCTGCTGCTCACTTACAAAGGACAGTTGATTCCATTAATGAGGCTTTTCTAGTTTATTGGGTTCACTGATTTTATGCACCCAGAGCAGAAGGGAAATTGCACTACTCTCTAAGAAACCACTTTGATATCTTGTAAATACAGAGCTATAAAGCACTCATGTCACTTATGACCTTAAGTGCGATACCTCTGTAAACAGCTGCTATGATTTCTTGATGATATTTAAAGAGTGTGAATGGTGAGGACAGAGGTAATGCCCTGTTAGATGAGCTGATCTTTGCTTATCTGTAAGGAATGAACTCAGGTGGGAGAAGAAAGAAATCATTCTTCAGAATGAGTCAGAATTATTCATAAGCATTTTTGCAGAAAACTAAGGTGAATGTAATCTCTGGCATACTGGGAAATGCCTACTCAAATCAGAACAGATGGCTGAATAAAGTAATGGTGCCTTATTTGCATAAGTTAAGGGGGTCCCATTTACACCTATTAATAACACTTTTCTGTACAGTATATTGCATGTAGTTAGCTCACCTAGTCACAGGATTTAATGAGACCTGTAAGACCACACACAACGTCTCAAAGTCATGACAGCCCTGACATACATACAAAATATTTTTTTGAAGAGAGTCTGCCAGTTTTAAAGTTCAGAATTTTAAAGATGCTTGCAGAGCCTCAAAGGTCATTCTCTCAGGAGCACTCTTTAATGTCGCAGCTGCTAAGAAACTGTGAACAGTCATGCCAAAGACAGATAAAATAAGATTCATCCGTGTTGCTGCTTGTTTAGTTTACTAGCTGTTGCTGAAATAGATGGGTTATTTAGATTCTTGGTTTTATTGCTGTTTCACAAGGTTTTACAGAAAGTAATAAGTTAAATAGTGAGCTCCTTTAATTTTCCTCCAGTGAATGTCAATGCTGGATGATTTTTGTTTGTGTCTTGTGTTGTGTGTGTCGTTTTGAGCTTTGCTCTTGAATTTCTCCTTTCACCCTTAAATAACAAAACTGCTTAATAGGTATGTCTCAGCAGAATCTTTTGAGGTTTTTTTAACCTATAGTGACATTCCAATTGACTGCAAATTAATTAATACTACAGTAATATTTAAAATGTGCTTTGGGTTAAAATTAAGGCACAAGCAGCAAACATACAAAATTGCAACTCAGAAAACAGACTAATTCTCCTGGAAGTCTTTTTTGTTGCCACATAGTGGAATTATATTTTGACTATAAAATTTGATTTTGAACCCCACTGTATTTTTTTTATGCAAGGCTATTCCCATCTTTAAGTTCTCATACCCAGTGAAGTGTGGATGCATTCATTTGCATACAGGAAATTCAGTGGTAAACCCATCAGCTCACCACTTTTATGCTTGCATGCTTGTAGGCCAAGAGTTGAGAATTTCATTAGACTCTCCCCACAGGGGGAAGAATAAGATAAGACTGAGGCATACAGTCGGTACCAGCTGAGCATGTCTGTGACTGCCTATGAAGATTTAGTAGTTTTATTGTCTTCTTAAAAGGAGTTACTCTGCCTAAAAAGCTGCAGTTCCAGCCGCTGCTACCACTGCTCATCCTCACCTTGAGCAAAGAGAATGATGGTTTCTAAATCTGCATGGAGTTTCATTGCTATTGCTATCAACCTGTTGAGTTTGAAGTGACTTCAAAGAAGCAGAGTATTAACTGTTAAAAGGGCTCAAGTGTGAGTGAGAAGTTTGAATCCTTTTACCATTATGCACACAAAAATGCTTCTGAATTAATTTGTGTGACAGACAGTAACTAAAGGACAGAGCTATAGATAAGCATTACAAAATTTCCTCTACCTTCATGTGAGATGATGAGCTCTCTGGAGCCATGGCTGTACTCATATCCTGCACAACTACACTGGGAGCAGACTGAGCCAGGGGTATTTTTATGGAATGATGCATTAAGAGAGGAGGTCCTGCTGAACAGCATGGAATTTGCAAAGAACACTCTTCTGGAAAGGGTGGGCTTACATTAGCTTTAAAAGGTCAAAACTGCTGAATGTGCAGATTTTTCTTTGTCTTTCCTTGGACAATTGCATTTCAGAGTGGGAAGTGTTATTTCTGTGTACATACGTGGAGTAGTGGAATGGGAGCAGAACTACACATGCCGCTTCCAACATGAAGGGACTTTCTGTACTGGTTCTGGACAAAGAAGAGGAAGACTTGCTCACGTATTTGGGCCTCTTCTAGTGCTACTATCACTTTGCTATTGAATGTTTCTTGTAACTCCATTGAAATAAACAATGTTGTCTTTGACAAGAAAACCTTCAGCCACAGTATAGTGCATAGCATGCTTCAAATTGAGTCTGTGGGAAAAGGAAAAATATTTTTGAATAGGACTTCCCTGCAATATTCAACACAACATATTGGATCATATGATGTTCCCAACCTCAGTTAAGGTGTGAATTATATTAAAAATCCCTTAATGGTAAGAAAATTCAAATATGATTGAAACTGGTGCCTCGCTAATGAAAAGGCAAGGTTTATTTCCTGCTCACCCCAGTCCACCAGTTCCAAGTACTAATTATTCTGTGCCCATAAAATAAGTACTACTCTGTAATGTATTGGGCTTTTAGTAAAATGAGTTCATCTAGTAAACAAATTAAACATCAGGGGAGGGGGGAAGTGTGATTTTTTTTTTTTTTCTCATTATAAATTAGTTCTGGTATAGTGATTTATTTGTATTAGTCATAAGTACAAGAAGTATTCTCAGGATGACGATATAAATTCCTCTGAGACTAGTTTTTTGGACAGGTTGCAGATATTGCATGAGAATTTTTTTGAAAAATGTTAGGCAAATGGGAGAGCAAGTCTCAGTCAGGCAGATAAGATTCAGTCTCAGTACAGGAATTTTATTTCCATTTCCTCTTTTTTTTAATGAGTTATCAGTCTTCTGTTCTAGCTTTCTTCAGAAAGCTGTGCTGGGGCACCTTTCAGCTAAAAGCATCATGTTTTTGCCACATTCCAGGAGGATTCAGATGGCAATTAAGAATCTGAAGTCAAATCCAGTTTTATGGGATTGTCCATAAGAGTCATGATGACCCTATTTGTTTTCTGCTTCTAGATAAAGTGCCTGTTTTGTTCTGGCATTTAATTTCATTGTATGCCAGCATTCATACAAATAGGAAGAAACAGAGAACAAATCCATGTGGAGACTTTAGTTATGTTGCTAAATGAACAGGAGAAAGGATTTCCATGCCCCAGCTCTCATGATGATTTAGAAACATGCAAATAATTGAAACACAAGATAAAAAGCCCACACTTGCTGGGTATAAAATGCAGTCTGCTTTTCAAGATCAACTATAAATTCATTTTGGTCCCATGGAACTATTCCTGTTTTTTTATAAATTCCTCTTATACTTCGGAATAATTTATTATTTCTCATACTTTCTAGTAAGCATTAATGGTAACACAGGAAGGTGAAATTTATCTATTTTGAGAATACAGGAAAATATCAATGGAAGTTCTGGTGTACTCTTATATGTAGCTAAATGTCTGTGCTACTCCTCATTTTCACTCATGTCCTTTTAATTTAATGAGTGTTGACCAGAAAAATAAATAACAAAAAATAATGAAAATGTATAAGATGTAAAGAAAGAAGTAAAGAAAGAAAGTATAAAAAAGAAAGTATAAGATGTACAGAACAGTAGAATTTAGTAATATTTTAAATTTGATACCATTTTTGCAATAAAGGTAATTGCATGTATTTCTAGCACTAAGAAACTGTACTGTAGTCATCTGTGGGTTTTTTTTTCAAAAAAAAAAAAGTAGCCTTTTGTGGTACTGAACTTAACATTTTAACTGAACCATCTTTGAAATATAAAAAATAATCATGGTTTCTAATATTTTTGATGAAATAATTTCTTTAAATACACTTACTTATTAGAGACAATTTTTCCTGATGTCTAATTTTGATCTCTTTCTTGCAACACATTATACAGTGTGTAAGTTTTCTACCATTCAGAAAAAAATTCAGGCTTGCTCATCGCTGTGAACCCTCTGTCATAAAGTAAAATTTCATCTACAGCACTGTCACTCTATGGAAAAATGTATATTAGAGTGTGCCCAGCACCTGTTCCAGCACTGCATGAGCATATGGTGTTGTCTATCCTTGTCACAAACAATCTACTACTTCATATCCTGAACTGGCTCCTGGCAGAAAACTGAAATGGTGGGGATTAATTGGCTCGATGCACTGAAGACAAAGGAAGAAGCAGAGTAAATGATCTTAACGCGGACAGAGAAGAGTTAAATCCCTGTGAGGATTTCCCCAGGTGGTAAATACTGAAACCTCATGTTTGAAATTACATCTTGCTGTGGTAGCTCTGAAGAAATGGAACCAGATGTGCTCATCATTACCCATCAGGCCACCATGGCAAGCTAATTTTGCCAAATAGCCCAAATATACACAGAACTGTAATGACCTTTAATTCCTAACAGCTTCAGTAGATCTTATTAAAAGCAGTGGTGGGCTCTCAGGGATCAGAAACTACTGGTTTCAGCTTTCAAACAGGCTGTGTGAGGATGCTAACCCCAATGACATTACAATATAAGAGGTCTTATGAGCAAAAGAAGTATTATACATAGTACTAATTAAAACATGGAAGAAGAAGAACTCATGAAAGAAATAAGAGAAGTTTCTTAGCTATCATTTTTGCTTTTTGAAAAAATGTCTGAGGGAAAAAAAAGAGAGGAGATTGTCATTATTTCTGTTCTTAAACACATAGATCTGATGGATGATGGAACAAAAACTGGAATTCAGATATCAGGATAGTGGGAAAGGAATTAGGTTTTATGGTCACCCAAAAATGTTGCAACGGCATTAAAGTGTAAGGGTAGATGTTACAAGCATTTCTACTTAGGAAATAATTTCTACTACTCATGGTGGTTTGGAAGATTGAAAAATGTGGATTACCTTTTTATAGGTCCTTGAAATCTCATCAAAATACCTATCTTCAGTACACTGATATTCTGTTGGACTACATTCTTTCCTCAATGAAGTTATTGTTGCTTTCACATCAGCAAAATTCTTTACTCATAGTAAGTCAGAAACTATTTAAATTTTCTGAAATGAGAAAGTATTTCAATTTAACATAATCTAATTTTATTGCTTCACATCCAACAGACTCTCTCTTAAGATACTTAAGAAAATTCCTAAGTTAATAAGAAATATCTATTATTTGATCAACAAATTGAGACACTTCAATTCTAACCTAATATCTCATTTTTTTCACTTTCACTGAGTGTCTGTTTTAATTGTTCTGCGTATTCAGTTGAAGAAAAAATCTCCAGAGGATTATAACATAGATATACACCAGTCAGCTTCATCAAGGTTAACATACCATGGAATGTAACTGCATGTACTTTACTGCACAACGGCATTTCTAAGGGGTACAGAGTGAGGTTTCTTTTCAAATTATACAAAGTGAACATATGTAATATTTTACTATGTCAGGTTGCAGGCCAAGCCCTTAAAGCCTATGGATGACAACATATGCCCATAAGAAATGAAACAGATTTTATCAAGTACTTTCAAAGGACAGACTCAAACTGAAAAGTGGCTTCAAGTTATCTTAAAAGCTGCCATGGCTGGGAAATGAGCCAAGGAATCTATGTTTCTATAATACTTGTGCTGATGCCAGTGATAAATATGTGTGCAGTCATTTTCTGTCCAGCTTGAAGTATCTGAATGTTTGCTTGAGGGTCCTAACAGACCACAGATAATTTCATCTTCCAGTGAACAAAAGACTCAAGTTCAAAATATAGAGTTTGCTACTAGAAAATAGATATCTGAATTTATAAATTAAAATTAAACATATAGAATTCTCAAATGTGCAAGTTTCTGTGTCAGATTTTATGGGATTTATAATGTAGAAGGTTAGAGGTGCTGGTAATAGTTTTATTTTTGGCCTCAGAAAAGGAACTGTGGCTATTCTATATGATCTGACACACAAAAAATGAACTTGCAGTCAACTAGAAAAGAGCTCTCAAGGAAATCTGGGTTGATCCCAACATCAGATTTAAAGCCAAGGAACAGTCTTATTAGAGAACCTTAAAAATTCTGACCATGAGATTATTTTTGCTTAAGGACTCTTCCTATCTCATTCATTTATTATAGAAATCCAGAAGATTAATCAACATAGCAAGAAGCATATATATATATATGCATATACATACATATATATATGTGTGTATGTATGCACTTTATGTACTAATATCTACTGGACTGAAAAAATCATATGGAAACATCATCTTCCTTTTCTTTGTTGATACAACTGTGAAAAAAAACCACTCTAACTCTGGCTAAAAGACTGAATGTTAGAATTTTATCAATACTGTAAGCCTCATTAGGTTCTCAGGCTCCTAAAATGAGTGGTGCACAGAATATGGTCAGCACTTCTGTATTAGAAGTTGGAATTGTGAATATGTCCATTCAGCAAATTCTTGCAGCAGAAAAACAAACAAATTCATCAACATAAATGTCTGATTGCAATCCTGTTTGTCTTGGTTTTGCACAATGAGAGATTTTTAGGCAGCACCTTCTCATGTTAGGAAAAAGATGAGTTTTTCTTCAGATCCGTTACATTAACTTCTTTCACTGTGTCATCAATTAAAAGCAGAAGGAAACAAAATCAGTGTTCTGCTTGACTTCAACAACTGTCCCCAGCCACTCAAATTTACATCTCCCCCTAATTATTAAGCACTCCTATCAAACTAATTGATAGTAAAGTAAACCCTCTCAATCAGGTTACTCAGTAAAGTTGCTTTCATTTGCATTGAAAAATTTTATGCTTTTGTCTCTGTGTGAGAAGGAATATTTGATGAAACCAGGAATATTTGGTGAACTACTGATCAGAGGAAACATCATGGCAGATTAATCTCACATGATTGAAGATTCACCATCTTTAAATGAATGTGTTCAGGATGAAGAGAAGTAGGCATGTTAAGAGCTGGTGTATCAAGGTAAGCACAACACACAAAAAAGCTGTGTACCTCACTGAAGGAAAAATAGAGATATCTTGACAAGTAGAAGATATGGAGAGAAAATATAAGATTGAGGTCAGGCTTCTTTTGCACCAGCCTTCTGGGAACACTTCACAGTCATGTCTCTGTCCCTCAGCTCTGAACACTGCAAGGATGGACAAATGATACTGCAAAGCACAAGAAGATGTTGGATGAAGAATATTGGATGGAAGTGAGCTTCATACTTAGCCTTCTGAAATCATGCTTTCTTTTATGTATTTCACCGATAGCTACCTGGAAGACTATCAGATTAATGAACAAAGTAAAAGCAAAAAAGACCGCCTTGTACATTCAATTATATATACATGAGACAACACAAATTTCTATTTTTTTTAAGTTTTATGGACATCAGCTTAAATCCTTGAGATTTTCTGCTGGCAGTGGCAGGAAGTTACCTACCAAACACTTCTTGCCCACAGCTCATCAGGGCAGGCAAGTTGTTCCTTCAGCTCACATGGCAGATACTTTGCTACTGCAGGATGGCTGCCAAAACAGAACTTCATATCAAGTAGCTCTTGCAGAAACTCTGAAAGAATGCTGCAAAATCTGAACAGAATACTGATACAGCATCAACAAAAAGATCATCTAAAGCTGAACAGCCTTGTATTGGTTCTGTCTTATCTCTCTGCCAAATGAAATTGTATTGGTACACAAGAGAGACCTCAAAATGTGAAAGAAGAGAAAAACAGAGTGCAGATTTCCTTTTTCCTTATACCTTTTCAGCAATCAGTTTCTATTAGTTCAGGTCTCCCAGAAAAATGTGCCAAACTCTCATTCCTATTTGTGAGAAACTGCAAAACATAAACCACTCAATTTCTAATACAGGGTAAGCCAAAAGGTACAGTCATGGATGGGCTCTATTTTATTTTCACGTAAGAGAACATGAGAAATTAAACATGGATCTGAAGTCAAATCACAAGAGACCTGGGTGTGAAGAAGGATGAAGCAAAAAGAAAAAAAATCTTACCTTTTAACATCTTTGCAGATCTGGTCACAACTTTTTAATACATTGCTTTGAAAATAGCTTCTCAGATCTTATTACCTACTTGTGCTATTGTATTTTTTCTGCTGTCCAGCTAACTGACTGACTGGCTAGCTGTTATCCATTTCTTTTTTTTTTTTTTTTTTTTGTATGTTTAATTTAGCACTTGGAAGTAGAATCTGCCTAAACATTTCTCTCTTATTATTTTTATTAGCTGCTTCTGTTAATAAGATTAACACAGATATGTGCACCCTCAAATAAACACATCCATAAGTCCAAAAATAAGCTATATTGCTAATTGACCTTCTAAAAGTCTGGAAATACTGATATCAATAAGCAAACTGCAGTACAGGGTGATGCTTCCTGCACTGGGATAATTTGGCCCATTTTTTGTTTTCACATATTTCTGCAAGCTGGTGAACATGGCACTGCAGGAGGAAGCTCAGTGGATTGATAAATTCTCTGCCTGTGCTGGTCTGAGTGGCTGCTGCATTTTTTAGGGTACATAATAACTTAAATGGATTCTGAATTTACCTCCTCCTACTGAGCACTAACAGTGATTGTTCAACAGATTCTAGTCTCTTCAAAACAGAATTTTCTTGATGTCAATTTCTTTCACAGTGCTGCAACATTTAGTGAGTAAGGGTATTGATCAGTCAGTCAGTAGTGTGCTGTAATGTGTCTCTCTCTTTCAACCCCCTCAAAAAATTTAAGTGCATGGCTACATAAAATGCAAATGCAAGTTTAGTCAGTTTTTGAAAATTCACTTCAACCTCTTAATAGGATGTACATTGCAAGGAAAGCTGTTCTGCCAGCACTAGGTCTATTTTCAGTGATAAAAATCTAAAGGAACTAGTCTTTGGAAATGGTTTAAATTCTTATAAAAGCAATTAAATGATATGTAGAGAATAATAATTTGTATAACTAGCAAATATAAGGCATTTGTTTCCACAAAGATAAAGCTATACAGCTTCTTGGATATGTTTTTGTTGTTGTTGTTTCCTTTGTTTTGTTTTTTCACTCCATTTGTTGCCAAAGAATTTTTCATTGAGTTCCTAATATATAGCTTACAATATAAAAATATTATCTATATGACAATTAGATTTAGGTATGATTGTAAATGCAAAGTTCACCATTAATATTGCAAATATTGCAAAGTTGCCATTAATATTATCTTACATCCTCATTTCCTGTTGTCTTCTTAGCTTAACATGTTTACTCTTAAATTAGAACATAATTAGCAAATCATATAGCTCATTTTTACTGAAAATAGCAGCTTGGTGAAATGCTTCTTATTATCTAGGGCTGACCTTCCCACAGACTGCATGTCCTGGAACAGAGTATTGCAATAAGAGAAATCAGTTATTTTGGATCTGGGCCAAAGACTAATTTAATTTCTCTGGCTGGCCCCCTCCTTTCCAGCTCTTCTCCCCCCTCTCCCAGTAACACTCACATATGTGAGCTGGAGTTAAGAAGTTGCAGTTGGTAAACAAAACAAAGACGAAACTGCTAAGAAGTTAATGAAAACATCAGTAAGTCATAGCATCTGGATCTCATCATCCACCTCTGACGTAAGGAAGATGTCCAGATGTTAGCAGAACTGTAGCAGTTGAAATATTTTGTGAGCAAGACTCCTTCCAAACAATCAGATGCAGAGCAGTTCAGCACTTTCAGCAGTTTTTAGGAATGTTTCAAATATATAGTGGTCTTTCAGATGTGCAAAAGGCCTGCTCAGTGCAGAAAGAGTATATGGTCTGGGGAGCCGGGTCTGGGGACTGTGAGCCTCTGCTTTTGGAAAGTGCACATGAATGTTCAAAGAACAGGAGAAGATGAGGCCTCCTGGTTGTCTGTCATTAGCATAGACTTCTAGCAGAGACACAATGCTGCTTATCTTGTGGTGTCCAGTGTTTAAGACTAGAGTTTAACAATATCCACAATGATGGATTACAAAACTGGGCCTGGAGAGAGCAGACCATAATTTTCATCTTTCCCACTCATTTTTAATCCCCATTTGACAACATGTACCACATACGAGCCTTGCATGCTGAAAACTATAAATGATGAGGCTGGTTTCCTAACAGGTGGTTGCCAGGTGCATTTTTCCTTCCTCTCCTGTCCGAGCTGCCTGATGCAACAGTGATATTTTTCTCATTTGGGTGCTCATTCTCCATTTGCAGAGTGACATGGTTGCCCAGTTCCTCTTGGACATGATTTGTGCATGGCTCTGGGTGTGCTTCCTTCCTCCTTGACCCATACTCATAAAGAATCAGTTTGGAGTCCCCAAGGAAACAATGAAGATATTTCTAAAAATTCCTAATTGCTGAAGTGTCCAGGGACAGGATTCTTCTGCACATCCCTAAAATCTCAGACAGGATGGGATATGGGCTTGCTGGCTGATTGCTGCAGTAGAATTGACTACAAAGGCTGCAGAAAAAACCAGAACACCGAAAAAAGGGTGCCTTTCCATAATCCTCTCCAGCTGGTATAATTTGAATGCATGAGGATTTTGTAGCAACCACTTTTACAATATGCTTAGTATACTGTGTTCTTCTTATTGTAAACTTGGACTAAACAATGCCATTGTTGTTGAGTGATTACAGAAATGATGGTGGAGCTCTATGAGATAAATGTTTAAAATTTCACTAATTGAGGAAAATGAGAAAGTCATATATAAAACTTTCCAATTGTCCAGTCTCCCAACAGTGCAATTTAGCTCTGTTGTATGAAAATATCTATTACAAATAGACAGGGTGACAGAGTATGCACATGTTCTCCTTTTGAGAACTCCAACCTCTTTTAGTATAAGACTTCAAATTAGAAGTGTGAGAGGGTTGGAAGAAAGACATTCTAGTAGCTAAAAATAAACACCATTTTCACACTACAGGCACCTACAACATTTCTGGCACCTCTCTATGTTTTCATATAGAGAGCAAGAAATTAATAAACAGAATATGGAATAAGAACCAAATGATGCATTTAATTCTCAATGCCATTTTGAGTGAGTATTTTGATTAAAGGACTTTGTCTTAAATTAATTACAGTCATTCCATGATAAAAACACCAATGCTAAAGAAGACATACAATACTCTAGATAACTGATTGGAATTTAGTGTGGCAGTATTTAAAAAATTATGCAGGCTTGTGCTATTTATGAAATGCATTATTTCTGGTTACATTTGATATCTGCATTTGAAAGATGTGAAGACTAATAAACCACAAGAATTAAACTGATGTTTTCTCAAAAAACTTTGTTACACTATAAGCTTGTTTAGTAATTATACAAATAACAGCAAAACTTTAGAGAACTCTCAAAGGGAAGAAACTGTATATGATAATGTTATTTAACCATTTAACCAAAATTATTCATGTGTTTTACACTGGATATACTACACTTGCTTTATTACAAAAACAGCTCCTTTCATTATCAGAAAATTGTTATTTACTGTTTTTCTGTTTCTTTTCTATAAATTATGGTCTATTTACAAATATGGATCAAATCAATACCTGATCATGCTCTACATGGTAGGTGGCTATGCTTTTTATTTATATAATAGCTTGAGTAAAGCACCAAACCTGTAGGAGATTGTCTCCAGAGTGGGGCGTCAGTAATTTCCTAAAAATGCTGATAGAGACAAACAGTGATATATCTGAAGCTATATATCAAATATTCTTGAGTTCTGCAACATATCCTTTTTCTAAGGCCTTATTTCACCTACACACACTGTAAATCTTTCTCCAATCTCAGAACAAAGCAAACACTTCAAGAAGTAATTTCTCTTCTGCATGAGCATAAATTTTTGGGGACAGTTGAAATGTTGAAAATTCTTCACCTTAACTTGGAGCTTAAAAAAATGTCAAATGTTCCTTCTTTTCTTTACTTGCTATAGACAGCTACAGACATGCTTTGAAGTATAAGCAATATCTGTGAAATGTTTAAGAATTATTATATATATACATATATATATTTGCAAACTTCACAATCTGTCCATGGCTATGTTTGTGTTTTAAGGCATCAGAGGTAGGAGAAGAGTATAAGAGAAAACAGCAATTATAAATCCACTGGAAATACAGGGATGTTGATAATGGAGAACAAATTAGGCATCAGCAAGAGCAGAGAGGATGAAGCAGATGCAGCCAGTGTTCCTTGACAAGGTCTGTAAATTGATAATGGCCAGTAGAAAGAAAAACTTAAATGATGGTATAATTCTAGCTAATCATCATACTGAAGAATAAAAGGTCTACCCAAAGGGTTCTGCAGAAAAACTTTTCAGAAAAACTAAAACCATGAAAACTAGATGAAAATTGACTGATAGTCTTCTAAAAGTAATCTAAATGGAAATGAATTGTTTGATGGGATTACTTTTTCACCAGTCCCTGAGTTCTTCTGTGGCAATATCTTTAACAATAACTTACAAGGACATGTAGACTCTTTCTGCATGATTCAAGTACTAGCAAAGTAGGCATAATGAGAATTGGTCTGCAACAGATCTTGGAAATCGAATAATTACATTTCTTTGGCAATGAACAGAAAACAAAACCAAGAAAAACAATGGTGGCAAAAGCCCACTTAAGTAGGCTAAAACATACAAATTAAATGTATTCTCAGGGTAAATACAATATTGAGAAACTTTAGTGAAATTTAAATTAGGAAAAAAAAAGAAAATTGAATATGAAAAATGGCAAGTAGGTAACTAAACAATATAGTTCCACCAGAATAGGTGAAAGTTTATTTTTAAAATACCAAATAAGAATTTTTTTACCTCAAACTTTCAATGACTAAACTAGTGCAGCCAAACTGTCAGTAATTCACCAGCCTCAGACTACATACACATTCTTTTTTTTTGTGTATAATACTAGAATTTCAGAAGGCAATGTGCCATAAAAAAACCCCATTGCACCATAAAAAAAAACAAACCAAAAAACAACCCTTAATTTAAAAGAGAGACACATTAGTAGTCGGTTGTACTCAGTGTCTGATCATGCACTCCAAAAAATGCTGGTAAAAATAAAAAAGCCAGGATCTTTAGTCATGTTGTATGGTGCACATAATGGCTCTAAATACAATGCAGATAAATGCTGCATTGGGTGATGTAAATTCAGACAACAGTGAAGGCACTAGGAGAAATCTGTCTAAAATGTTTTGAGGGTGTGTGCATTTGGGAGCTGAGAATGATGCTTCCTGTTCTGTGAAAACTCATTCTGTGTTGCTGCCCTTCTTGTGCATGAAATCCTGGTCTCTTTGGGAGATCTGTCTACTGAAGAAGGCAGAATGTTCTTCCCTTCCCAGCTGAGGATGTGGTCTGACATTAGTAAGGGGAATTAGCTGAGAACTCCAAAGGAAATACATCTAGTTCTTGTGAATGCAGTAACAGGAAAAGTTACAATTTTCATATTGCCTATTTAGAGGCTCTTTCAACTGAAGTCTTCTTCTCTCCTTAGTCCTTATTTTTGCTATTCACTCCATTACCTGTTACCCTCAATTTTTTTCCCACCTCCAGTGGTCATTTTACCAGTGGTAAAATTTTAGCAACTCCAGTGGTACACCAGAAATTGAAAATATGTAATGATTTACCTAGTAAATAATTTTCCACATTTTAAGATCATCAGATAGACACGTGTCTAGATGTTCATTTTCTACATAAATCAAGAAAGAAGAAAAAAGACAGAATGGAAAACCATGATGTGTGCTGCTATGATGTGACTATGATGCACTGCAGCTCACTGCTCCTCAGGATATATTTATATAACATAATAATTTATATTTTATAAATATAGACCAAATTTATCTGCTATACCAAATTTATACCATAGTAACAATATACCATAATATGGTATCATAAATAATATGCCATATTTATGAGTGTGCTCCACCTCAGCTGGCTGAACCACAGGCTGTCCTGCCACAAGACAAGACAGCACAGACAGTAACTCAGGCCTGGTGTTGGGGTTTGAAAGCAATGTGAGGATGCTGCTCTGCAGTGCCCAGTACAGGAGAGCACACAGAGGTGACCTGAGAGGGCAGTCTGTGTTCATTTACTGCACCCACTCAAAATCAAAGAGTTTTTAGCTACGTCATTCAACTCCGTACAATTTTAACAGCATCTCAAATACTGTTCATACCTTTTGTACAGGACTATTGCTCCCTTTCTTTTATGTCAGTAAGACTACATGATCATAGAATCCTAGAATGATAAGAATGGTTTAGATTAGAAAGGACCTTAAAGATAATCTAGTTCCAACCCCCTACCATGGGCAGGGACACCTTCCACTAGACCAGGCTGCTCAAAGCCCCATGCAGCCCTGTCTCAAACACCTCCAGGGACAGGGAGTCCACAGCCTCTCTGGGCAGCCTGTGCCAGTGCCTCACTACCTTCATAATACAGAATCTGTATTTTCTAGCATCTACTGTAAACCTAGTGTCTTTCAGCTTAAGTCCATTACCCCTTTGTCCTTTCCCTACATGCCCTTCCGAAAAGTTCCTCTCCTGATTTCTTGTAAGCCCCTTTTTGATACCAGAAGTCTGCTACAAGGTCTTCCCAAAGTCTTCTTTTCTCCAGACGTTCTTATCTATTGGAAAAAAATGTTTTCCATGATATATTTCCTACTTAGGAAGTAGATAGTACTCCCTGTTTGATGATTATATCAAATTACATTTCATGAAGTGCTATTTCTGTGTGCAGACTAGAAGGATTTTTTGAAGGCAAAACATTTACTTTGTCTTGAATATGCCATGAAGAATGCATATTTCAGATTTTCTTCTTTCTTTTGCAAATAATGTGTCTTTTTAAAGGCGTGTCCTGATAACACAAATTGCTGATCTAAGAGGATTTCTTCCTTCAGTGTCATGACCCTTCTTGAGCATTTTCAGGTAGTCAGCAGTTTAAACTGCTGATATCCCAGAGAACAAACAGAACAGCAACACAATTTGCTGTTTTGTTTCTCTTCCTGAATCTCTGTTAGTTGTATTTTCTGGAATACACCCTAATATTTACTCCAACTACATACTGTACTTCTTACTGGGTGTTTAGCCTGATGAGTTTTAGATTTTCTGTCCGACAGCAGCCCAAATATACTAGTGGACTGACAAGTCTACATCACCAGCACAGCCTGGAAAATGGAACTGTCACTGTTTTTAAGGGTCCTCTAACATCTAAGCCTTGTATTGATAAAAACCATGATGGCTCATAACCAGCTGCCAAGTAGAATAAAAACATGCCGACCCTTATCAGTGCAGCTAAAGGGGCTAAAGGGTTCACGTTCACTCCCCGTTTCTAGGAATGTGACAGAGTCTCCAGAAATATAATTAGCAGTTGTTTAGCCTCCAAATATTTGACAATCATATGCAAGGTTAAATATATACATTTATCAAGTTCTGTTTGTATCCTGATAAAATCTGCATACTTTCATATGTAGCTCACATTCTGAAGGTATATAAATTACATATCATTATATGCTTTCCAGCTGATGAGAGGGAAACAATTTTATAGAAGACGGTAGCAGTTGTTGTACATGGACACAGGCCAGAGGTACTTGGAGTCTGTTGATGCAAATGCCATTCTAAACTTAATGATAAATTAAAAAGCGTACTTCCAAGCATTCACATAAACATCTCTGGCAGGTAGAATGGCAACGAATGTCAGGGTAAACAAGTGTCCAGCTGACCAGGCAACATGCAACACAGCTTTAAACAAAGGTTGACTTGGCCCCACTGGCTTCCCTTTTATAGATCTGTGTAACATCCATGCCTTTTCATTCAGAATTTCTTTCCTCTCAGCGCTTCTTCCAGTGGTGTTTCAGCAATGTCCTGAACGTCAGGACCTGTGTTGTGACTGCTGCTCCATGTCCTGTAGTGGTTAAGGCTACCAAAGAACCACAGTTTTATAACACATTTTTGAGAGATGAAATGGACTTGTTCTGTTCTGTTTGCTGTGAAGAGAGGTTAATGTCTAGTGCTTTCATGACACTGCCATATTTGTGACAACCTACAGAGTACTAAAGTAAATATGATGCCCCCATCTCCTGTGACCATGAGCTTTTACAATAAAACAGTGTAAAGCTGATTTCCTCTGCCTAGAAAATTCACTTTCCTTTGCCATCTATGGGAACAGGCACAGAATTGATCCAGTCACTTATACAAGTGGCAAGAACAAGGCTTTTATGAGTAGGTCTAATTTGGAGCAGATTTTTACCCACGTGTTTCTTTATAGGCAATGGCCACTCACCGCCTGATTACCCAATGTAATCAGTTTTGGAATCAGTACTCAACCAAATGTCTGCTATGCACTTAGCTACTCTTATTCCTCCAAAACGTAAACGCAGGAGAGTGATGTAAAAGTTCAGTTTACATTAGTAAGCCATAAAGTCTGCCTCTTGGTCATCTCATCCTCGATTTTATCATTATTCACATTTCTCCTCCCTCTTTCCCTCCCTCTGGAATAAACCACCCCCACTGTAAGTATGCAAACAAACCAAAATGATCCCTCTGGCAGTCACACCCATTGTGCTTTTCTGCTGCCTTTTTCAAAACCTTTAAATGATGCTAAATAAAAGTAACAACCCCAGCAGAGTGAATGTGAAGCATTCATCTAACAGACAACAACAGAAGAGAAAAATAAAGTGAGTTAAATTATCTTCTTCTCTTGCCTTCTGTTATGGTCTGCCCCGAGCTTTTAAATATTTGCAAGTCAAACTAAAAACTTGGGCTGAAACTATATAGATGGCTGGTAATTTATATATCAGAACCCTAGCTCTGGCATACCTGACACTCACTTGGAGCTCACAGCACTGAAATCCTTGCCAGAGGAAATACCAGTAATTGCTGAGTGCACAGCCCAGATATTCCAACTGACACACTCCTTGGCTACAAAATGCTCCGTAACGCAACTCACTGAAGCACATCACAGCAGTAAAGCACAAAGTCTGACCTAACAGCAAAATAAAATGCTTCAGCACACTTTAGTCTGAGGAGTTTGTGCCATGATAGCGGACCAAAATTCACTGTTGTTTTTCTTTTAACTGAAGTTTGTCTCATCTAGTTAGGGGAGCACATACAGTTCCACCCTAGGCACAGCACAGATGCAACATGACACACAAACAAAAGGCTGGAGAAATACTCAGAGGCTACATCGATACATATGCAAATGACACCACTAATTACTGTTAGAGATTTTGATCCCTTATGAATTGTAAAATACATTTATGTAATGTCCTTCTCACCTGCCAGTCGTCTGTCTCTCGTGTTTTTCCAGATAACATCCAAGGCTCTAGCAGTGGAGTCCCTGATATGATCACTAAATGATCTCCTCAGAGGGGCTTTCACCGGGTGAAGCATAATGCAGATCGATCACACATCCAGGTCAAACGGCTGTAGCTTAGCCCCAGGAAAAAGGGCATTCTCTGCCCGGGGATCTGTTTGGATTTCTCTTTGCCAGGCAGGCAGGTTGTTACTTTATATAATTTGTCATCAGCCTCGTGGAGCTTTTCCTTGAAGAGTCAGGCATTGCAGTTCTCACTGCGGATGCAGGAAAGCTCAGACTGCAGCCAGCCTACTGGAAAGCTGCCAAAATCTTACATCTGGAACAGTTTACAAATGAGCTAACGATACAGTCATTTAGATTTGGGGCTTTATTTGTGGATATCTATAGGATTCTAGCTTCCTGTTTAATCAAATAACTTACCAGGCACATACTTGCATGCTCATTTATTAGGATAACATTTCCCTGCTTAGCTGATATTTCAGGTAATTTTTCATGTTTGGACATGAAAAAGGTAAGAAATAGAAGAGAGATAAAGTAATTTTAAATATCTAGGGATCAAATATTTTATTTTGTTGCCATAATTTTTTTGCATTTTGCCCTAGCTAAGGCAGAGAATAGGGCCCAATTCTGAGTCTCCTCTATTTAGTACTTCATGACAATGCACTAATGGAAGGATGGAAATAAAAAACATGAGAGGAGAAGGGGAGATAAGAAAAAAGGAGCCTCCACATCTTTGCTGAGTGGAAAGATAAGTTCCCATATGAAAAATACTTATGAATGTAACTGAGATTAATAGTCACAGTAAATTAAGCCATTTGACCTTGCTTATTTTGACCTTTTTAATTGATTACTGTGTCCTGTGGTTTCCCTGAGGGAGAAAGGGAGGAATAAAAGAGTGCCTGATACTCTCTTTCCCTTTTTAATAATATGTGATAAAGTGTGAAGAGATGAGAGATGCCAGTTTAAAAACCTAATCCCCTCCAAAATATGGGAAAGCAAAAAAACTATCAGAGTTGTCTTCATGTTCATTCTACAGGTAGTTCTCAATTTTTTTTACAGCAGCTACAGCTGTAAATATTAGATACCATTATTTTCTTTAGATGTATTATCATTAAAATTGATTAACTTCTCACAAAGTTGGCATATAGAGACCAAATAGAGAATTGTGAGTTTTAACCCTTAACAAAGGGATTTTCACTCTCTTTGAATTTTTTCCTAGAACAAAATAGTTTTTCTCTTCATAACATTAGATAATTTATTTCATGCTTTCTTATTTGTTGCAATTTTTTTTTCTGGTGTCCTCTCAGTTCCCTTCATTTTCACTAGTCCTTATTTCCTTTGAGACAAATTGTTATCTCATTCTTACAATTAGAAGAAATTTATGGGATTTGCAATAGTGTAATTGACAGAATAACTGGCTCACCATCTATTTAATGCAGATCATAACTTCTTCCCATCTAGGCCTTAGTCTTTTATCTTTATAGAGCATCTGCAAACACTAATGTCCTGTGTATGTCTTTGAACAAAACAGCAGCGAGTGATCTCTATAGTTTGCAGTTGCTTTCCTCGTTACACCCCTCCTTCATTCTGAGACTGGATGGAGAAAGAAGCAGCCAACTCTCTAGAGAAATTCAGTATGATAACACACTATTATTGTATGGTTGTCCTTTTTTGTTCTTGTTGGGGTTTTTTTGGTTTTTTTTTGTTTCTTTTGGTTTTTTTCTTAATTATTATTCTTGCAAAAATTCCTGGTGGAGCAAGTGCAATGCTTGCACAGGCAAATACTGACATAGGCTGACATAGGCAAATGCTGGCATGATGACCAGAGCACAGCGTATCTGTTTGGAAACATGTACTCTCTCTTCAGATGAGATCTGCTGTTGCTATTAGTGAACAGCTCAGAAGAACATTATTCGTTTTTAAATGAAGATGCAGTAAGCGATAACTTAATCAGGAACTGAATTCCTCTATTTCAGAAGGCAACAAGGGTTATGACAGTTTCAACAGGGTTATAACTACCAGTGGTCATGTCTACATTACCAATAACATGGTCCAGAAAGAATGGATTGATACAGCAAAATAAATGGTACCAAAGTTTTGACACATCTCCAGGTAGAGTTACTTTGAAGTATGTCTACCTGCATCTTTTGAATTGACGGAAACTTTGGGGTTTCATGAATGGGTTGGAGATCACTGGCACTCTACCAGGGTACATCTTTTGGCTTAGTTTCCTTTGAGAACCATCCAATTCACATGCTCCAAGACTGCTTGGAGATATGAACCAAAGAGTGGTGTTGGGGGAACCTTTTCAAAATCATCTGCCTAGTCCAGGCTACAATGTCAATAAAAACATACAGACCATTATTCATTTTAGAAGCTAAAGCAACTTTTAAGAATTTAAAAATAAAATAAGCAACATACATATATTTCTAATTAGGATTTGATCATTTCAGTTACCTCAGGTTACATTACATATGTTGACATAAATATATTTTAAAATATTTAAAACAGTTCTTACAACCAGTTCAACAAAATAGTCCGGAAAATGGCAAAGGGCAAAGGAGGAATAAACTGTTATGAAGCAGAGAAATACTACTAAAAGCATTTGTTTGTGTGATCCTACAACATAAATAAATAGGTTATCTAAGTAAGATTGTGTAAAGAATTAAATGTCTGAAAATTTTTAATGGGCCATGGACAGATAAATAATTAGATACAGATAGGCAAGAAATATGGATAGAAAATAAAGGACAATAATTTTAGAAAATTAAGACAGAGATATAATGGGGTCTTTGCTGTTAAAAGCAAAGACATATGATGAGAAAAGGAAATCTGAGATTCATACAGTCACAAAAGGAGATAAGAATTTTCCATGTAACATGAAAACACGTGATTTTTAAGGATTTTTAAATCATGTTAAAAGATGGTATTGGGGCAGAGATGTGCTGCAGTCTCCATTCTTGCATGATTTTAAAAAATGCCCCTTGAGGAACAACACACTCAGTTTTGGTCTGCACCTCTCAATACCCACATGATGCTGGAAAGGCATCCACAAGCACAGTGTACAGGCAGCTGGTGGCAGCAGGGTCAGGGTGACAGTGACAAGAGTTCTGTGCTGGAAAACACCCATGTGCCCAGGGGAAAGCTGCTGAGCTACCACCACCACTGTGCCATTATTTGATACTCATGTTGAGAGCCCTGCTCTGAATATCAGGAAAGCTCCTCCCACATTCCCTGTCACTACTGCCCAGATGATGTCTGCTTATGAGGAGATATTTTCCATTTCAGCTCAGGCTTGTTCCTGCTCCCCTTGAAGGTGTAGCTGTTTTCACAGAGACATCTACCTCAATCACAGGCCTGCAGTTACTTACAGATTGTTTGTGTGGAAGAACTTCCTCCATTTCTCTGGAAAACTCGTGCTTACAGTCTGAACTGGGAGAGGGGGCCATTGGTACCAAGTACACCTGGTGCAGACCATGAATCTTTGATGTGGATCAACATGAGTGTACTAGAATAGTTTATTATTAAACCAAACAGCTAAACTGGAGCACTGTGAATGGCATTAAGGGCAAAAGGTTTTAATGCTGAGATTTATGGGTTGGCAAAGAATATATTTTTAAAGAAAGTGGCAAAATGTTTTGCTGCTCTATTTGACAATGTACTGGAAAATCTCCTGAAAACAAATACCCTTTCTGTAATTGGGAAAATGCACCCTTCCATGTCTTACAACTACAATTCAATTAGCTGTGTACAGATCTTACAGCAAAATGCGTGCAAAAATAAGCAAAGTCCTAAACCAACACCAAGTGTCTAGGTAAAATTTATGATGCACATCTATCTTTTTTCTTTACTGTGTCTGGAAACTTAAGAATGACCACCATCAGACAGGTTTTTGTACTTGAATTTGTATAATTTTGTTGTTGACCACAGTCATAGTGCAGTTAATACTCCAGCTATATTCCATAAGAATTTAATTTTATGCAGTGTTTTCTGTTTAATGGCTGAGATGAAAAAAGACCACAAAAAGAAATTCTTAAAGATGGGATGGGTCAACAAAGATGTGTACTGAAGCAAAAATAGTATGAAGGGAATCTGAAGGAGAGGGCTCTGTTGCTGACAAGGGGAGATTGCAGCAGCTGGTGTTAGGGGAGTGAGGTGATAGTACACCCTCAGGGGAGAGACAGCTGCCCACTCCATGCATGAGGAGGAGCATGCACACCTAGGAGGAGTCCTTGTGTAATTCCAGGAGCAAATATTTAGAGGGACCAGACCCTACCTTCCCTGCCCTGCCAGCCCTCCCACCAGTTCAGACCAGCTCCACCCCTGACTGTCCCAGGGCAGTGCCTTTCCTGTCCCCCAGGCTTGACCTGCCTTCAGACTGCAACCACTGACTTCTCCCATTTCTTGTTTTGGAAATATTTTAGAAACCTCTTGTTAGCATAAGCAAAGCTGTGCCTCTCCAACCTTCCTTTCAAGGCTGAATCTACTTGTAAAGTGCTGCTCACTGTTCTTGAACACATAATTCTCAAACCAGCCAAGGGCAGGAAGCAGAGGCTGATTCCCTATAACCTTACCCTTGCTGAGCACTTCTAGCTGAAGGACCTACCTACACTTGCCAAACTATCTGTTTTCTGTCCTTTACTGGTTCCATCCATACTCTGGTCTACAAAGATAATACCAAAGATCGTTTTTGCTCTTTGAGACAAAGACCAGACAGAATACTTTGGATACTAGGATGGACAGGAATGGTGATATCATTTTTAGTTCTGGCAACTAAGTCCAGCTCTCAGGAAATAAATTAACAGTTGTGCAAGCCTCGTGCTCTTCCAGCTTGTCTAAAATACATCCACTTCCCCTCTGATTATTCATGAATATGCAAATTCTTATGTACATCTCTAGCTCTTCCGTGTGATTCCACACCCTTGGGTATGGAAGGATGTATGTATCCAAAATATGCACAGGCAGTCAGAGATACATAATTGTTTAAACAGGATGCCAGTTCCAGCTTTGCTGTGACTTTGCTACAGACTGCAACAAATGGCGTGGCAAATCCAGAGCAGCTTTGCTGAGTGGTTTATGCAGCCTGCCTGATCTGATGCATGCAAATATCTTTCTCCTTGTTAGAGAAGCAAAAAATGCAATGCCAGAATTCTCCAAATGTATCACAAAACAAAAGAATGATTCAGAATCAGAATTTTATATCTCATTAAAAAAGGCTGCTGGGCACATGGCATGTGAATTGTTTCATGCCTCAGGAGATATCTCCAAATGATATCTAGGAGACCAGGAGACCAGTGCAAAAGAAGCACTTTGAATTTTGAATTTTACATGTACTGCTTTCCAAAACAAAATCTGGTTCTGCAATATCTGCTGTATCTGAGAAATCTGATATGGATCAGGTTAAGAAGCAGGCACCAATCAGAACATACTGGAAAGATTTAGCGAAACTCCTATGGAAAGACAGGGAAATAAAATGTGTTCTGCTAAAACATGAAAGTTTCAATAGAAGCTTGACAAATCTCAACAAAATTCTAGATATGACAAAGTCATGTTTTGATTCATTTGGATTTTTTTTTTTTTAAATCTCTGTTTTTCAATTAGGTAAAGTAAAAATATCCAAAAGTTTCATTTAGCACATAGGTGTCCTTTTGTAACTGTACAAATATCTGGGCAATATATTAGTCCACGTACTCAACCCGATGTGTCCCATCATATTTTGCATTCAGAAAACTGCCCATTTGACTCATGTCAGCACCCTGGTGTTAACCCTTGAATAGCCTAGGGGACAAATGGGTGCACTCTGGAGAAGAGATCATAGACCATGAGAGAGTAGACCAACAGAGAAAGTCTCCTGAGTCTGCTCCATGGTGTCAAGAGTGCACTGCCAGGCATCTCTGCATTCTCCTTCTCTGGGGTAAGAGAGGCTTGGAGCTTGGAGAAGCCCCAAGGACAATCACTTTCTCTCCAGGTATTTGCCTCTGTACACACTGCTTTTGCAAGATGTACATGCTTTTTACCCTCATATCATGGCCCAGAGCTGTACTTTTGAACAAGGGTATACAATTTTAAGAAAGAAAATGCTCAAAATCCACCCACCCCAGCAGCAAACTACAGCTGTTGCTGCTTCCATGAGCTTTTCAATGCCTAAACCTTCTTCTGGTGGAAGCTCTTGTCAAAACATCTACCCTAATTAGCTTTTGTTGTGAGTTAAATGCATCCTAACAGGTTTATACAAGCTGAGTAATGTAGCCTTCTAATATACATCCACGAGTCTCAAATTAAACATGATCTCAAATAAATATTAACAATCCTTATGGCCCTGCTTTGTAAACAGCCCCATAGCTTAATTAGAGTTCTGTGCATTTCAAAGTGTAAGCTTATCTGGCTGTTTCTGAACTGCTGTCTCACTATCACTGTGTGCTCCAAGAATAATAAATAAATCAACACAGGAACGCAGAAAGCCTTCCTAATCACAGCCATAAATACAAAATAATAATTAACTGAATAACATGAAAGAAGATGTGCTTCCAGTTTCATTTGCACATTGTTCCATTTTAACCTGTTTTTAATGTAACTGGTTATAAACTATTTTTATGTTTTTTTTTTTAAAAACCCCACAAGTTCTGCCCCTGCAGCCAAATGTTTTCTGAATTACTGCATATTAAAGAAAAAAGAGACATTAGTGCTAGTGCCATAGTTTAAAATTTAAATGAGAAAGTAAGTGTTAAAGCTTCATTCTGTTTAGCCATATGTGAGACACCTGCTTAGAGAAGTTTATGGGAATATTAATCTATGGGAGTGTCCTAACACTTCCAAATATCTAAACTCGAGCAACAGAATCTTCTTGGTTATAAAGTAGTTCATGGAAATCAGCTGTGAGCTGAGATTAGTTTTTAGCAATAGCCATGTGTTATGCTTCACCACAGCACAAGCATTTAAACATATTTAAGCATATTAAAGAGCATTATTTCTCCTTCCTTCAGTGATCTCACAGGCAAATTGCCCATACATAGCTTTTTGTTAGCTGAGTAATACATTACAACTTCACTGGTCCCATTACTGGAATTAGGGGAGGATGAATAAATTTTCACGGAATAAAAGGCATGGTAGAAGGTACTACTTTCTTTCCAGTGGAAATGCAAATTGGGCTGTATGTGAAGTTGCAGTAATAGAAAAGTGCAGAATCCACAGAAAGTCCCCAAAACCCCAAAGCAAAACAAACAGTCCAATGCTTCCAAAAAAATCCCAAATCACTATTGTTACTCCCTATTCAAAATCTTCTCTACAGTCTTCTTTCATAATTGGAAATTTTCCTTCCCTCTCTTCTGTTTTTTCTCTTTTCCACTCTCTCTGTCCCTCCTGGTCATACTAAGATGGTAAGTTTATTCAATTACAGGTCTTCTCTTCAGACATCTCTCATACAAAATGGCAGGAGAAGATATCAAAGACAAAGACAAGCCTTTGTCTGCACTGACCAACAGGGACAGTGTTTGTGAATAGAGCAGATTTGATTCAATGAGTTCTGTATAATCTAATGGTGGCAGGCTGGTGTCTGTGTACAGAGCAGGGAGCAGACTGGCAGTATGAGGAGTGTTATGCGAGCTGGACTCATTGAAGTCAGAGGGTGAGCAGGGAGATAATTCAGAGTACAGAGATCATTCTGAACAGAGAGATCAAAGAGTGGCAAGAAATTTTAAATCAAAGAGAAAATCCTAGTGCTTGCAGGGGAAGATGGAAAATGCTTATTTCTCAGAAGATTTAGTGAGATTTAGGGGTGTCATGTAAGTCATCTTCAATTATTGCTGCCCTGTGTAATATGTGTTTAGGTGATGCAAAGAGGCAGAGCTTCCTTCCTGCCTTCTCATCCCTGCTGCTGCCACTGCAGCACTGTGAAACACAATCTCTACAGAAGGTTAGTTACTGTGAAGAAAAGCAGGATGTAATAACCATCCCTGAATTGCTGGTTTGTGGCCTCATTGGTAGAGAAAACAGCAGAAAAATTAGAATTTTCATAGGGAGCAATGACATAGAAAGTAGGATCCAAACTGAATTTTACTTTCGAATAGATATTGACCAAACCTTCAATAGATTTCAAGATTTCACTAATTAAGGCACTTCTGGACAGTTTGTTGATGGTAATTTCTCCTTGTGTCATTTTTGTGCAAATGTTCATTTGCATAATTAAATTGGGGATTTATTTTTAAAGCTGCTTAACTTCCTCAGACTCTGGGTTTCTGTTTGAGGTATCTCTCATGTTTTAACTCTTTGTCCTGGAGTTGTTTGTGATGTGACTTCTCTGAGGTGCTTTATTTGTGTATTCATATTAAAACCAGGATTTTTTTTGTGAAATGAATGAGAGGATATGTTATTTTCCTGATATTGAGAAATTCTAGCAAGTTATCCCTAAATATTTGATTGTGATTTGGTGAGGCAATTTGCTCTTTTGTAGACAAATTCAATTTTCATCTTTCTGGAAGTTCATTTATTATAGCCATTGGCAAGCCTCTGAGAAATTCTATTTCACAACAGCTCTGCAGCCTTGGATGTAAGTGACCAAGAGCTCAGAAGATGTTTTCCCTCTTGGGTTATGTACAGCCTGGGAAGTATTTGCAAACACAGCTCCAGGCTGCTGCCAGCCCTGCAAGATGAATGAGAGAACCTGTCTCTCCCAGGCTTTTACTCACCCCACCTTCATTTCACAGAAGGGTGGAAAAGGGCTTGTCCCTCCTGAAATGTTAATACAGAAAGTTGTGCTAGGGTCAAGATGGGTACACACTGCTTTGTGGAGAGGCAAGAACACAGGGAAAGAGGCAAGGGAAGGAGAGGGCAAGTGTATCTGTCATCTACTGTAGTTTTAATTGCACGCTTCCATTTGGGAATTAAAATTCAGACACTACATAGCTAGTGAGAACTTCCCTTGGGTTCTGCTCTGATGGAACTAAATAAACATAATTTCAAACAATTGGCTTCTCTGCCCTGAACTTTTTTTTTTTCCCCACAACATTGGCTACTATTAAATTACTTTTTCTTAAAAAAAGAAAATATCAAAAAGCAAACCCATGTTTTTTCCAAGTGTTTCATGCAATTTTGTAGGATGTCTTTCTTCTGGGGTTTGTTATTTGAACTGAAATCTTGCTGACTACATGTTCTAATGCCTAATCTTCAAAAGATAAAGTATCTAATATTTTGCTTTACCTTTTGTAAGTTTAATGTATCACAGATGCAAGTTGAAGTTTTACGGGGACTGTGTCAAATATAATTATTTGGAAGATTAAAGTAATCATCATCTCAACTGAAACATACATTCTATTTTCCATAATAAAGTCTTTGTGAATACTGAATGTAGACAGCATACTGTAAAAATGTACAAAAAAAATCGAGAACTCTAGCTAAAGTTATTATTAGATGTTAATGTTTAATATATACTCCATGTAGTTAGCAACAACATTAAGTGAGGTTTTAATAAGACACTGGTTTGCTATTCTATGAACTGGATTTCTCCATATCTTTACTTAATTTATTTCACAGCTAATCATCCAAAATTGCTTCTGCATGAAATTTGCTGTTCCTGCTGGCATCTGTTTTCAGCCATGACATATCTGCCCTCTGGAGTCCCACTGCAGTGCTTGGAAAATCTCCACTTAGAGTTCAGGTTATGACACCTGTATTTGAAGGCTGGCTGTGGAAAAATAGTGAGCTAGGACTGGATGATTTGGGAAAAGAAGTTTGACAGCATACAGCAGTATGTAGCCTAACGTTTATGTCCTAAGACTAGTTACTGGCTGGCATGTTCCCCTAAATTATTTTAGTAGGCCATTTTATAAGTATATATTTAGCAAACTGTACACTTCACAGTCTCGAAAGCAAGGTGAAAATGTGAACTAATACTTTTAATTATACTATATTAATGTGACCTAATATTTTTCTATTGTCAAGTAATTTTGAAAATAGATGGATATGGTTGTATCTCCATATGATGAAAATTATCTGCTCTGCTCTCCTTCAGTCTGATTATACTTTTGTCATTTCTTGTTAAAAAGATATTTAGACAGTGAGGTGGGTTACATAGGAGAACTTAAAATTCTCTCTACCTTCCGTAAACTTAAAGTTTTTAGAGACATCATTGCAATAGTGAATTTCTAAAATAAAATAAGAAATATGAGTCTTGTACTCGGCTCAATGAAAGATATTAATGACTCTGAAAGATTCCAAATTAGGACTTGAAAAAATGTATTTAAAATAACAGCTGCAACACGTACATGGAAAAACTACTTACAAATCTTGGTGTGCACTAGAATCAAGTAAGTACAAGTGTTTCTTTAAGTGCTTCATAGCAGAAGCGGGAAGGGAGCAATGAAAGACTTGGTGAAATATTAGAGAAGTTACTTCATATTTATGAGTAGATGATGTAGAAATTCCTTGGGAAAATGTTGTATTTGGAGGAAGGGAATAAAGCACTCCCAAAGAAGTTAAAGAAGAAAACAGACAAGAAAACAAGGCTTACACCTGAAGTTGATAGGTTAAACTAATATTTTTAAGGGATATTTATTAAAAATAAGGTACTGAAATAATAGTGAAAGGATAATGTCAAATGCTTGACTGAGAATTGTAGTAAAAGATATGTAATTTCTTCTTTATTATTTCTGAAGTTTTCATCATAATTTTTTGTGCATCTCTCTTAGAAAAATAGCTATTATGTACTTTCTCAATATTTCCATAAAGAACAACCAGACATACTCTGGCACAAATTAATTGCTTCTCATGCAGCATGTAGTTTTAGTCTCTACAGTATCACAAAGGTGTCAATAAGTTTTGAATGAATACATATAACAGCAACAAAAATTATTAAGGGGCTAGAGAGAGATTTACCAGAAAAGATGAAAACCTCTTCTGCTCAGCCAAATGACAGCTCACAATGCAAGGGAAGAGTAATGATAAAAGCTAAAAAGTATTTAAAGCATGAGCACATCAAGGAAAGTGTGGACATGTTTTAAAGAGGTACAAGGTCTCAAAACACTGACTTGGTATTGGGGAGCATATTGTGTTTGTGTATGTTTTTCCTCCAAAACTAAGGCTAATTAATTTGTGGAGCTTATGTATGGACAAAAAAAATATATGTGCACAAAGGAGAAAACCCTGTGCAAATGTAAAAATTTATGTAACATTTATGTAAAACATAAAAAAATGACAGATCTATCAGCTTGTGGTGCAAATTCTTGATGTAGTATATATTTAAACATAGAAGCTACAAAGATTAAAAAATGAGAAAAAGAGATTTAATATGACAAATGAGCATACATAATATTAGAGGAGGCCTATATCAGTACCACAGTACAAAACTTCTTTATAAAGAACCTCTCCTGAAAGTAGGTTTGCTTTGCTCAGAAAGTTTTGATGTTCCTTGATAACCTGCTACCTCTTCCCTGTGGAAAAGGACCTGCTATTCAGACATATTCAGACATTCACGACATTTGTCATATCAAAACTTCAATTGTAACTGAAAGTTTAATTAAAACATCATTGGATTTTTTTCCATGATTTAAATCAGCTCAGCCCTGTTTGCTGATACTGGCAACTTTCTGAAGGCATATAGAAAAAGTGTGTCTTTAGGAGCCATTTGAAAGATATCCAGTTATTTTTGAATGTCAGTGGTGCTCTGTAACACTTTATGTATAAGGAACCAAAATAAGGAGAAACAATAACATTTTTCAGAAGATTAAATAAAATGATGGCATGTTTAAATGACAAAAATTAGATGTTGCTGATTTTTTTTCAATCCAAACTTACTACCCTATAGTCAATTACTAGAAAAATTGTGTATGAAGGCATTGAATATTTCTTTACACTCAGTTAAACTTCCACAAAAAGTTATAAGAGAAAATGTACTCTTGTACAACGAGCAAGAATACCCTTCTATTCTTGATGTACTTTTTTAAAAGACTGATTATAGACTGTTTGAAATTTGAAGTGAGCAGCTGTCAGTGTACTGATAAAAAATTTAAACTGGGATAACTGCCTATAAAAGTCAGGAATAAAACAAATACATTTCAAGAGGTCAAGACTTAAATCTAAACTGTATATCAAAATGCATAAGAAAAACCAAAGGGGCAACTAAAACCCAGGTTTTAATATAAGTACTTCAATATTAAGCTTTGAAAAGTTCTGTCCCTATCAAGTCATGACGGCTCTGAATTTCAATTAATAGGATTAGATTCAGTTACTAATTAACCTAATTTCAACCCAATTAACCTAGTTATTTGATGCTGAAAACCTCCTCCTCTATGTAAGAACTGTAAGGTTTCAGCATCTGAACAACCAAATTACTAAAAAATAAATTCTAATACCTAGGATTAATAATAATGTATAATTTAAAATACATTTCAAGAAAATTCTTAAATACTTCCTCAACAGATACTGAAAATTATTTCAGATCAAAGATAAATTAGATTTTAGATTTTGGCATTCAAAGCTTAAGCACCTTTTATTAGTCTTCATCTAGAGGAATGATGCCATTTTTAAAGCTTACCATGCCTTGGAGATGAGAAGACTAAAGAAAAATTGTTTTCACTCTGATTTCATAGACCTTCATATGTACTTCTGTGCCCATGCACTTTGTATAATATTTCAGTAAAGTACTACTGATCATCAACCAAAACAAGGTCAGTATTCAGGTGTCATAGCTACTCTATCTATGAGGTATTAAACATGTATAGTTCACCAAAATCCACAGCATATTTTGATCTCAGTAGATACGTGTTTTCTCTCTAGGAGGCAATATGAAGTAAATGTAAGTATATCCAAAAGAAATCTTTTCTATTTGACCAAGGAAGTCTAGATTGCATCAGTTTTTTAAAACATTGTAATGTCTTCCATAAATGTCTTGCTCACTTGTCAGATCTAACTTCATGCTAGCTGTAATAATGTATTGAAGGTTCAGTGTTTCCATACCCTTTTATGGAAAAATGGACTTCATCACATTGTTGTGCATGGTTTGTGAAGACATCAGTGAATCCATGGAACTCGGAAAATGTCATGCAAACCTTTGCAATTACTATATTTATTTTATCAATGACAACCCCATGAAATGAGCTCTCAGAAAAATAAGGAGAGACCAGCTGTTAACTCCTAACATCTACCAAGCAAGGAAGCTCAAAAAAAGCCAGGTAAGTGTGGGGCTGAAGCTCGAAAAAAAACCAACTGAACTGTGCATTAACAACAAGCACATGCTGATCTTAGGTCCACTCTGCTCCTCCTTGCCTGAGCATCAATGTGCTGGATTCCTGTTGGAAAAAAAATGCTGACTTATTCTGAAACTGTCTAGTGTTACTGTAAACACACACTGCTTTTACAGTGCCTAGCAGGGCACACTCTCTGCACCAAGGTGACAAGATCTTTATATGCCTGAAAAGAAATAAAAGATGTTAATGGTGGGGACCTCTGTTAGGAATGGTAGCCCTTAGCAAGAAGAGGAAGGACTAGAGCATGGTAATATATCAACAGTCTTTGTAGAGACATGGTTTGATTGTGAATGTGTGACATAATTTTAATAATGCTAAAGGATTGATGGAAAAATCAGTTCAGCTGGAACACATTAGGGGACCAATGCAATGGGCACTGTACAGGTTGGAGAGTCACAAAAGGCAGTGGAGCAGAGGCAAGTCAGATGTGCCAAGAGTCCAGATGAGGATGTGTGTGCAGCTCATATACACCAGCACAGCAAACATGAAGGGAGAAGGGGAGATGTTTAGTCTGCAGAAGACAGTCTGTAACAGTCTCAAATTTCTGAAGGGACTCTGTTGTTTCTATTAAATAACAGAGGCTGTTGTAGTATCATCTGAATGACTGTGTAGCCACATAGTCCTAATTCTTGGTCAGTTAGAACTGCATATTTTAGTATCTAAATACATTTTCTATACAAAATTCTCTATGTCTCTCCAAGTCTTCTGCAGCCTCTTTAAGGCACTTACTTCCCAAGTAAGCAGCAGAAGGCTGCTACAAGAAATATTTCATTCTTCAAAGTATTTTTCTCTGTGTCCCTTATTGCACCACACTGTCCTCTCATATGGTACAGGGGCAACTGTTTGCACAGCTTGCCAAAAGTCAACTCGTTAAAACAACATAGGGTAAAAAATAGACCTAATATGAATCATTTCAATGATCCAGTTTACAGCAAATGGTTGAATTCCTGAACTTAGAAGGCAGTGAAGTAAAGTTGGGGATGCAACACTGTGACTCACCTTCGAAACAAAGCTCTCTTTCAGGCAGATAGGACTTTCACTCTATTTCTGCTAAGGTGAATCACAGTCTGGCCCTCTGAATACATGAAGAGGGATATATATATATATTCCAAACATAGCAGATTCATGCATAATGAAACTCAGGAATTATTGCTTGAACTATAAACCAGATTATAAATTCCATTTTAAAACTGACAGCATGCATTTGCACAGAAATCCACATTGAGATGTATAGCTAAACAATTAGTACAACTTTTAGGGATTCACATTCCTATCTCAACATTTCAGGTAGACAGACTTCCTAGAGGTGTCTGAACATAGCACACGTGATTGCTGTAACACCAAGAGATGGAAAATGAAGAATAGACACCCCAAGAATATGGAGAAAAGTATTCAACTCCCCTTGAAGAGCTACATGTTCTCCAATTAGTAAGCTATTCCATATGAAATAGGAGGTAATTAAGTGTGCTCATCTAGTTGCATGTTGAATGAACACTCTAAAAGAACCATGAAAATACACACACAGGAAAGGTAGCAAGTGATACAAGGCACAAACTTTATGAGAATCAGTAGACTCTACTGGTGCTATATATGCTTACAGAGGAATGTGTTTGTGAGCCTTTGTAGTTGCTACTGAATGAGGAAGTTTCATTCCAGGCTCTGGTTCAGACTCTAAGTATGCTTTCTGGTCAGCCCTCCCCAGGCAGAGAGTTTATGACAAATAGCCCCAGGGGAACTAGATTTCTTTCCTAGCTGTGAGGAAAAGGCTTGAAGGAATGGAAACTTATCAAAGAGAAACTATGAATGAAATGAACTGTTGAATAGGTGTCAAGCAAACTTTAGCAGAAGATGGTAGAGACAAACTTACTTTGACAGTTTATCATAGACTGAGTCATTGCTGTCTGATGGTTGTGTTAGTGAATACAAAAATGCTCTGAAAAATGAGCTGGAAAGACTCCCCTATTCAAGTGACACAACATGACCTACAGTAAGATCCTAAGCTATTCAAGATGACTGGAGTTAAGCCAGAGGGATATATCACAAAAGTAAGGGAAGTAATTCAAGAAAAAGAATGCTGGGTAGGTTATTTTTGTTACTATGTAAGCTAACTAAAAAGAATATTATTAAAAAATACCTGACACACTACGCAAAACTGGTTGGTTCACTTAAAAACTTTAGCTATCCTAGAAGAATTAACTGTCCCTTAGGATGAAGATGTGATTTCACAGTCCAAGTCTGGCAAGCCAGTTGGGGTCAGCTTTGGAACTGGAAGCTGGGAACAACACAGGCCTTCCTTGGGAAAATCCACCAGGAGATCTTTGGGGTAAGACAGTGAAGACAGAATGGCTTGTAGAGGAGAATAGAATTGAAGGGCCTGAGACCTGGAGTTCGGCTTAATCCTGATTGTTGAAAATGGGAACAAAGTCCCTATTTTTATGAAATTCATATGGATGTTAAATCCAAAAAGTCCCAAAACATCCAGAATAAATTAGAAGGGTGCAATGTAACCAAGTCTCAATAAAAAGGAATCAGTCACCTACAAGGTTTAGCATATTCCTTCGTGAATTAATACTGCCCTCAACATGAAGCACTGCAGCCTAAGCTACAGAGTAGTGTGCGTCCTTTCAGGGTTAGATGTGAAAGGATTTACTGATTTTGGACTGCAAGTTAGGCACTGTGGTTCTCTCAATAGATCCAGGGCAGGCAAAGTAGGAAAGTAAAAACACTGTATTGCATTTTCAGAATCACTTAAGGATAATCAGGTATTACAGTAATGATGGTAGTTTAATCATAATGGTATACCTATTTTCTAACATCATTGAGGAGCAGAAATATGCTTTTTGATTTTCTTACCATAATCTATTTGGATGCTCTTCAGGAATAAATCTTTATTTAAATTTTGGTAGCTTTTAAATTTCAGTTTGGTGATAAGAGTTCCTCTGAAATTATTTTATCCCTCAGTTACAGTTATATAGGATCAGCTGATGGTCTCTGTATTGACTTAGGGGTATTTCTAATGTCTGGGAATATGAATTAGCTTTTTCTTGATCAAGGTAACTTGCTTGGTAAAATAATAATATTAACAAAGTAAAATATTTTTACTATTTATAGCATAAACCAGAGAACACAGCACACTTTTCCTGTTTCTTTAAGGACTGTTCTGTGAATGGGTGAGTGTCTAATTGCTGCAGGCTCAAGAAAGCAATATGCTTGTGAGTTCACTTGACAGTCACTTGACTGAATCAGTGAAATCTGCTTCTTATCAGTGAGATCTGCTGTTCAAAGGTCCATTAGGAATAAAAGCAAATTCCATTCTGACTCCTGTTGTGTGAGGACATTGGTGAGGCAATGCTTACTCAGTGCTGATAGGGTCGGGATGTTAAAAGTGGGGTGGTTTTCTACTGAATTAATGTGGAGCCCCGTACCTGATTGTCTTTATTCTCTGTCACACACGTTTGGCTTTCTCAAGTTCCATCAACTTGTTGTTAGGTTGCTGATAGAGTGAGCATTCATGCGGATAACAATTTGCATGCAGGCTATAATTAGGGCTACAGTGACTTCCACTTACCCCTTCTAGTAACTCAGCATGGTTTGGGAGTGATGGATGAGCAACAAGCGCTAAGCAGGGCTCAGCAGGACTGCCCATTGCACAGGTTTGCCTCGGAGGAGGGGGAGTGTTGGAGCAGCAATCTCTGCTACAAAAAGCTGCTCTACAGGGAGCATAATCTGGGACAGCTGCTAATGCCTGCCAGTGCACATTCAGCCACACCTTTCTCTACAGTTATGCCAGGGATTACCCTGCCCTGCCATTTGGGAAGTGGCTGAAAGTAATTTCTGACCCACTTTTCAGCTACTTTTTGCTGTATAGCAACTAGAGTTGCTATACAGGGCAACAGTATAGTTGATTTTCTGGCTCACTGTTTTTTCTTTTTTTCCCCTCCTGAACTAGTAACTGTTGCATGTTAGGTAATTAGTTAAAAGGCAAAAGTGTGGTTATCAAATCCAGTTGTCTATAAACAAAAAAAATTAATTTCCTAAATCTCCTTTGCAGTAAAAGTTCAAACATATAAACCTTGAAGATAGTTTGTCAGAAGGAGGGAAAGTGGAGAGAAGATATAGTCGAAAGCTGTGGTTCAAATTCTCATGCTAGAATCTCACTGAGGTGTATTTCACATGCATTACAAGAGGCTAAAGATCTTTCCACTGAGAGGAGGATTTGCTCATAAATTCTTATTTGAATCCTCTAAGCAAGGAGTAAACCTGGAGAAGTCTTGGTAGACAAAGGATTTCAGAATGAATTAATCTCTTCGATGTTTTTCATCAAGACCGCTCAATGACAGTAAGAGTGAATCTCCTACCACTGCTGGTTCCAAACACTTCCAGGATCTTATCCTCCAAGCATTCGTGGGTCTTTTCTAGAAAACTGTTAGATATCATGGGCCGTAACTAGAGCAGGAAGCATAATAACTAAAGAGCTGGGGTAACTCTATGCCAGTTCTTGAGTCCTTGTCTTGTTTAATTTAATTTTTCAGATGCTGCTGTGTAATTGTGTTCTTGAAACAGGTGCCCTTTAAACCTTAGTGACTGATTGCTGGATGTGTGCACTCCAAATTATTTGGTTATTTAGCCCCTACCTTCTTCTGACAATACATATGAAACAAACCTTTGTCATTCAGCCCACAGCTCCTTTAAGAGAGAAAAAAAATCTCAGCTTTGGAAGTACTTTGGTTGTGCTACTTTGTTTCTGTCATAATTATATTTCTAAATCTATGTCTTGGATTTCTAAATAGAGGGGCAAGGAGTACTTGCAAATGATTGTGTAGCACTATATAGGAAACAAGAAGGGAGTCCAGGAGGCAGTTATTTTCTGGTTGTCCGCACTGTGTGCATTTGGCCAGTAATTAATTCAGATTTTAATCTGAAGATTGCTTGCTGCTTGCGAATGGTTCATGGCAAATAGGGGATTTTGGTGCTGGTGTGTGTCTAAATTTATTTCTATTTGCTAAAAACAGATTGAAGTCTACAATAACAAAATATTTACTTATCTGTTATCTTTGATAATTACAATTCTTGATCTCACTTCAATCTATTAAAATAAATGTCCATACTGCGACATGCTACAAAGATTCATTGTCTTTTAATTTAAAGTTACTTTATTTTTTAGTATTTATTTTGCTTTGTTTAGGGAAACAGGTAGGGAATCTTAAATAATATATCTCAGGAAATTAAATGATCACTATATCTTTAGGTGAATTGGAATGCTCTTAAGAAAATAAGGGAGAGGTTTAAGTCAGAGTCATGGGAACTGGTGAACAAAGCACCAAAAAGCATGAAACACTAACACAGATGCAGCAAAGATTTTCCAGATGTGGAATTTTTTCTATGGATCAGTAGAGTTAGCTTAACTTACTTAAGCTATAATGACTATTTTTGGGGAAAAAGAAAAAAAGCATGGCTCATTTCTTATCTCTCAGTATTTTAATATAAATAAATGCAATTTGCTTTGCTGAAGATTTTTATCTAGATTTGCTTTATGAAAAGATGTCTGTTTCTTATTTGTCTTAGTTTGTCTAATGTGGCAAACATTGCCTCTCTGGAAATGCCTTTGAAATGTATTGCAAAAGTTAATACATGTAGCAACTTCTTAGATTGGAAACTTTCTTGGTAAGATTTCCAATGTCCATTTCCTTATTAAAGACAAAATGATGCCAAGTTTTGATTACAACTGTAATATATATATATCTTTACAGTTTTTAGTATGTTATTTGGTTATTTTGTGTTTTTATATTCTTATGAGATACACATATTTTTTCTCTTTGCTATTTATTAAGCTGAGGAATTGCATTGACTTAGTTTATTCTGAACATTGATTGGTTTTCTGCAAATTTTAAGATCTCTCTAGCTTTTGATAGAAGGTTTCCTAACATGTAGACATCTTTTGCTGTTGCTGTATAAAATATATAAGATTCTTAATTTGATGATGGATAATTGGTACTGTTTCCTGAGGGGAAACCAGGCCTCTTAAAAAAGAAAATAAACACCCATGCAATAAAAGTATATTCAGTGTACATATTAGGACTGAATATTCAGTATACTTTTACCACAAAATACCAGTTTTGACCCATTAAAATTGAACTCAATATTTAGAGGATGCATTGCATTAGTAATTAGGCATTCTAGGCAAGCTTTGATTATATAGAGGGTTATGATTTGGGTAAGTCCTGCAAAAGTAATTGGTAAAAATTTTTATTAATTTTATTGAAGAAAGGGTTATACTAATTAATTTCTCTGTTACTAGTTTGTCTAGTCTTTTTCTAAAGCTGTGTACAACTTTAGCATCTGTAATCTGCTGAGATGAGGAGCTCCACAGCTCAGTTCTAGATTACTTCCCCCTGTTTGTTTCGAATCTGCCACCTCTATTTGATGTCCTCTCATTCTTTTACAGGAAAAGACAAGCACATAAAAGTCAAATGTTTATCAACACAGAGTGATCAAACATGGACAGCTATTTTACTGGGAGACAAAAAAGATGAGGTGCAAAAACAAACTGTTGAAAGGAGTGGCAGGTATTAAATCAGTGACTGAAAAAGCCAGTACCACTTCCAAGCCAGGAGAGGAAAACCCTACTCTAAGTAGTTTGCCAGGAACAGTGTCCTCCATAATCCATTGTTATTGTCTGATCCTGCAACAGCTCATTGAATGGCTGCTAAAATACATTTTTCCTACAAATGCTAGGCAGGATCCATGGTCCAAGACACAGGGCCAGACTTAAATCCTAAGGGCAGTCTGTATAAAAGGCACTAGTCTGAGATCTAAAAAAGGGAAGGAAATTTTAAGAAAACTATATAGTTTTCATTTTCCAAATTCGCTGAAAATGATGAATTTATACCTGATAAAATTGATTAACCTGATACACATGCTAAAGTTGTACCAGACCAGGTATATGAGTTACAAATGTGGATCTGAGACTTGTGCCGACACAAGAAATGTTTTCCCGCTTGAAGAGTTAGTGTGTGCTATACCACCAAAGCAAAGCCTTGGCATTCTCTGAGCATTCTGTAGTTTCATCCCTGTTTTGAGAGGCTCCCGTGATAACTACATAAGAAAAATCTTTCTTGTGTATGGATGGGTTGTTCTGTAAACAGTACTCTGTGTTTACCCATCCACAGATGAATCCTTGACTGAAGTCTGTCTTTGTTTTTCTTGCAATATGAAAACACATTCCAGGATAACACTGTAAATTAGACACCTGCCTAAAGGATGTTGTGGTTTATTTAATTCTTTTTCTTGCCTTTTAAGAGATATTTCAACTGCTCTTCTCTAATTTCAAGTATTTTAATATGTATTATAATTCATGATTAGTTTCCTCTTTGCCTTTGAATTCTGCTCATAGACAGACTGAGATGTGATATACCTGGCTAACACTCTGAAATTGGTTACCAAATATTTCCTCTTCTTTTATGCCAACATACAGCAGCAAGTGCAACTCAATCCAGAATAGACTGGGATGTGAATTAATTAATAAGTGAATTAAAGAGAATAGTTGCATGGAGAAACTTTTAGAGAAATCATTTTAGACTGGGATGTAGCAAATTTTTACTTCCAAGCTTAGTCCAAACTCATGTGACTAGAAAGGTTATCTACAGATTTATAGTTTAAAAATAATTTGGCAGTTTTTTCCATCAATAAACTTTTTTTCAGTTACGTCTTTATTTCTAATACTTATAAATTAAGCAACCAAGTTATCTGGTTATTTCCTAAAATGTCATGAAGAGGAAATTCAGTAACAGTCAAAATTAACACAGAGATAGATTGACAGAGGTAATAAAGCATGAGGCAAGTGACTGACTTTGCATATAAGAATTGTACAGTGGTGCATTTTAAAGATCATGAGCATTTACCACATGTTAGAGAATCAGCATTTGATTCCATTGCCATTTCCTGATATGTGCAAAAGCAATCTAATTTTACAAGAGTATTTGGTGATAAGAGTTGAAAAAATGGTTAAACTTGATGACTAGATACCACAAGCTATTTAAAATCTTCAGGATGATGAAAAATACTTTTTTTTCAGTGTAGTTGGCATCTTTCAGTTTATAGACAATTAAAGGTCTAGTTTCTTAGGCTGAACACATTATGAGAAGAAGCCACAATTCTCTCAAACATGACTTGCCATAGCAGAAAACATACAGAGCACAGGCTGACATTTCCATAAAGGAAAAAACAACCCCAAAACCAGTTTGAGCCACCTGTGACACTGCAGTTACCTCCAGATCTATCATTGTCCTGCCAAGAACAGTTCTGCACCAGGAAGACACTTTGCCTCCAGGTGTGCCTAATGCAAAGTGTGATTTTGGTTGTCTCTCACCTGCGTTTTCAGAATGTCCTTAGAGAAATGTAAATAATCATCTCACAGAATCACAGATAAATAATCATGTCTTCTCATCAAACATCAAAGACCTCTCTCTTTTCCCTAAGAATTTCTGAATAGTAACTTTTTATTAAAAGTTATTATTAAAAAAAGTTTTATTAAAAGTTTTATTAAAAGTTATTATTAAAGTGAGCATGTAAGTACCTCAAATGTATAAGCAGCAAAAAACAAGTTCATGTTCTAGTGATTTGGGACTGAAACCACTTCTTACCCTTCTGTTTTAACAGATGCAAAAAGAGGTTATCTTGCCATACTTAAAATTAAGTATTCTAAGCTGTTCATATTAAGCATGGTTTAAAAATGTTCAAGTTCTTTTTGGTTCATCTTCAACAACTGCTGAAACATTTCAGCAGCTCAAGCCCTATTTTTAAATTTGAACAGAGAAACATAATATATTCCAGATGTTTTGAATGTTATCTAGGAACCCAAAGAAGCAGAGAAGAGCATCTTAAATTTTTCAGAATTGTCTAGGTATCATCATAATTTTGTGCCATGTGCAGGCTTTACTGCCCAGAAGTAACCTTGACAGGGAAATGGTGCAAAATTAGCAGGTGTCACAGTGAGCTTATTTTTTAAATTCAGGTACCTAAATCACTATCAAAATGTAGTCAAAAGCTAATTTTAAAATTTGGCTATAGGCACTTCAGCTTTTCAGAAGTTGCCTCTGTTTCTGGACACTGAAAAAGACCATCACCTCTCTTCCAAATCAACAGTCACATCATTACTTTGGAAACCATGACCTAATGACTGCATGTCAGTATCAGTTAGGACCAAGTGAATTAGTTTATATTTCGTTTTAATCAACACATGTCTTTGTCATGAACTCAGTCTGAAGAAAATTATCCTAGAAATAACTTGATTAATTGGTTATCACCATTCTCTTTTACTCTTGTCATAACCAGAAAAGGAAAGAAAGAACTTGATCATGTCTGATTTGATTTAAAAGCTATTTTTAGGCAGGGACTATGTCTTTTAGAATGTTTCTGATGTCCAATTCAGAATGAGACTACAATGTGGCCTGGGTAATATAAATGCTACCAAGTCACTGTGTAACTGATACCTAACTTTATACTCAGAAGCCACTTGATTAAAATTAATTATATGACACTAGCCAGAATATACTGAGTGCCAGTTTACAGTCTGTTTGGTGGTGTTCTAAAATCTGAACATATTGTAATTACTTATAATGTAATACAGAATTGAATTGGCTGAAAGTAACAAATTTGTAGGTCTCCTGCTCTATTTTCTGTTTTGACAACAAAGAACACAATTTCCACAATATTTTTGCTCAGAAGTCGGGATTTTATAGTCTGTAAAGGTGGGTAAATAAATTATAAAACTAGCTGGAGAGCAGCTCTATGGAAAAGGCCCTGGGGTGCTGGCAGACAGTGAGCTGCACATGAGCCAGCAGCATGCCCTGGCAGCAAAATGAGCTGGCAGCAGCCTGGGATGGATCAATAAAAGCATGGCCTGTAGGTGGAGGGAAGGGATTGTCCCTCTCTAGGCAGTGCTTGTGAGACCACGTCTGCAAGGGTGAGTCCAGTTTCAGGATCCTCCCACTACAAGAAAGACATCAATCAAAGGGACGTGCAGGGGAATGCCACCAAGTGGGCCAGGGTCTGGATCACTTGGCCTGTGAGCTGCGGCTGCAGGACTTGTTCAGCCTGCAGAGATGGCTTTTGGGGTCCTACCAGCAGCTCCCCAAGACTTCACAGTAGGGCAACAAGCAGGTGGAGCTGGGCTCCTCCTGTTGTGCATGTGAGGATGACAACAGAAGAGACAAAAGGCATAAGCTGAAACCAGAAAGGATCAGGTTGGACATCAGGAAAATGTCTCCTCTGTGGAGCCAAGACAGCAGTGGAGGATGTAGCCTACAGAGGTTGCACGGGCTCTGTTCTTGGAAGTTTTCAAAATTGGCCTGGACAAAGACTTGAGCAGTCGTGTCTGAACTCAGGGCTGGCCTGCTTGAACAGAAAGTTGGAGGAAAAAAATATCTCCAAAGGTCTCCTTGATGAGAATAATTCTTTGTTTAACTGTATTTCACCAATAGGTAATGAAGTCTGTTATATGTTCTTACAATTTATCCATCTGTGATGAAATAATATTAATATCAAATATCTTTAAAATAATTCAATGCTACTGTTTGTTTTTTTTTATAATCACACAATTTCTGTGATAAAAACAACTTGCCTTAAATAGGAAAGCACGTGTTGCCTTAGAAACACATTGGTTTGAAAGATTTAGTGTGATGGCTTGGAGCAGTAAGCACTCAGCTGGTATTATATAAAGTTTTATTCCTATCAGGGAACTATCTTGATTTGAACAAGGTAATTTTAGTACTTAAGAAAAGACATTAAACTGGCAGAGAAATCAAAATTTGATTGCTCACCACAGGAATATAAGGCACTTGGGCACTGCTTATCTCCTCTCAAATTAAAAAATTACATTTGAATATTTATCAAAGAAATATTTAAAGTTGTTTCCACAATTAACGAAATCATCAAGGAGTCTAGAAAGATATTACAACTAAAAAAACCCTGAAGTGTATGATAAAGTATATGTATGTATAATACAACGTAAAAATAATGACCTATCCTTGTTATTAATCTGAAATAATTCAGTTAGGCCTCTTTATCTAAGCATTCAAAGATGTGAATAAATGAGGTTATATTAAAAAATATGGACAAAATTAAACTCCTTTGAAGTTAACAGCAGCATATTTTGATTTAAGAAGCTCTTCCAAAAATGTAAATGCAGGTCCATACTAATGGCCCATATTTTCTCCACAAAGCAGGTGGAGAAAGAAAATAGAAGCTGACTAAGGAATTATATGCACAACAGGTTCTGCTAGTCCCCAGATGCCGCAGATGTATTTAGTCATTATAAAACTTTTTTAATGGAAATTGTTTTAGCTTTGCATAAAACATCTGTTTTCCTGTCCAGGCTGGTACCTGAACTTTTGTGTCCTTCTCCAGCGGTACACGGCTTTCTTTTTGCGGGCTCCCCTCAGAACACATTGACACTACCTGGCCCTACCACTCACTCTTTAAGACTAGCAAAGGGAATACACTAGAGGCAATCATGAGGAGTTCTAAGCATCATTCTGCTTCTAATGCATTTAGCATGGTTTAAAAGGGACTTTTATATGAAAGCTGCAGTCCTAAGGCCTCCTGTTTCCTCCAAAACATAAAATGGCAACAGCACCTTTGGCTTCACACAGTGCTATGCGGATTTTAAAGTTTGCGTGTTTATATCCACATGCCTACAGTAAATATGGTGTGAATTTTAAAAGTGAAGTAATTTATTCAGAAGAACAACTACAGTAGTGTGTGGTTAATAAGCCACTAAAAATCAAATACCAAAAATCCTGACATCAGCTATTTTATGGCATATAAACAAAAATAAAGAAAACCAAACAACCAAAAATGATTAGGAATCTTAGCATGAAGGGTCAGCTTTCAGTATCTATTGGCATCACCATTTTTTCTAGTAATGGAATGAATAGCAGTGGATATAAATATATCTATTAACATCTATTGGTGCTTGGCAGCCATCCATGCATTTTCTGGCAGAGGTTCTCTAACTGTTTTCCAGTATGACAGATTGTATGAGTGCTCACCTGACACTGTTATTTAGAAAACAAACACCAAATTTTATAACTCTTGCAACACTGACAATAAAGAAGGATTATCTAACTAGAAATTAGTACTTCATACTAAGGTCTCAGAAAAACTCTAGTAAGACTTCTACTAAAATCAGATAAAACATTTGCTAAATGGAACAATCGCTAATTCATTTTGCCCAGTTTATTCTACGATACTGGCTAGAGTTATTGTAAGGCAGCCAGAAAACTAGTAACTGTGCCAATTACCTTGTATTTCTCTCCAGTTTATGTGGAAATTGATATCTTGTAGCCAAATTGAATTTTTAAATGTTTGCTCTAGGTTCAAAACAACATATATATATATGCATGAGCTCTTAATGACTTTATGAAAACAGGGCATCCATATATGCTGCTCATAGAAAGAATTGCTTTCTCTGGATCTAGAATATATTTGTCAAATCTAGTGAAGATTGTATTTTTTTCCTCTTTGATAAGAGCTGCGGTTAAGTTAAATGGAATGAAAAGACCTCTACCTAATGAACTGAGCAGTTGGGCTTTTATGTGCCTTGTTATATGACAGTGAACCTGTTGCACTGGATTTTCCAGGTCCTCCTGCTGTGAGTTCTCACAGGCAGCCTGACCCACCTTGTCATCACTCCATCACCTCCTGTTCTGCAGCTCATCTCACCATGGGGCTGAGCACCAAGTGTCCTCTGCTGCCTGACACTGACAATTAGCGCCTGTGAGAGGAAAAACCCTGCCATTAAGGTCTCTTCAATCGTCTCTTTGCCTTCCTTCTGAATCGAAAGACAACCAGGAAAATTAGCACCCAAGGAGAATAGAACCTGTACTTTATTAAAGTGTCTTTGCCAGAAATCTAGATTAGATGCAGGGAAAAAAAAGAGTTGTTCACTGCTAGGCCCATATTGTAATACTGACAAAACTGGGGAGCTTTCAAACACTGTATGCTGGCCAGAGATCCACTGATGCTGCTATTTTTTTACTGTGCTTCATTATTTTATCCTCTTGTTGGCTTGCTGATCATCAAAACACAGATGAGAAATGGGCTAGCAAATCTCCACTTCTACATATGAGTCTGACACTTTTATTTCTTCTGAAGTAGATCTTTCTAACCTACTAGTTAGAGAGAATACTGAAATTTACCCAAAGAGGCTGTGCACTTTTCCCACAGTATATTTTTAAAGCATAAGGGAATATTTTGATAGAATAATAAAAACTCAAAAGCACATCCAATTGCTATTCTCACTTAAAAGAACTTTCTTTCCTTTTAGAGCAGCAAATATTCTAAATGTATGCTCAAGAAAAAAATTATTTATTATAATGCTGAACATCATGGACCAATGGTGTTAATATTTATTTAAAATTTGTTTAGGGCTAGACTAAACCTTCTGCCCTGTTTATTGATAGCACATAGTTCCATCACCTCAAGAGAAATAAGCTGTGCTAGTCTAACCAGATGTGGATATTTTCTCTACCTCTCTCACTGGCTCTATCATAGCAATGCTTCTAAGTCACATAGTTCACTATTCCCTACAAATATTTGAGGATAAATTGGGAAACCGCAAAGCAGGTACACAAAGAGACTTAAGCAATAATTTTAATATTGGCTTAAAGTCATTTCACCTTTGTTTTGGGAACACTGCTCCAGAAACAGAAGTTTGCCCTGAATTAGGAAGCTCACAGTGGATTCATTGTACTGAATATTGGTATCTGTGTCAAGAGCCATCCTGAGTCTACAGTTAATGGAGGGTTAACCAATACCATTCATGAAGTCTCAGATGTGATTCACATCAGTAAAACAGATGCTGATATTCAGTCATGTGAACCAAAGGTTCAGATGCTGATTATTTTTAGACTATAAATGGAGTCAACACTACAAACTCTGACACAGACACCTCCATTATTGATAGGTGTGCTAAATTCTCCATCCTCCAAATTTCTTCATAGTTTTTTGGACAGAATTTGAGAATATAAATCACAACAGTCATCAAGGTAAGTAAAGGCATACAAATATGTAATTTACTCAAAAGAAAAACAGATGAATCTGAAAAATAGTTTTTTGAATCTGGTTTTTGGCTTGCATTCTCAATGTACATGCCTACATTACTAGTCCTGAATCATCTCTTGGCTTGAGCCACCATTTTCTCTGACTGCGCATACTGCTTGATCTTAACTTCTACCTCAAAATAATATTTTGAAAGATTTTTTTCAACATTGCCAGAAATGTCAACAATATTGTAACTTCTTAAAAATGCATTACTCAGAAACAGCTGATGCCACTGTACATCATTTGCAATGCCCTAATTCACACAAGTGGAAGCAATGGTGTACATGTTTAGGCACGACCAATGTTCTGCTCAATATACTGATCATTTATAGATTTTTGCCACAGGCACTTTGCAATTGCATGTTTTACTGTGCTTTCCACTATTAAAAAAAAAATAAATTTGTTATGCAACTCTTGACACATTAATTGACAAAAGCAACAATGTTTTCAGATGTTTGGCTTTTCTCCAAATCTAAAAGTGGTACTTTTTTTTTATTTTTAATAAGTACTGCATCTTATGGAGTTTGTGTTTGATGTCAAAATTTACTGCATGTTGGAAAATACATAAAATTGAAAAAAATATTTAATTTCAATGATTAAAAATCCTATAAACATAATCAGTAATGTGTGAACATCTATCTAAGCTGCTTAGGCAGCTTAGCCCATTTAAGGATCTAAATGTTTGATTCCCTACAGGAAAAACATTTGAAAATATCAAGGTGTCTGGAGTCTACAGAATAGCAAGTCTTGTTAAAACAGGGTTTTATTTCTGTATATATAAAATTTCTAAACCAGAAATATTGAAATAACAGCCTTTCTACTCTTTTGTATTTTTTATTCCAGTCCCAGATGGAATCAAACAGTAGTAAGTAGAAAAGAGGGACTTACAAGAGAATATTAGTTCAAATTCTCAAAATAAGAAAAGATGAATCACTAGAAATTTTGAATGCATTTCTATCTAATTGTAATACAATGCCATTCAGTCTTTACCTATGATATTATTAGCTTTGCCAGCAATAAAATAAACAACTTCTTTTTGTTCTGTAATATTTTGTGATACGCTTTAGTTTGGTTGTGATAATATAAACTAGAAAACTTTAGATTGTTGGTATTTCCAAATAAATATCAAAATTAGTATTTATTTTGTTCTCTTACAGCAGACAAGCAAATATATTATGTTGAAGGCTTTCACATCTTAGTGATGTCTTTGTCATTCATAGTTATAGGTAATATCATTCTTTTGAAGTGAAAGCAGCAATGATCAAAGTTACCTTGCAAAGCATGGGATCTGGCTGTCTAAATCAAAATCCAATTGCACTTAACTAAAATAACACTCACTGCCCCTAGAACCAAGTGATTAGGCCTGATCTTAATAATCATTTCCCTCATGCATTCTTAATATTGCAGAATAAGCCATCATAACCTCAGGAACTCCTGAGCTGTAGAGTTAAATCCAGGATTGATTAAAAGAAAACCACATATTCATTCTCAGTCTAGCTTGTGCTCATGTGCACATGCATGTCAGCAAACTGACTTCATTGTGGCATGAAGTTTCACTAAATATTTGTAATATTAAATATAATACTGTCCACAGGAAAACATTGCACAGAAGTCTGACCAAAAAGAAGGAAAAGAGAGAGAGGCTCATATGCATATACACAGGTTATAAAGTGTATGTATATCATTACCAACACTGACATTATAGGTAGTTTTGGCATCAAAGAAGTAAGCATAGATCTTTGAGTTTTATTTGAAATTAGCTGAAAATCGTATGGCCAGTCATAATCAGTTTGCATGTTTTGGCATAATTTAGAAGATGTGGCAAAATATGAACAATCTCAGAAAAAGAAACACCAAATAATGCTGCCTGTGAAATCTATGAAGAAAAATCTTTTAAATATGGGTCAGAGTTTTGGAATTATTTCTGAACTTCAACAGCTAAAGTAGCAACATCTTGAGCAGACAGCTCCATAGCTTCTGCAGTACCAACTGTTACTGCGGATTTTCTCTGAAACATTTTTTACCCTATTCCTCTCCTTTAATAAGCAAAAGAAAAGAAACAATCTGAATCAGGGTAATGCAAGAGAACATCACCAATAAAAATCAGACATAAATCTCAATGCCAGGTAGCATTTGGATATTTTGTGATATTTTTCAAGCTACATTCAAAGTACAGTAGCAAATTATTGATGAAAAGATGAGCAACCAACAGACATTCTCGAGAGTGATAGTGCTGATGGGTGTTCCCTAGTGCTTATCACAAGAATATACCAATTTGACTGTGTCTAGCAGACAATAGATTTCACATACCAGCACAAAAGCACATATAGTGTTCAGGGGGCACATATAACAGAAAAGAAAAGAAAAACAATTTTTCAATGCTCTAGAAGTACTTAGCCAAAACAAATGTTATTATCTCCAGTGAAATACTCCAGGTAAATGAAATTTCTTGCCGTATTTAAAGATAGACAGTAAAGTTTACCCCGAGTCAAAAGTCAAATTCCGCTGACTTGAGAAAACCCATTTGTGTCCATGTTTGTTAATTAAGACATCTAATAAATCATAATACATGTTAACACTAAATAACAAGTTAGTAGCTATGGGCATACTGATGTGTAAGGAGCAGCTGCAATTCAACTTTGTAGGACAGTTTCAAACATCCTTATTAATATGACACAGAAAACTGGACTACTTTTTAGAAAGAGAAGTTACCCTATTTAGGAAACAACAAATAGCCTTTACATAGATATTGGTCAGGTCTGTAATCCTATACCTTTGAAAGCCCACAGTTGAAGCCTGTCTTTTATCACTTAGTTAAGTAACACTGTATTCCAAAAACAAATACAACAAGGAAATGAGAAAATGAGTAAATATTTACTCACCAGCCTTCTCCTTCTCCGAAATAACTGGCATAGCCTGAAAGAAAAAAAAATACCACTATTAAAAAAGTTTAGGGACTATTTAGGGGATACCAGCAATATTAGGGAAACATTATGAAATCTTGCGGTAAATTCTGAGTGTCTAGAAGATCTGGAAAAAACGGAGGTCTCACCGTGTTAAGCACTCTGGAGTGAAAGAGTTCCCTTTGAGTGCCTTATTGTGAAACTAATTACCATTAGAAAGAGCAAGGAGAGAAGGGAGGAGATGGAGTTAATAAGATATCCTATGATTACATTTTGAAATCATTCTTGAACACACGATCACAAAATTCCACTGGGAAATTGCTTAATAATTTTGAGGGAGGAAGACAAAATCTGTATGGCTTAGGATTAGACTGAAAAGCCAAATCTTTCTTCTGTAGACTCAAATATGTGCTGTTCTATAATATACCAGTTTCTTACTTTTTATATAAATTTTTAGAGACAAGTAATAGAATTGTTTTCTTACTGGCTGTAATTGTTTCTGGACCTGGAATACTGTGCAAGACTTCTTTTCCTTTTTTGCAATTGATGCAATTTTTTTTTTCATAAAATACTTTTCTTTCAGACTAATATAGTCCAGACTAAATACACTTTCTGAGTGTGTTTTCACTAAAAAATGAGGTTATAGATTGAACAATAAAGTGAAATTTATATGTGAAACATATAAAAAGAATTTTAAAATGTGCACTTAGGACACAGGCAAGAAAGGCTGGATGAGAAATTGGATTGGGTATGCAACGCATGCACATGCATGAACTGCCACATGAATTAAGGTATCAATGTTAACTCCTTTTCACTTGTGTTAGTCTAGCCTTTATTCAGCAGATTTTCCTGCTACAGATTCAAAGAAAAAGGAAAAGGGGGATGGACAGAAACAAACCAAGCAGCTTCAGACTTGCTATTGAATTTCTCAAAAAAGAGTTTGAAAATTTAACTTAATTTGATTTGTCCTGTTGTATACAATAGTGTTTCATAGAATTTTCTGGATAAAATTTCAACAAAATTTCAACTAGAACATACCTTAGGTGATATATATTAATATTTGTCTTTTGTGATTTTTTCTGTTTCACCTGCACTCTGTCTGGCTAAATATGTATTTTTGACTTTAACATTCAAAAATATTATATAATCGGACTAATATTATTCAAACCAACAATAACCTCTTGCTGGAAAAGTATTTTCCTTGCATTTAAAAAACCTAAATTTGTTCAGAAGAAGGACCAGTAATGCAACAAAGTCTGAGGAAACATAGACTGAGGAAAATTAACATGCCAAAGAAACAATAAAATCACAGAGCAAATCAAGGTCTTAGTTTCAAAGAAAGAAAAAGCATATAATCTATGAATTTTTATAGAAGTTGATTAATTTTGAAAATGAGTATGTATTTTTCTTCTCTTTCCCAGACTTAAGTGGTTGCATTGGCTAAGATAAGTAAGAAAATAAGAATGAAAAACTCAGATTCAGTATTCATATTAATCCAAGAAAGAAATTTGTAAAGACAGAACTTTGTATAGAGGAGAAGGTGAGAAACAAGTGAACAAACAGGAAAGAAAAGCCCTTAATGAAACAAGAAAGAAAGAGAGAACATAAGTGTGAATCAAATGGGAGTGTCAGGACAAAAGAAGAAAAGATGGGAACAGGTTGACATCACACTTTAATGTTTTGTTAGCTAGAAAAGGTATGATGGCTTCCTTGAAGAAAAGCTTAGAGAAGAGCATTGGCATGGATGAAGATGTGGCAACCAAGAGTGTCTGTACTGAAATCATGAGCTATGTCATGGAAAAGAGATAACAGTTTGATGGGGACAGCCTCCAGAAGGTCTAAAATGCAAAGCCAAGGTGAACAGCCCAGGGTAAGCAGTTACAGGACTCCATGGGAACATGGTAATGACAAGCAGAGGAGATTATTTTCTGCTGGCCTTATGATAGACTTGAACAGACTTTGGTCATGTTTATGATTGCACTGCGAGTCACTGGCAGTGCCTTTAGCCTGAATGAACTCTTCCTAAAAAGCTGTCATCATTATTCACATCAACATGTAGATTTTTGTTCATGTTGGGGAATCAGATTTAGATATTGTTAATAATGTCATTGGTCACATCCATTTATCCTGGAAGTATAGAGTATTTGTAATTGATGATCATTAAAACATGTTGATGTAGAGTGAAATATGCATTTTAGTGAATTTGTTAAATGGCATTCTTAAAGGTTACTAGGGTTTAGTGGGTTTAACCCAGGTAAAAAGCTGTTGCAGGAAACACATAAAATCACCAAGCCTCAGGGCAGATAAAATTTCTACTTCTGTTTAGTAGGATGAAGAAGCACTATAAGTTCCAGAAAACTGAAAGATAGAGTGAGATAGATTGCTTTCTAATATCTGTTTTCTAGAGTGCAGTGCTTCTGAATTAGGATGTTAAATGAGCTAAAAGTTCCATCAGAATATTTTTTTGCTGCTCAAATGCTGAAAGAAAGAAGCCTAAATGGACATAGCATCTCTTGAAAATTTAAAATAAAGTAAACCACAAGTAAATCTTGTTGAACAAGATCTCAGACAGTCCTCCTATTGTTTAGTTTTTTGTTAATACAGCTACACATGCTGCTTACATGTTGACCAGTGGGAAAACATGATTGTTACTTATGAGAAATGCTCTCATCTTCAGTTCAGTTTTGAATTCACTGGAGACCTTTCAATGAGTTCCATATGTTCCAAATGAATTGCATTCCCAGGAAGTGATTTAACATTTCTGGCAATAGAGCAATTAAACCAGATTTTCCTGCTTGACCAGATGGGTTCACTGTAACTTCACATTATTTCTCACTCTCCTCACAGAACTGAAGAACTGGACTAAGAATTTCTGTATGATCAGATTACATGTGTTTTAGAAAAAAGCAGACACATACCCTTCAAAGATTTCAACAAATATCTCCCAAAGTCAACCTCCTCTCTGTTTCTAATAGTATGTGCTCCTTAGCAGCACCAAGGAAAGAAAGGGAAACAAAAAAGGAAAAGGAGGAAAAAACTAGACCACTGCTGAAATATATTAATCTTTTTATTTCAAATTAGAGGATGGGATTTTTTAATGATGAAAATCTTATTTGAAATGTTACGTGAAATATTTATGTGCATCCTTGCTGTATTGCAACTATGTAAAAATATATTGCATGTGCAAATATGACTGTCAAGTGTATGTAAAATGCTACAGAATTACAGAATCATGGAATAGTTTGGGCTAGCAGGGACATATAGAGGTCACCCCTCTGCAACGAGCAAGGACATCTTGAGCTAGATCAGGTTGCTCAGAGCACAGTCCAACCTGATCTTGAATGTTTCCAGGGAGGGGGCATCTACCACCTTTCTGGGCAACCTGATCCAGTATTTCACCATCCTCATAGCAAAAAAAATCTTCACTATATCTAATTTAAGTCAACTCTCTTTTCAATACCATTGCCCTGCCAAAAAGTGTCCCCTCATCTTTCTTATAAGACCCCTTTAGGTACTTTAGGCCACAATGAGGTCTTCTCTTCTCCATGCTGAACAATCCCAGCCTTTTCTCAACCTTTCCTCTCAGGAGAGGTACTCTAGCCCTCTCACCATCATCATGGCCCTAGTCTGGGCTCCAGCATGTCCATGTGCTTCCTGTGCTGGGGACCACAGAGCTGGACACAGTGCTCCAGGTGGGGTCTCACCAGAGCAGAAGGGAAGAATGCCTTTCTTCACCCTGCTGCCCAAGCTGCTTTGGATGCAGCCCAGGATATGGTTGGCTCATGTTCAGCCTCTCATCCACCAGCACCCCTAAGTCCTTCTTGGCAGGACTGCTCTTGATCTGTCCATTCCCCAGCCCGTGTTCATGAGCCTCGTGAGTTTCCTAGGGACCCAGTCATCAAACTTGCCCAGGTCCCTCTGGATGGGATCCTGTCCCTTCCAGCAAGAAAAAAATTGTGAAAATTGTAAATCAAAACATAAAATAAAAATTGTATTTTTTTATTTATGTTTTGTTCGACAAAACTATTTTTTCCCAAGTTTTGAAGAATATTTTATCAGGAAAGAGTATTAAATATGAAAAAGAAGCCCACAATTTCATACAGAAACCATTCATTTTTGCCATCAGCAGTTCTTTGCTATGAAATCAGGCAAGAAAGAATCCCTCCCCACACTCCAAATTAGATTCCTTCCATTACAGTGTCAGCATTCACATATTTAATCTCTGATCTTGGATAAAAAAATAGAGCCATAGCTTTCCAGATTAGAAGCAGTGTAGTCCATAAATATGTACAGTGTCTTGGTGGTGAAAGCAAGATGCATCACCTGCAAAGAAGACAGATCATGTCTGGGGGCAATGGTCAAGGTATGCTGGGCTGCAAGACTGCCATTGTAAAAAATTGAGGCATACCATGTCTGACCTGAACACAGCTTGGTTCTCCCTTAAGTGCAGGCAAAGCTAGATTATTTGTATACTGACTCCAAACCTGCAGAGAAAACCACTATGAATAAAATTAAACTAGCTTTTGTTTTGGTTTCTTGCACTCACATAACATAAACAGCTCAGTCATGAATGACTGGTTTGCAAAGCCTGCAGTAGATGGCAAATATTTGTATAAAATGGCAAGTTATTGCAGAAGAGCATGTATCATACTGTTTCTGAAATAACTATCCAATTATATCTATTTATTGGTTTAGTATCTCATAAACATATTGGAATGTGTCTATATTCCAATATTACAAAAAAGCTATAATATCTCTATTCAAAAGTTAACGAATCTACATTTTTATATTTTTTTTTATTACGGGAGATAAAGTGCATTTGGCATTACACAAATCACATTTATTTACTGCCATCCAACCGACAATGAATATTCTACCAACTCCTTCCATTGTAAAGATCTGTCAGCTATTCAGCTTCTTTCAGGTATTTGAACAGAAATGTTGGGAAATTTCCTTGCTAGTGATTCAATACATATTAATTTGTATGCATTTCTTTATCATTTTTCATGAGGAGATAATATCTTTTACTGTCCAGGGTGAAGGGAAAACTCTAGGACAAAGATTAACATATGGGGATTTTACTAGACTAAACTGTATTATATAAACTATACTAGACTTTACTAGAAAATCCAACCTCCACAAGTGACACACAATTGTTGACCTCAAGATGTTATAAATACCTTACCCTATTTTTGGAATCACTTTTATTTTATTCACTTCTTATTCCTGCAATTAAAGATCATGGTCTAAATTCTCGCCTTAGTGGATGCTTCTGTTATGAAAAATAGAGATAGTAAAAACTGTGGTTTTCACTGAAAAAATTTGGTTAACTCGATTTCCTAATCTATAAAACTAGAAGCTTTATATTGCAATAGAAGCTGAAAAGACATCAACCTCCAAGGATTGCAAACATAGAAAATGTTATATTTGTGCTTTAGAGAGGATCTTTAATTTTAACACCAGAAACAACTATGTCGATTGAAATATAACTCTGTTGTCTTCTTTCTACTCAACTGATCAAAACAGAAATATAAAATCCTCTAAAAATGGATGATGCACTGAGCTTTTAACATGAAAGAAAGGAGGTAAATCAGCACAATGTACAAATACCAAGGAAGGATAGTGAACCAAGTATTCACTATTATTTACTATTTGTTATGTCCACATATTCAAATGGAATAGAGAACTCTATTCCAGTAAAAAAAAAGTAGTTTGTACCTGAAAACTGAGGTAAAAAATGCTCAGACAGAGAACAGATTTTAAGAATTACTTAGTTTATCATTAAACAGAGTATGTTATTTATAATCTGGAGTCCTTAAATAGACTTTTAATTTTATTTTATTTAGAAGGTATGTGCCAATTCTCATAATTTGTATAAGTAGTAATTATAAATTAACTGGGCTGTTTTAAAAAAAAAACAACACCCCATGATTATTCAGATGATTTGGAATTGAGAAATACTGCAGTCCATAAGCAGAATTTTCCTCAGTAACACATCCCCATTACACCAAAATAATTAATATGTATTTTTACTGGTAAATTCTGATCTTTTGAAATCAAAGCCCTTCATGCTAATGAATCAGATTAAGAGAGTAAACACGTAATTATGAGAGTAAACCCTTTCAAAAATTCTAATTAATTTAAAGTGGCATAATATTTTAGTATTTGCATTGAACAGAAATCGTAGCAATAGCATAGAAATAAACCAAATAATGATTTTAGTTTGTCTTCCAGACTTCTTTACAAAACATTTTATTAAACTTGCAGTTTTTAAACTACATTTCATTTCCCCATGATTTTTTTCCCCATCTGGATTAGGAAACAGAAAAAATAAAACCAATCAACTTTCGGGACAGACTAGCTTTAGAAGGGGAATTTAGCAAGTTCTTTCTTTGTGGTCTTTAATTTTACTGAAGAGTAGAGTGGAAGGCAATTAAAATCCACCCAACAATAAATATGAATCAATTATCTCACTTTTAAAAAGAAATTAATGTCACATTCAGATGTGTCTGGCTAAGGTTGTGACAACACTATGAATTTAATTCTAGTGGAAGTACAAAGCTGTATGCTTGCCTGCATATGTTCTCCTCCTGTCTGTCACAGTCCTCTCTACACTTTGTTTTCTGACTAGATATTTCTGTTTGCTTGAGCCTCTTTATGGCACTCAGGTCATGCACAGAGACCTCTTCTAGCTAGTGCTGGATGGTTGGCAGCTCTCCTTCCATGGGGCAATTGCCAAGAGCCTTCATTTGGGGTGGTCTGATCGTTTCCTCTGTCTTCGCCATTCAGCTGGCAGAGTGTGACTTTTGTTGGAATTGAAGCACAAAACAAAGACGAAGGATAACTGTCTTGTGCTCTGTCTGGTGTTATCATAGACTTCCCATAGGTCAGGGTAAGCTCCCAATGCTCTGAAGTCTCTCAGGACCACATGAAGCTGGTTCATAAGACAGATAAGAAAAAAACCTGTCTGCAGCTTGTCCAGACCATTGAGTAGAGTTTGGCCATAATAAAGAATTAATTTCTTTTTTTTATAGGGATATTAAAGACTTCACAGCAGCATCTGGAGGTTCCTAAATACCCCAAGAGTTGTTGTCACACATTTTGTGAAAAACAATTTTTTTCATTTTTCAAATAAGCAATTGCTGGACCTCAGCTTTGTTATAGATAAGGACTCAACTTGAAATAAAAGCAAAGGTTTAACTTATGTTCATATTTCCCAGGAGTTAATAAGGAAATAAGGAATTTGATTTCCACTTAAGCTGCCCTCTGCTTTCTGGAGTGCATATACAATACCTGAAAATGGGGTCAGTTAAATTTTAGTTCAATGCTAAGGAGCATTTATATAACTTTTGGTAATAACAAAAATCTGCGCTTCCTTCCATTCTCCCAAACATATGTATTTTTTCCCTAAAAAAACATAACTTGACTGTTAACACCAAAGCTGAGATGTGACACACTGTCTAGAACTGGAGTAGCCCCAAGAGTGCTCATGGTTTTCATCAATCACCAGTTGTTCTACTAAGATTCATTTACACAGAGAGGTTTTTCCCAAGCTCACAAGTAATTTTTTTGGCTAGTATTTATCTTATAAAACCTTTTACGATAACAAACATATCAATAAACCCTGCAACACTGGCAAAACTGAACTATTTGGGAACCAGAAGGCACACAGCTCTATAAGGCAACAGTAAAAGATAATTAGAGTCTCATGTTTTGCATTAGTTTCAGCATCATGTAATGTCTACAAATGTGATTTTGCCTTAAAGTCTTGGAGTCTGAGGAATACTTCTATGTGGCTGACAGGAATTCCTGGTGATTTCAGTTTTTACTCATCCCCTTATATATAATACTTACAACCTTGGAACATGTTTCATGCAAACAAAAACTCATAGTACCATCTGATGATAGAAACTAAGATCTTACATGGTAAGTCCAAGTTACAAATCAGCTGTGAGTGCCTACTTGCAGAACAAAATGGAATTTAAACCCAGCAAAATGCTAATCCATTCTGTCTTTCCTTAGCCACCTCAAAGAAAACAAGTCCTTTACCGTCCATTCTGAGAAAAGCAAGTCACTCTTACTAATTTTGAAGGGCACTGGTATGAAAATGAGGAAGATCACCTCATGGCTTCTACAGCCAGAATCTATCATAACACCAATGTTGTAGCTTCATGAGCTAATTGAAAAAAAACTTAGCTGTAGAAATCATCAGCATGTAAGTAAGTAATCTGATTCTAATGATATTTCTGATACTCTGCCCAAGTCCAGTGGTTGAATCTGGTTGGTACAAAAATCTACATTTTTGTATTCCACTAATGTTTTTCCCCTGGATTCAGGTATCACTGAGGTGAGAGGCCATAACTCTGCAATGGTTTCTGGAACATTATGTATGAAGGATGGATATTTATGCTGGTCAAAGAATCCTCACTGTGTTCAGCTTTATGTTCTGCAAAAGAAAGTCAGTTGTAGAACATTGCAGCGCCTGACACCTACTGGGAGAGCAGCAGCTATTGAGATGTACTAAGATTGATCCTGTGTCAGTTTGCACTCTTGAATCTCTGCAGATAATCCCAGCTGCAGAGCATCTTCCCATTTTTATCTACAGCAGGCTATTACAACTGTTTGGAGTTCTCTAACTAAATAAATAAAAAAGCAAACCCCAAGAAGCTAGTTTTTAAAACATGGTATGTATGTTTTGGAATGAATATTGATGCTTACAGTCTCATGGGTGTTCAGTCACTGTGATATTACTTTTGTTAGACCAGCTGGGAAAGGATCTAAAGCAGAACCTCCAGGAGCCTCTTGATCTTGAGCTTTGTTTCAGGAATAAAAGAATAAATTAGTACAAAAGGTACATTTCTTCTATGGTGATGAAACCTTTGCAGAGCCTCACAGTTCTTTGCTTAGAAAGCTGCAGTCACAAAAAAGTGAGGCTAGTCATAGGGTGATAGAAACAGAAGAGGAGGGGCATGCTTGACAGAAACAGTGATGGGTTTGGGAGCATCAGGGGGGTGTTTCATTAAGGAAAAAAAGTACATCTAACTTTGCAAGGTAGCAGGGCTGAGCAAAAGAGTGTGTCAAACTAATGCATTTCAGCAAGTTATCACCAACTCTGATAAATGTGATAATTATCATATTTCTTTTTGATTTACTAAAAGATAGAGAATTATAGATTAACCGTCCTATTTTCTTTTACAGTGAGAATAAAAATGACAAGCACTAGAAGCACACAAGATGACAGTGGTTTTATCATGGGCAGGAGGTGGAGGTAAAAAGGAGGGGAATAAAAATTAAAATTTGCTACCTGGACCTCATTTGCTTATTTGTCCATATTCATGGAATCTCAGCTTGTTCATGCACATGTAATAAGCATGAGCTTAAACATAACTAAATATAACTAGACACCAATATTGTGACCTTACTAAGTCAGTATATTTCTAGGTCATGCAAGAGAAAAAGTGATTAAATGAAATGAGTTCTTTTGCTGTTTGCATACCTAGTCTGTTAACCTTTAAACATTTGTCAAGGTTTCGGGTGACAGAGTTAGTAAATCAAAACCATAGCTTTTGGGTGAAAAGTAGAAAAGTGGCATTTTAGTTAGTTCAAGAATTTCTGTTTCTTTCAATATAGTTAAGTTCCAGAAATATTGAAAAGATATTGCTTGTATGAAAACAGCCCAAAGACAAGAAAAAAAGAAACAAAATCAAATAGCAAGTAAACAGGAGAACTTTCTTTTTCTGGAAAGAAATGGGAGCTTTGACTCCAAAAAGGGCCTGTGGAAAGGATGCAAAGTAGTTTTTTAATCCATATATAAAAATGAAAGCTCTAAAAAATGCCCCAAACCCTTGAAAAACCTCTTTGAAAAACCTCTTTGAAAAACATTCTTTGAGAAAAAATCCAATTATAGACATTTCTATTTTAATATCTAAACTCTGGTCAAACTGAGTATCAAATTTCCCCTGCTCAAAGCCCCCAATACCTGTTTTTTCTGGTACAGTTAATAAATCAGAGAAATATATGTTTTTGTCTGCCATATAATTTCTTCAGCTGGAAGAAGCTGGAAGCTTACTACTGTAAGATTCACTACTCCAGGTCTGTGATATTATCAATCCCTATTACATGTCTTCAGCATCTTTTAACACCTTGTTTAACTGAGTAAAGCCTGAACTAAAATTTCCTAGTACATACCTACATGGAAAGACACCAGCACAGACAACACACACGTTACATGTATTCCATCTCTGCAACAATTCCATTTTATTCTCAGGTACTATCTGCCAAGCTGGGATCTCTGATGCCATAAAAACACAGAAACCAAGAGAAATACACCTGTGAAATCATGTTGCTGACATATTTTAAAAACCTGGGAGGAAGGAGGAGTTTTGCAACTGACTGCAGGGGATTCTGGGTTTCATTCAACACCTTAAAAGTCAGCTATATGTGCTGCAGGTTAAAGTGAGGAGCAGCTTACTGCGTGGGTAAGATGGCAAAGCAGTTATTCCTTTTCTAAGTGCAAGACAACTGCAGCCATGGTCTGCTACTAATACTTAAATAGTAGTCTGACAATCTTTTTTGCCACTTACAAATCCTACAAACATCTAATTTTTCTCATCTTTAAAATGTGAATAATAATGCTTTACCATTAAAATGAATTATTGGGGGTTTTCAAGTGCCTAAATAAAGAATTCTGCAAATATTCTGATTATCGTGATAGACTTTTCTATGCCTCATGCATGAAAGTGTGGTATTTTGTAATAATAACACATAAAAAAAGTTAATTAATCTTATTTTTGAACATACACACCTTTTCCTTACAATTACTAAGCTTTCCCATTCTAATTGATCTACCATGCTTTGTATTTTTTTAGTTTGCATTCTGATATCAAAATGTTTTCCACTAAGAAGTTCCATATTTAATTCAGTTGCTTATTAGATTTTCATTATTAGAATCAGTGAGAGATAGAGTAGACACAACTACTCACTGTGATGTATAAAAATGCAATTTTTATCTTATTTAACAGGTATAAAAATATTGTATTCAGAGAATGTCCAACTAGAGCTGGTAAAGGATATGCTTTGTCTGAAAAATCCTTATTTTATAAACACTGTTTTTGGAGCTCTTAAAAGGTGTAGATGATTCAATACTGCCATTCAACTATCTAACATAAACTCCAAACATTTTTGTTTTCTATACATGATGCCTTTCTAATTCATGGAAAAAAAAGAAATTGTTACTGATACAGAGCACAATACAGAGCAGTAGTAAGTGATGCCTCAGACTGAGGCAATCTGGCTCATAATCTCCCTGTCTGTGTTGTGTCCATTTCCTTTTTAATGACACAGTTCTGTGTAGGCATATATGGATAGGCATAAAAGATATTAATAATCTACTCATAAAATGCAGAATTCCCGTTGAAACTTTTGCTAGTTGCTAAATTTCCTATGAAGAGAGCCCTTTCAAATTCCTTCCTTTTCCAGAAGTTCTAAAATTGTTCTTCTTTCAGGGTTGCTTTATTTATTTTGTTCTGAATTTTAGTTTTGGTTTCTGAGCAAAGAAGTATCTCATCAATGTCTGTGTTCCCACGCTATTCCCATGAAAATCTCACTCAGGCTTGCAGACAGATGCACTGCAGATCCTGAGAGTACTAAGAGGGTCCAATTCTGTGAAGCGCTGGGCATTTCCTGTATTTCCCCAGGATTGTGCCTTACGAGTACGGTTTCTTCCTGAATTGTTCCAGCTTTCCCAAACTTTGTGTGGCATATTACAAGAATGTAGTTCACAGTTTCTAAGCTTTCAAAACTTTCCAGAGGGAAACAGCACACAAGAGTCCAAGTACACTTTTGGCTTTCATACCAATACCAGTTCCCTGAGGAGAGTTTGAATTATTCTGTATTTTAGTTAAGAGGGACTATTACAAGTATGAAACATTTTCTGCCAATACACTTTTGACTGAATCTTATGTTCACACTCAACTCTTCTAGAACCAATTTTTCACAAGCATTTTAAAATCCTGACCACCACGATAATGAAAAAAACTCTAAAAGGCTGCAAATCCCATTTCATCACACCAGAAGAAGAGGTACTTTATTAAAAGCAGTTAGTCTGATGATTGGTGGAGTAGATTTATCACAAAATGGCTGTATTTATTATAAAAAAGATTTTGTGGAGTGATTTATATGAGTAAGATAAATATAAAATTCTGTATCCACCCACCTTAATCCCTAGTTTTGCATGTAAATTTAAATTAAAGGCTAGCTGCAGTAAGGGTAGATATCTCTTTTAAAGAAATCTATTTCTTTCTTGTGTCTTGGCAGCAAAGTAAGCAGAAATATGGCTTAGTGAAAATAAACTGTCCAACCAACAAACAAAATAACAACACTGTACCAATTATTGTATGAGTGCCTGTTTTTCATGGGAAAAAATGGAAGAATGCAATACCCTTGACCACCCATGTACTTTAGGCCTCCAAACTCAGTGTTTGCAACCTGAACTCAGCTCAGGAAAGAATGGGCTGTGTATGCAGCAAGTTGCAAACTTGTTGTGTCTCTCAAACAGCAGTATAAAATGAAAGTTTATACATATATATATATATAGCCATGATAAGCTAACCCACAGATGAATTAGATCAAGATTTTTCAGTCTGTCTTTTTAATGCTTATTTCTTCACTGTTTCTTCACTTATTTCTTCACTGACTAGTCTAGTCAAAATTTGCACCACTCTGATCACTTTTCATAGTCAAATCCTATTCCCTAACCTCTGGGTTTGATATGATTTAGAAAAGAGAGGAACATCCAGATGAGAGGCTAGGGACTATTTAGAGAAACTGAATGTATTCCAACCTGTGAGACTAAAGGAAATTGACCCAGGCATGCTGAAAGAGATGGTTGATACCATTTCAGGACAACCTATGTCAGTGAAAAGTCATTACAGTGGTGGAGTGTTCCTGATGGATGGAAAAGACTTACACCTATATTCAAAGGAAGCAAGGAAGCAATGACTCTAAGCCTGTAAGCACATCTTACAACAGGGAAAGATCATGGAGTAGACCTTGGAATCCATTTCCAAAGACATGAGTCACAGGAAGGCAATAGGGAGCGATCAACATCAATTCACTGGGAATAAATCATCCTTGACCAACCTGATTTTTCTTTCAAGATGTAATCACTACACAAGAAGAGAGGAGATAATATACCTTAACTTCCATAAGATACAGTCTCCTTAAAAAGTCTCATTTGAAAGCTGGAAGTACAAGCTGGAAGAGAAGATGGTGAAATGGGTTGGAAACTGGACTAACATAATTCAAAATTGCCAGTCCATTAAAACTGACATCTTTAGCTAAGGTATCTAGTTCAAAACCAGCTTATCTCTTAAAGTTTTTAGAATGTGGCAAAACTAATCTGTTCTGAGTTCCTAACAGAATCTGGAAGCCCCTTTTAGATGCAGGACAAAATGGCTGAGAAGATAATGCCAAACATTGCTGAGCACAGAAGAGCCGTTCTGCACTCAGCCTGTGGAAAAGATAAAATTCTATGAAAACTACAATCAGTGATATTACAGGGACTTCCCTAAAATTCAAAGAATTTGGAACCTTTGGAAGCTGATATATCTCCTGCTATGTGCACAGAGTCCTACAAACTGTAAGAATTTCTTCTGAAGACATCAAAGAAATGCATAAATTCAAGCCTGAAATCCAAGAGGGAAAACAATGGTGGCTCAAAGTATACCCTTACAGTTGCTGAAGATGTGACAGGTTGTCTTGAAGTATTTACCATGGACATTAAGAAAACAAATAATGTCAGCAGAAGGAGACAGTGTTGCCATAAGTAGCAATAAGAAATTTCTGTGGGTTTCCAAGCGGTCTGAGGAAACTCAATTTATGTTTGTTAGAATGTGATGGTATTTACAAGGGTATGTAGCTTCAAAACTACAACTGAACAGGACTAAAGAACCCAAGCTTTCAGCTTAGTAAACACCACACAAAATACCATGTATTTTAACACTCGCCCTCCTGATTGGTATGAGTGTTATGAAACCTGAATATTCCTAACAGAGTAGTCCTGAATCCTGGCACTAGAAGCATCTAGTTCTGGAGAAACCATAAGTTGTTTGTGTATACATAGAAACAACTCTGGCATACAAACAAGTACATTGCAGCAAGTTTGCTGATATTTTTTTTTTCCTCCTATGCTGAAAATTCCATTGTTAAGTTATTAGGAAGTTGAGACTAAGGAAAATATGTCACAAAAGATTGATTTAGTATTTCATTACTAGAGAGGCACTTCAGGATAGCCTCTATCTTCAACAATTCTGTTCTCTCATATGAAGCTATAGAAAAGCTGCCGCAGCTTCAGATTTCTGGCTTCCATTAAAAATCAAAATGTTCTGAAAGCAGTTAAATACTGTTCAGACCATCACTGATTAAAAAGTACTGAAAGTGCTGAAAAAATTATTATTTCCTCTTATTCCTATTTATTTGCAAGTTAGCATACATTACATGTATTGTAAAATTTAAAAGATTTCAACAACATAGTTAGCTTTTTCCTTCCCTTCCCTTCCCTTCCCTTCCCTTCCCTTCCCTTCCCTTCCCTTCCCTTCCCTTCCCTTCCCTTCCCTTCCCTTCCCTTCCCTTCCCTTCCCTTCCCTTCCCTTCCCTTCCCTTCCCTTCCCTTCCCTTCCCTTCCCTTCCCTTCCCTTCCCTTCCCTTCCCTTCCCTTCCCTTCCCCCTTTCCCTTTTCCCTTTTTCCCTTTCCCTTCCCCTTTTCCCTTTCCCTTTTCCCTTCCCCTTTTCCCTTCCCCTTTCCCTTTCCCACAAAAATTGCATGAAACAAAGTAGAAGCAGCAGCTAGTCTGACCTCTGTGTCTTACAGGCAATTATCTATCATGCATTCCAAAGAAGTAATCTTCAGGAGACTAAAATATTCAGGAGATTCAGGTTGCACGTCAAAAGTATTTGGCAGTAAATTAATTTATTAGATTAATTTAAATAAGCCAGATAGAATAAAAGAAAGAAAATTTTGTGTAGAACGTTATGACAAAGGGAAAGAAAAATAAATCAGTATTTCAGCTAGTTGTGTCCAGTGAGTCGTCTTGTAGATTTGTTTAATAGTGTGACTGGATGCTAAGCAGAAGAGAAGAGAGTCCACATACCATCCCTGGGTTTCCCTGGTCTGTATCTTATTTCTAATTGTGATGAATGCCTCAGACAAAAGCATAGCCAGACTTTTGTCCTTTGAAAACCCCTGACTAGCCATGGATAATCATTCTGTTCCAATGCCTAGAGGTGATGAAACAAAGTGTGAGCTTTTATTTTAGTTTGTATTTTCCTGAAAAACTAAAGCAAGGAAGTTGCCGACATACTGATTCATGAGCAAATCTCAATCTTTTCATAACCTAATAAAGAAATTACTGTAAATGGGAACTGCTGGAATGAGAGACTTCTGAAATCATCTCACATCTTTCCAAAGACATGGAAAGATGGATCCAATCTGGTTTCCTAGGAAGTAACCTAATTTGTTTTAAGGACTTGAGATGATTCCAATCTGCAACTTTCTCTTGCAAATGGTGCAACAATTAACTGTTCTTTTGCCTTTAATGTAATACAACGTTGAACTTTTAATTGCATTTTGTAGCAAATGACTCAATCTTCTTATGCCTTTGTTGGCAAGACTTAAAAGTCAATCACTCTTAGATATCTTTTCCACATTCTTACGTACAGTTAGCAAACCACTTGCTATAGTTTAGTTTTGGTTTTGATTCCCAAGTGCTTGCCAGGAATGAAAGATATGATACACTACAAAAACATTTACTTCTGAAGTGACAGAATTAACCTTAATTCTATCTGTGAATATTTATTTGGATTACCAGTGGATAAATGAACTTTTCCAGGAGTTATCACTGATCATGATCCCATGTAAAACCCTGAGAGCAGATCTTAATTAAACTTAAGAGAAATCATTGGGAAGCCTTCTTTGACTTTGGCAAGCACAGAATCATTTCCTAGATCACTGAAGACTATCTTCCTATATATTTTCTGACTTCAAATGCTACAGAAATTGATGCTTCTTTTGTTAATTCAATCTCACTTTCATCAGATGTTTTATTTGACTTCTCAGTTTTACAAGCTGATGCTGAAATAAAGTTTGAGAACCAACTTTGGTACCTGGGAACCAAATGAATTGTCCCCCATTCAACTGGCTGAATTGAAGAAAGAAGGGTCATGACATGCCTGTGTCACGGTGTTCCTCGTGTGAGAAGGAAGCAAACTGTTGCTCCACCTCGTGCTCAGAAAGACTTCTGTCACCTAAATCACAAATCCAAAAAGACTGCCAGCTATAGGAAAGTGCCATAAAACAATTAGGCTTTATAATTTATAATTTAGCCTTAGTTAGAGGAACCAGGTTAAAGCAATCTTGAAGCTCTTTCCAGAATTCCTAACAACATAATACAGCTTCTAATATCAAAATTGCCTGAATAGAAGCTGTAGCAAAGTGGGGATCAGCCTCTTCTCCCTAATAATGAGCAATGGGATTGGAGGAAACAGCCTCAAGTTGCACCAAGAGAGGTTTAGATTGAACATAAGGAAAAAGTTTCCACACTGAAAGTGTGGTCAAGCATTGGAACAGGGAAGTGGTGGAGTTACCACTCCTGTATATGTTCAAAAAACATATAGATGTAGTGTTTGGGGACATGGTTTAGTGTTAGATTCATGGTTGAATCTTAGATATCAGCCTTAATGATTCTATTACTTTACTTGAAAGTAATTTTCTCAAAGTAATTTAAGATCTTCTTACATGGAATTATTTTCTATGTCCTATACAAACTTTGGTGTGAACAACTTACCTATTACCTATAAATGAAATTACCAAAATCTTTTAAAAATAACTTTAGTTCAAAATAAAATAGGCAGTGGGGCAGGAATCCTACAATGAAATGCCTGTCTCATTTGGACAAATTCCTCCTGCAGGTGGGGATCATTGCTCTCTAACACAGTGGGATCAGTATGGTTTTAATAAACAGCTGATGGGCCCAAGACTTGGGAGAGTCACAGGCAGAACTGGTAAAATTTTCATCAGGTACCACCTTTTAGTGGAAGAGCAGCTGCTCTATTTGGGAAAATTTTATTTAGCTGAGAGAGTCAATTCCAGAGTGTCTAGAAACTGACAGAGCAGATGGGTCTGTTGAAGAGGTAGAAATGAATTGCTTGGTAAACACCAGAGCTCTCAGATATTATAGCTGACCTGCACCAGTGCTTGCAAGAGTGGGAACTTCATATGTGCACATACAAAACCCGTGGGACAAAAACAGTGTAACTGTAATTATTACTTTGATTGTAGCCATTAGAATTCAGTGAAAACTGTAAGGAGAGATTTAACAGCTCACACAACTTCTGTGGGAACTTCAGATAACCACACAGACCTCCACAGGAATTAAGAAAGAATTTCCCATGCATTTTATGGAAGTTGCATATTCCATGTGGATTCACACAGGGAGGTAATTTACTAGTGGGAAGAACCAAGTCAATTTCTCATTTTGAAAGGTGATATTGATAGTGTTTTTGGGGCAGAATTTGCTAATAGTACTGTAAGATCACCAGACTGCTGGAAATGCAAATTTATGCCTTTTTATTCAAGCTAATCTTAAAGACCATCTGCTAGAAGATGACAATGATGTGTCATTGATAAAGATGTATCATTGAAGAAGATAAAGGTATAATTTATTCACATAGATTAATGAAAAAAATCCACTCTTTAATAGCTAGGAGAGAGAATCTTTAAAAAATGCCTCCAAACTGGGAAAAATTATGTGCAGACTTTTTTTTAATAAATTTCTCAGTCCATCCTGTATCAATAAAAATAGTCTTGCTTTTTAAAATTTCTACTTAATTCTTCATACACACATCATAGCTACATATCACGTGTTTCTCAAATGAAGCTTTTACATTTATGTCATTTCCATAACATTAAATATAAATTATTCATTGTATTTGCTGTCTAAAACTGTTTTGATTTTCAGTTGTAGAGATAGTCACCACCCACCAATTTCAGATCAAAATTATCAGTCATCATCTCCATATTTCACCTGACACAGTCCAAATCTTCATTGCTAATGTTTTACTCCCTGCTTCTGATCTGAACTCTGACAAAGACTGTGACCATGTTTGTTTGTTTCTTTCTCACAGTATGCCTTCTTTCCTGGATCAAAAACACGCGGATGAAAGCCTTGTTCAATGGCTTAGTTTTTCAAATACTGTCAGTCATTGCATCCAGCAATTATTTCCGCAAAGACATATAAGTTTTCCTTCCCATGTCAAATGCTGCTCCTAGCCCACTGTTATTTGAAGACAAGATAATGAGTGTTTTTTAAAATGTTTTACCGATTAACAATTCTGTGACTTTTTTTGTCTGTCTCCTAGTGTGAATTGCTTTACCTTGGTGTTTAGACTGAAATCTTGAAAAAGGCCTTTTACTGAAATTGAGCACCATACTTGCAGCAATTGAAGAAATAATAATAATGGTGATATTGGTAGCCTGCTAGTATTTTTGCTTTAGTTCTCATCAAGAGCAGACATGATTACACTTCAAAATCCTATTTTAAGTAGTGACAGCATTATTTGTATTACTGAAGCACTCAAAAGCCACAGATTTGGACCACAACCTCATTGTGCAAGATCCTGTACAAACAGGGCAGAAGAATTACCCATACACCAGAAGGAATGTAACCAGCATAAAGCAACAATCCTCATGCAGTCTGATGTGGGAGTGCAAGGAAAATGATAGTTTGTGTCATATAAATAACATTTTAATTATTCTGGGAACACTGGGATCTTGATATCAAACATTTTCAGATACCCCAGCAAAAGAGTACAGAACTGAAAGCACTTGGAACAGTCAATGAGACAGCTTTGCTGATGTGTGTGGGCATGATCCTCATAAGGAAAAGTGTGAAGGATTCCAGCCTTCTGTGTTTTGGCTTTTCTCACAATTGGGAACCCTATAAGTATTTTTCTGAAGCATCTAGGCTATCATTAGCCTGAATATTACAAAATATAGAATATTTTTGATCTAGAATATTTTGGGGTTTTTTCCTTCATTAACTGTTTCATCTTTTAATTTTTAGTGAAACATGAACTGCTGTTATCCTTCCTTCTTCCCCATTCCCGCTTTCCTTTTAAAGAGGATCATCCATTTCCAAAATATTCAGACCCTTCAGCCCACTGCTGCTCCAGGGGTCAATATGCCCTTATGCCTCTTTTCTCTTTTTCTACTTTCATATATAAATGGATTATGAGAAACACTGACAATTCTGGAGCTTTTAAAGAACTTTTTTTATGCAATTTATGTTCTTCATGGACTATACTGACGTGCCTTTATCTTGCAGAAATGAGATAGTTTCTGAAGTTCTATCACTGTCATGAAGATAATATTTGTAAAACTTTGTGAACTGTCCATATATATAGTACAGCTCATAAAAAATATGCATTAAAGATTTTACTATATCATGAATAGCATCATTTCTACATTAACCAATACTCATTAGGAGCTACTACTGGGTATTATGTTACAGACCACAAGACTGAAGCATGTTTTTTGTCAGTGCATGCTTGCATGCTGAATTTGTTGCAAAATTAGAGTGTGAAATGCCAGTTGTTTCTCTACAGTCTTTCACAGGATTGTGCAGCAATGTAACATAGTCACTGTAATGCAGTTATTGAAGGTAATACTCATAGTCAAAGGAGACTTAACAGGAAAAGGGCACTTGTCAACAATGTTATCACTGTGACTTAACAAAAAATGACTTAGAACTTAAACTGTGTATGTATGTGCTCACATTAATATCAGTCAGTGACAAAACACAGTACCAAAAGCATACAAGGTATGTTAACTGGAAGGAATCTTTTGCCCGTCTTGTGATTGACCCCACCTACACCATTTGCAAGAGATCAAGGAAGTTTAGAATTAGAAAACACACGTGTTACGGAAGGATGGTAGCCAAAAAAAGCACTCCTACAGGCAGACACCGATGAAGTGCTGCCTTGGAATTCCTGTATCCCAGCTTTCACTCCACCCTACGGGTAGCTTGGGCAGGAGCAGCGGGACATCTGACCAGGCTCACGTTCTGCAGGGCCCTGCAGCAGAACTACTGATGACCCCGAGTGATTAAGGGTCAACAAACTTTAGCCTGAAGCAACTGTTCTATGAACTTTGGCACATTCTGAGTTGGCTCCTGCTGGTTTGTTGCCTTTGGCTCTTATCTTGCAGTTTAGCAAGGATTGTGAAATTCTGAATAAAGTTACAAGACATATCGGTTCTGTCTCAGTGACTCAAGGTCTTACTCTTCAAATGTTCTTGGTCTTCAAAATTCTTTTGGCAAACAATCTCATCTATCAGCCAAATATTTTCCAATAGGTGTGTCAAAGGACCCAAAAAAAAAAAAAAAAAAAAAAAGAAAAAAAGGAGAAAAAAAGAAAATTTTGTATAAATATATAAAAAGAGGTAGAAATATCATATGGGACTGGGAAACATTATCAGAGATTCTGTGTGGTAGCACTTTTAATAATTACTTGCATTCTATGTATGCACAAACTTCAGCTATGTTTTGAATTCAGTACAGTGTGTTGTTTTCAGGTGGATAAAGAGAACAACTCCTTCAGAAAAGTGCAAATATCTAGGGGACACGAAGAGAAAAAGAGTAAAAGAGCAACATACTTTTGGAAGTATTTATAAACTTAATCCCATTGACTCCTAAACTTTAACTTGCTTACAGAAGAGAAATTTTAACATAAAATTAACTAGACTTCTGAAAATCTTGCTATGCTTTCAAAGCAGAACTTAAGCTCTTGGAAGAAATTATAAATTCTTCCTTATTAAAAGTGGAAGGAAGAGAACATATAAATCCCCAGACTAATTTGTTTCTTGGCAATATTTCACAATATTTGACAATCACGTCTTCCTGAAGTACAGAATGGCTTCTAGGTAGATAGGTTCTCTGAATTAGGAAAAAAACCCCAAAAACTCTTTTCCTTATATACAATCCGTATGCTCTGATTTTTTTCCTGTAATTTCTGTATTTCCAAGACATTGTCCACAGAATGTACTAAACTAGGTGAGAAACATGTTAAAGATTTTTTTCCTTTCCTAAGAATACAGAGGTTTTAAAATACACTGAAATCCCTAAGCATGTTGAAACATCATTCAGTGATGAAGATCACCACAGTGCTAGCAACAGCAAAACTAGATATTTCTTAAATTGCTTTTGTATTGGTAAAGCAGTAAAAGAAGAATAAGACAAATTGCATGTGACTGTGTAGCAAACTTCCACAATGAGCCAACACAGCTCTGTTTGAAAGCTGGATATGAAATTGGCTCTATCACTTTCATGTTTTTTGCTATCTGCCTTGAAATTATCACCCCATGGATTCTCCAATCAGATACCTAATTATTGAATTTAATAGCAGAAAAATCTGAATTTTAAATATTAAACATTTAAAATATTATATATTTTAAATTTATAACGTTATCTGAAAGTTCCATCACGCTTCCAAGGACACCTATCCAGTCAATCTTTTGAGGTGGTTTGAAACTCATTACATTTCAAAGGAATGGTATATTTAATCCCACATAATCTTGCATTTACTCATTGGTACATGTAAGCTGTGTTCACATTCCTAAGGTTATAACACTGAGGTTAAAATATGCTGGACTAAGAGTGACGGCTCTGTAAAGAAAGTGCATTTTGAAGGATCACACACTACTGAGTGGTTAACTCCATCATCTACTCCTCCCTCTTCTATGAAATTAAAGCCTACTTCAGTTTGCCATTGCAGTGTTCAGACTCAGTGGCCTATAATTCCTCACCAGATGTCTCCCATGTGCAGGTTTTTTTGTCATCTACCAAACTGCTGTGGGAGAATAAGCTTCCAGTCCAGTACCATTCACATACAGACAACATTGTCTTCTCAGAGTGGGAATCCAAAACTTCAGAATAACTTTGGGAGGTTAAAGGATCTCCTGTCTCTCCATCTCAAGCAGTAGCCTGCTTGCCTTTCTCTATTCTTCATGGCAATGCTTTACTATTATTTTCTATGTAATATGTGCAGTATTATTTAAAACACAGTAGTCATATTTCACCATGTATTGGGTGTAGGATACAGGGAGTGTCAAGTACCATTACAGGTTGTTTGGATTTTTCTTCTCTTTTAAAACAAGGATAGTACAAAAATGTCATATAGACAGTGTGGTAAGAGAAAGTAAATAGAACAAACTTTCAGAGCACAAACTATGTGTTATGGAGTAAAAACAGATAAATTAAAAAAATTCCTAATCTCTACATAACATAGAAAGGTTCTTCAGTTAGTTTGAAGAAAATTAAAATAGTGGCAACACACTGGAATGTACAGAGTCTATTTATAGAAAGCCCCACTATGTAGAAGCCCATGCCATCCAATTAACAATTTACAACACCTTCATTGTATAGTGCAGTGCAGAAAGTGGAAGGTTGTTTCATTTCTGTATTTCCAGACGCGTGTCATTTCCAACCCCGTATTTAATAGTGTGTAACTGCCTGAAGGGGAGAGATCAGAATGTGTGGCATGTCTCACTGAGAGGAATTTTGTGCATTAAAAAACCCCAAACCACGGTCTTTCAACTATTAAACTGAGAGCTAACCAAATTCCTTGCTTCCACCCTGTCTTTGAAGTTCAAAAAAAAAATAAAAAAAACAACAAAAAGAACAAAAAAGAAAAATGAAAAAAAGACAAGAAAAGGAAAAGGGAAAGCAAGCGAGACATGTAAGAGAGTGAGGAAGAGACGGGAAGAAGGAGAGCTCAAGAGGAAAAAATGTCCTTACAAGAGAGGTATATGTAAAGGACCAAAAAAAAAAAGTTTTCCATGATGTCATTCACAGCAGTCTGTGTCTGGAAAAGTACTTGAAAAGGCAGACATGGATTTATTCCATTTCAGCAATGCAAACTATTCATGCCACATTTTCAAACCATGCTCTAGAAGTAAAGAATATTATGTAGAAGGCATATGACTTCTTTCAAATTATCAGAAGATAATTATTTATTCACTGCCCATAAACCAATTTGACCAAGCTGATATTTTAGGAATTGTCATTTCCTCTTTACTTTTCAGAATCCATTTTTTTCCCCCAATTTCCTTCTGCTTTGCAATCTGCTTCCTCCTCCCACCTTGCTTCTTGCTTTTCTCTCATCTCTCACTCAAAGAAGCTGATGCAAGGCTTTTTCCTTCTTTCTTTATGTGTGTGCTTCTACTTTCCTGTGCTCTCCATCTACTGGCAGAAAGATTAAACTGTTGTCACTGTTTTTCTAACTCAAATTCTGTCTTCATTCCCTCGTTCTGTTCGCCTTTGTCTTGGACTCAAGCCTGAAATTCTTTCTTAGATAAAACACAGGAAATTCTCACCAAAAGACATATTTACATATTACATTGTTTCTTTCCCCTTTAATACAGCTTTTCTTTCTTGAGGTTTTGCATATTCTCTCTTCAGCTAAATTATTCCCCTCCTCCTCTCCTCCCCCCAAATCACACTTAAAATAACCACAACTGCAAGCAGAGACGTGAATTTATGGAGTCTGAATTCAATACTAGCAAGATTGACAGCATAAACAATTATTAGTGATGCAATTGTCCCCCAGGGGCACTGGCCTTCAGTCCATGGCTGGGAAAACATCAAATACCTATCATTGCACTAAGTGCCAATATTCTACCTTGGTCAAGTCACAGGTAGACTTGTTGTGCAGCTGTATATTAGAAGAGAAGAAATTCAAATGTTTATAGAAATGAGCAAGAATGTGGCTGCACAGCCATTCCAGTGCTCTTATTGGGAGTGATCTGGTTAAAAAGAGCCATGGAATATGCAGGAAGCAAACTGTACTTTGGAGGAGGGTGGGTACAATTTGGTGTAAGTAACTATAGTGACTTTAGGCAAGATGCAGAGCCAGAGTAAAAGTCAGAGAGGTGGAAAATGCAAAGAAAATAGAAGGAATACAGGAGCAAATGAAAAAAGAAAAAAAAAAAGGAGAAAGACAATAATGAAAGAAGAAAACAAAAATGAAAAAAGGGGAAAAAAGCAAATAGAAAGAAGAAGAAACAGGAAAAAAGACACTTTAATAACTCAGGAGCATAGTTAAGTTAAAGTAAATCATAATTTTAAAATAATTCTGATCTTTCCTGTTTTTATATACACAATTATGCCAAAGGGGATTTAAATTTCATAATATCTCAACATGGGCCAAAATCCCATCAAGCACCAAACTTCTGGATATGAATTACAGAGGATTACTTAAAAATAGTTTTATAGTAACACTACTTTATAATAAATAGAACAATTCCTATCTTGTCAAGACAACTTTTTAATATTAGTTTAAATGGTTATTAATAGTTGTTATCACTTTGGATATTAGTACAACAGTACTCCAAGCAGTAGTTTTCTCAGTAAATTTTTGGCAGCTCAGATATGATTGTCTGCAATCATTATATAGCTCACATGCTTTGCCTGGCAGTACTGCATGGGACAGCTGTGTGGTTTGAACCCCCTCCCTGAATCACACAAAGGAGGAGACAGAAAGCAACTGCAGCCCTAAACCTAAGCATTATCTTACAACTGAACTCCTGAAATGACACTATTTTTTCCATCTTCAAAACACTCTGATCTTTCCCTTCTCCTGAATTGCTGAGGGATGAAGTGAAGGCTCTCAGCCACATTATGGTATTCAATCAGTGCTATTTGGTTTGACTGCTTCCTTCCCAGTGATCTAAGTCCTTGGAGATGTAATAAGTACCCACAGAGTCTGATAGAGATACAATGAATTTCTTCATAGAGCTATCCAAAACTAAAACTAAAGGTGTCCTTGGCAAATTAGGAGTTAACGAACAATTCAGCTTCTAACATCAGTTTGTCCCAGCTGAAAGTCTTTTGCAACACTGTTGAGCTGTATAAAGTTGCAGCCTTTTGTCACCTATTTGTCTGTTGGCAAAAACTTGAAGTTTTTTCCTAGCTTTAAAGCCCCTTATCCCCAGTTCCCATTAAATCTGTAATCTAGCTTTCTGCAGCAAGTCTCCAAGTTCTGTTGCTTTCCATCCCTTCATACTGTCCAGCAAGGGGACCTACTGACCCTTTCTGAGAGTCTCCTCCAGGTAATTTAGAAGGTATCTTGAGTTATTACTGAACAGGATGGAAACAGTCACAAATGTATGAATACTTCTTTTTCTTTGGAACATTTTATTCTCATTTCGGCACAGATCTTCAATGCTGTTTTAAGGAATTACATCATTAAAATCCTTATGTTAGTCTGCATGTGCTGTAATTAATCCCCCATCATATCCTCCAATTACTTCCTCTCAAAGAGGTAGAAGTCTAAAAATGGTGAGATGTATAGATGTAATAACTGATGCAATATATCTCAGTACAATTTAAACAGGAAATTTCAGATTCCTTCTTTTCAACAGTTTTCCAGAAATGTTTGGCATTTACTACTTGCTGTGAAAGGCTCTATCAGGCATGAAACAGAGAAGGCATGTGTCACTAGGAGAATTTATGTTGAGATAAAACTCAGTGCAAGAGAAGCAGCCTCCATGTAAGAGAAATAGCTCAGTAAGGGCTTCCATGTACAGCTGTCAGTGTTTCAGAGCATGTCTGTGGCTGTGTGGGATCCAGCTAGACTACTTTCCTCTCCCCAGACCTGCAGTAGACTAGAGGATCTGTAAAAAGCCATGGAAATCCCAATGACAAACTGTGATTCTTGAGTAAAATGCAAATCCTGCATTAGGGCTTCATTGCATGAGTGACAGTAAGCCTGTGATGATAAAGTGCAGCATCTGTTGTTTTGATGGGTTGTAAACTTTTTCCCAGAAAAAAGCCTAAGCTTGTTTTGAGATCAATTTACTTTTAAATTCCAAGATATCAGTAATTTCCACAGATTAAATCCTTAAAAATGAATATCCCTTGTTTTTAAGAAGTAGTGATTACTTGCTGTGTACCTCATCTTTCTAATCACCATAGCATGCCGTGATCGTTTTTGCAAATGCTGACTGACACTAAAATTAATGCAATTCCATACAGATGTATACACCTCTGCATTGTAGCAATTTAAACAGCAACAAAAAATTACTAATAAAACTTTTCAGTGCTTAGTGGATTTTTTTCCTTCAGAGAAATAAATTCTTAATGCCACTAATATAAAGAAGCAATTTACGTATGTTGTAGCAATTTTGCACTCACAGGCTTCTAATTGAAAATGATTTAAGAATTTTTCCCATCTTTCCACATGCATGCAATAAGAATGCCATAGCTCACCTCAGAATTTAAATTTTTCAATGCAGAAATGCACTATATAGATCGTATACTGACAGGGAAAATTTGCAAAGTACTTTTAAAAAAACCCTAGTGATATAAATGTCATGTAAGCCTTTCTTGGCAGGTGCTGAAAAAGAGTTAAAATTTCATACTGATATACAGTTAAACATATTTAAGCAACTTCAGGAGAAAAAGGGAAACTTGGTATGGATTCAACTCAATCCATGTGGAAGAGGACAGACTTGAACTAAACTTATCAGGCATTAAAAATGGACCACAAATGGGAACATTTCATGTATCATTTGGCATTCAGAACATATTGTCAAGGAAACCAATGCCCAGCAAACTCTCAAAGATTTAGGCTTGACCAGCTTGATATCAGAGTTGTTTAAAAAAAGGCTGATATCCTGACATTCTATCAAACCTACCATGTCTAGAGAAACTGAGCCTTCTATTGTTGGTTTCACAAGAGGAGAAAGTTTACTGATGAAAAATAATCTTTCCATTTTTTTAAAAAAGTGCAAATGCACCCAAGTATATACACAGCATAGTTTTGCTTTCTTCCTTCTCAGGCTTATATCTAATGTAGTAGGCTGAATCCCTGTCCTCAACGCTGCTAGTCTGCAAAACCAGACTGTATGACAAAACAGAATATTCACCACAGTGTTAATGCAGACTTATCTAAAATTTGCTATTCACTGTGCTTTGAAAGTTCTTTAGGCTGTCTTAAACCAAGGGAACGTCAATGCCCACCCACTGTTACCATCGCCCTAATATTTAAGTTAGCCTTTTAACCTAATGGTTGGAAACAGCTTTTAGGAGAAGTAATTTGCTCATAATTTTCACCTGGAAGGTTTCATTAAATGAGCAGTTTAGGCATATCCACAAACTACTGGAAGGAGACAAGGCTGCCAAGAGACTTCTCTGGCAATATGTATGCCATCATGAGAAGCATTTATCTGCTTGAAAGGGGTGCAAATAACTAAACAGGTTATTTTATCCATGTGTAGTAGATAAAAAAATCTTTTTCCCCAATTGCAAATTGATGTCTTCGTATTTCTTTACTTTTCCAATATAAACATTGCTTTGGGACCAATTTTTAAATCAGTAAGTGACCTAGAAATTTTCACTTACAGTTTTTTTCTTCAGTGTAAGCATTTTGTTGTCAAAGTTACAATATGTCATTTCTAAATATAAACTCAAAATAATGGTCATTACTTTTTGTTCATTATACCTTTTAACTGCAGCATAATGCTTTAATTCTGCAAAAATGTATCTGCCTATGCCCAAGTGCTTGATGTCCCCCCATGCAGGGCCCCTCATCTAAAAGAGGAAGACACCAGGTGGCAGCATACAGTGAAAAAATGTATTTTACATTTCTAACAGCACAATTAGTGATATTATAGCTGAACAAGTCATAAACTTTTTCTTCAGTTTATAGAAAATGATTATCAAACACAACCAGGTGGAGACAGTGTCGAAGACAGTGTCAGCAACTCTACAAAAGGCAGAAAACCTGTGGAAAAAACCAGTATATAAGCATGGTTGCTATAATCAAGTTGCAAGAAGAGAGAGAAATGTAAATGTACAACTTGACATCTTGGCAAGTCTCAGAAGCCTTCATGCACAGCACTTCAAAAGCAGGGTATTTTTCTAGATTACCAATATTTTGTTGAGATTTGTTGGGAAACAAGAGCAGATAACCTAATACATGTATTTCCTGGGTCATGCCGTACCTGTATAAAATTGCAAACCTCTCATTGCATTGTGAATTTACACTGTTCACTCAGGATCCGATATGAGGGAGAGAAAGAGTAGGGGAGAGAGAGAGAGAGACTGCCCCTGACCAAAGGTGACACCTGTCAAACTGTCAAAGATATCGTAACTGGATTCAGTGATTTTGCTTCAAATTGTAGGAGTTTAAAATGAGCTTGCTCATTGCAAAAAAACCCCGAAAAACCAAAAGTAACCACCACCAACCAACAAAACAACAAAAAAACCCCCTAAAAAACCAAAAAAACCCAACCCAAATAAAAAAGTTCACCTTTAAGATTTACAGTGTTTAAAAGACTCCACATAAAGTTTGAAAAACTGTCATTTCATTTGAGATAAAATAAATACGCTTAGGATTAACATAGGAAGAGATACTTAAAACAGATTCTTTTGGGGAACAAGACAGAGTCAAAGAAAATTTTTGAGAAGTTCTTATAACAAATACAACATAATCCTGCTGTTTTCTTATACATGATTGGCAAATGTACCTTTATGGTATTTTACTTTTTGTAGGGTAAAAGACCAACTTGTTAGAATTCAAATGAAATTGTGATTATATGAAGAGTTAATATAATTAATTCCCTTACCTTTTCCAAAATATTTTATTTTAAACATAGATATAAAAGACAATACTAAATTAATCAATTGATCAGGTTCTGAGAAGGCTTTTCTCATCTTGTATTCATAAAAATGATCACGTTTTAAAGAAATAATATTTGAATTAATGTTGCACAATAAGGGTCTTTCTCCCTAATGCTTACCAGATTAACTTTCAGTTTTGCCTGAACGAGTAAAATAAGAATTCAAGGAATACTATAATGGCAGCAAAATTCAGAATAGTTATATGAGGACTTTGATAAATAAGCAAATATAACATTAAATTAAGAAAAGTTATATGAGGACTTTAATAAATGAGCAAATATAACATAATAGTATATTTCAAAGACCAGAATCTATCATTATTTAAATTTAATAATTTAAAATTGCATGACCCACTGCTAAAGATTTGTCAGCACAAATGCACTGACGTATTCTGTATGTGTTTGCATACCTAAAGTTCTCTGAATTTACTATAATGCAGTAGGAAATGTAAACCTTTCAAACCCTTGAAATAATTTGAAAATTGTCATTAATATTTAATTTGAAATAAAGGTTTCCTTGTTCTTACAATATATTTTTTCTTCTTTCAAAATTTAAAAAGTGTAGTTAAGTATCAAGAAACTTGAGATCTTTCTTAATCTACAAATCTTAAAATTATTTTTCACAAAATGATTTGGCTTTCTTTAAAAAGCTCAGATTTTAAAGTATATGATTATGAATCAAAAGCACATTTGGATAAATTATTTAATGCATATAAATTGAAAGTTTGCAAATCTGTCATCTAGACAATACAAATTTTTTGTCCCAATCCAGTAACAAGATTTGTGAAAGTGGACTCCTGAGCTCATCCAAGCCTTCAGTGGTACCAGCAGCTATGCCTGAAGCCCATTCCAGTGCTCAGCCAGACTAGGTAATTTTATACTTGCAGGCATAACTGATGTCTTAAATCACTTTGAGAATTGAATGCATCTTAAATGAATCATTATAGCTAATCTGAAAAACAATCTGCTCCTAGGTACCAGCTATTCTGGTGATAATAGATTCCTGATTACCTTTGTACAGTGTGATTAAGGTTAACTTAGACCCTGTTGAAACAGGAGGAATAAGACTGCCAAGACAAGGAGTAGAAAATAATTACAGCTGTTTTTTTTCACCTGAACAGAAAATAAATAGGCTTCGCAGAAGAGATGTTCAAGGACAAATTTTTGGCCACAACTTTTAGGCCTTAGTTGCTGTCATCTTTAAGCAACCTTTTGTACAGAAGAAGCAAAAAAAAAAAAAAATAAAGAACAACGATAATTGATTCAAGTTTTGCTTAACTGGTTAGCTTTTAACTGGGCATTAGAGAAGGATCTTGCTTTTAGTTATTAAAACACATTTTAAGCACTATAGTCCCATATTTTTCCATAATAATAAAACCACATTTAAAAATAAATAATTTCTGGTCTTTATTGTTAAGAATATTTTAATTGTCCAGATGTAGAGCATTGGTTTGTAGAAAGCAATGACATGTAGAGTATTTACATTTCTTTCTTTCCAAATCCAGACAAGGCACTCCCTTTTTCCAGTGTTTCTCATGGCTGGGGCAAAAGGCTGTCGATTTCTTATTTTTTTAACCTGATTTCAACTCTCAAGTGATTAGTGCTAGCCAAGTGTACATCCTCAAGTGTTAATATAGAAAAATACTTGTCTATTTTGGAGACTGATTAATAAGCCCCCAGAACATAAAGATGTGCTAATTATAGAAGCATGAATATTTTCTTATTCTGTAAATGTAAGTAACATAAGGATGCCAAAACCATTTCTTACTATCCCATCCTGAATTATGTAGGAAATGCGTCTGTTCAGTCACATGAATCCTTATTTTCTCAAGGATTGTCCATATAAGCACCTTTCCAAACACGTCCAATTTGTGGCTCAAACACCCTATTGGTCACATGATGCTATTTCACCCTGACCACGAGATATAACAGTGGCATCCTAAATTTAGGATGGAGGTTATTCAGCTGTATGCTCCTCATAAGCCCAAAATACCAAGTACATCTGCATATCAAAGCCCTTCATGCTGCACCCTGCAGAACGGTAGAGAAACCTTTCCATAACGCTCTGTGGAGAATCCTGCTCTTCCTTGCCCTGCCTGTATTCAGTACGGAGCTCTCTGTGTGTGTGAGCATGCAGATGTGTGCTTAAACACAGGGACATGTCCTGTGCACAGGCATTCCACTGGCAAGAATGGGTTTGGCTATCCAGAAGTGAACCTTCATTAAATGTTAAAAAACTTGTGCATGAAAATATACACACATAACCTCGATTTTATTTAAAATAATATCTATTATTTATTTTCACAGAAAATTCCAAATGACACTGAATTTTAAATACAAATTTTGTTTAATATTTTATAAAATCTTCTCATGAAAATTTAAAATGTCCTGATTTCTATAATGATATATGATTTCTATAATTCTATATGAGTCATTTCCACTAGGACTATCAAACCATATGGATATCCCAACATATCGTGACACTGTTTGAAATAGTTTGGTTTAAATCTGTATAAAGCTGAATGAACATGAATGGACACGGTAAATCTGTACACAAATTTTCTACCTATGAGCTATATCCTGTGTAGTTAATATCTTTCACAAATTCCTTATCAGGAACCAGATCCAAACTCATGTCTCCCTGCCCTGCCTTGCTATTCCCACTACCCAGGTCTGCATATGATGTGGTGTTTAACTTTACAGTCTGATGCAGTCAACTGTTTGCTATAGTTTGTTTAAAAATACCACAAATCATTCCATAATATAACTAATCACCCTTCCACTCCTGTTTACATACTATTAATAAACACAACAAAAGAAGTTCTTGGAGACCAAGCACCTGGAGTCCTTGGAGATCTGCAGTTACTGACTACAAAATGGGAATAAAATCTTTGAGACTGTCCATTACCATTAAAAAGTGGCTCCCTGAGTTTCAAGTGCAGAATAATTTTATTCCTATAGCTAGTCTGACAAAAAAAATCCCCAAACAGAATCCAAATCAAAACTAGAAAAACAAAAGCAAACAAAAAAAATTCCCCAAATCCCCAAAACTAGTCTACCTTATAGACAGAACACCACATTGTGGATTTTCAGAGATCACTACATAGATTGCTGCAGGGTATGGGGAGTTGCAGAGTGTAAAACTTTAGAAGAGAATTGTGTATGCAGAAACTTTAATTTATAAAAACTTTCATTTATAAAAAATTATAAAATTATATAATAAAATGACACTTGCATATATGTTCAACATGATATAGTCATCACAGCGAAAGTCAAAAAATTACTTGCTGAAGCCGAATTAACACATAATATCTAACTCCCAGGAAGTGGTCCACACTTCTGCAAAGCCAGGTTTTAAGAGTTCCCCATATTAGTAGAGAATCCAAAATTTAAAAGGGATGTTTAATACCATAAAAAGTGAAAAGGTGGCTGTGTGCTTCTCAGGATCTGGTAAAATGGGAGATCACCTTCCAGCATAACATGCGTACTTATTTGAGAATTTGTGCTGCTATGTATGCAGTGACAGAGTACAGAGCTCTCTATTTGCTATAGTTATGCACTGATGATAAATTACAAGTGAATTTATTTTTGTACAAGTGAACAATCCCAAATGTAAATGTTTATTAGAACTTCTGTTAACCACAATCAAAGGCATTAGTTAACTTGCTATTATTGCAGTGCAGTAAATGACAGGTGGCCTCTATTTTACTTTTTATAGACTTGTTCTAAACATATATTTATTCTAACTACACTTTTTATTTTAATATTTTATGCCAGATTTTCTGCTGGTCTGGTAACCAGAAGCATTTCAACAAGTGAATAGATGGAGCAGGAGTTATTCTAAGACTTTTCAGCATAGGCAAGACTTAGAAGTCTAGATTTCTGTGCTTCTTGAGGCAGAGGAAACAATAAGTTCAAGAGGGAACAGATAGTATGTCAGGAGTTTCTAGGACATCCGAGCATGTCTGCACATGTTGGTGGCTGGAGTGTTATGAAGAAGAATTCTTCAAAAGATGGAAAACAGCAAAAGAAGGACCCATGCTTCTCATAGTTCTGTGTATCTATGAATGAACATAGCAGGAGGTTCCTTGCCATGTCTGAGCTCTCAGGCCAGCCCTTCCTCACCACCTAGCATGCACTGGACTGGCAGAAAAGTGCCTGCTTGCTCAGAGGCTCCCCTCTGACCCTAAGCATCTGGAACCACCTGACAAATTTTGCCTTAGAATGACATTCTCAGATCAGTAAGGTAGTAGATACCTTCAAGAGGACTAGGATAACTGGATTTGGACATCATAAATCAGCCACAATTTTCCTCTGGCAGCATCTTTCATGAGATTTAGGTAATGTCCTGAGTGATACCACTTCAGAAAAACTACTTTCCTAAATAGCATAGCTCCTTTAAATTATTTTCTCATATGAAACCTCAGCTTATTGTAATAATCAGCTGTTAATAATGTGTTTTTAAGTGTGAAACTTCTAGTATTTTTTGCCACTAAAATGGCCTTTTGAGACCACTTCCATTTTTTCCTCAGTGTCTCTCACGCTTTCTGTTGTACAATCCAAATAATGAATAGTATAATATTTTTATTTCACTTCCAATCTGGAATCACGAGAGAAGTTTAAAAAAATATAACCTTTGTACTCACCCCAGCCTTTGGTTTAGCTCCAGAGCTGGCTACTGAAGAGGGAGATGCTAGGTCAGGAGCATGGATATTAGAAGACAAGTTTGTTTGCGAGTGATTTACTGAAGCAATATCCGCTCCACTTTCAGAACCAGATTCAACATCCTGTAGAAAAATATTGCGAGTCTCTTTAGTAAATTTGAATATGAAATAAAACCATATTTCTGCTAAAAATTGGAAATATTTAGGCAAGCTCACTTAAAAACATATGCTTGCTGTTTTTTTTTTCAATGTGGTGATTTGCTTTAGCTGCTGTTCTGAAATTATAAATCACTACTAACATCAAAGCTATCATTCCCCTAAAGCATAGAATGCAAGGTAAGAAAAATCAGTTAAGGGCTGCAGAAGTTTGACATTTTTCTCTGATATTCAGTATTTCCTGTGTGCTCCCACCTTCTGCCTCTGCAGCACTGCAATCTAGAGAACATCTGTAAGCCATTACACAGATGAAATGACTTCACCATCCAGCAGTTTATACAATTCAGAGGTACGGTTCCTTAGTTTTTTTGAATCACTAGACACTTATCAGCCAAATACCATTTCTGGTTAAAAAGCCCTTACTTTTAATGACACTGATTACATTCCTCTTTCTGAGAATAAAAAGAAGATATACAGTATGTTTTATTGTTGAGGAAGTAAAAATTTAGCTCATGCTTGATTTACTGTATAGGGTGAGGGCAAGGGATTATACTGTTTGCAGATAAATTGTGACACATATCTGGCAAAGACCTGGCTATGTGCAGAACCAGCCATATACTTGTCAGGATTATTAGCTGAGGTGCAGCCTGCATAAATACAGCTATGCAAAAAAAAATCTCCTGAACTCTTAATCCCAGAAAACTCTGTGCAGCCTCAGTTTCTTAATGCCAGGTTCCTAGAATAGGTGAGATACGGGACAAAATCGTCTCAGGGGTTCTGCTCCTGAACTGAAAAGATACAGCACCCTGTGATTCATTAATTCCAGTTAAGTCTCTGGTCTGCCAAGCCAAAGCTGCCATTTAGACAGGTGCCTGCCTCTATGCCATGTATGCCAGTGTGTGGTGTTCTGAAAAGGGTTAGAAATTAGGGACAAAGCTGGACTCTAGGCAAGATCTTGTATTTGAATCAGATATTTCCTGCCAGTGCTGCAATGTGAAGCACTGGGAAATGCAGTAGAGCCATGGAGCATTCTCTGTAGCAGTCATATTTGACTACAGCTGCTCTCAGAAGTTTCTGGTTAGCAGAGCAACGCTGACACAGTGCAGAACCATGATCCCTTCTGCATTACCCAGGTTTTTACATCATACTCAAATGATTTCTTACCATAAAATAAATATGACCCTGAACTCACTACCTAGATATCTTGAAAACCAGATATTTTGATCTTCTGGTCCACAACAATCAAAGGTTCAAAAATTCCTAGGAAATCATTGTCCACAGATAGCATATATTCCATGTTTGATGTAAACTGTCTTTCTGCAGGGCTGCTTTGCAGCATGGGAACAGGTACCATGTCTGATTATCAGGCAGGGTTAATTATACACATTGCCTCCACTCCCTTTATTGCTGTAAGAAATTAGCTGAAGTGCTGGCATGGATTGGTGAGATATAGAGAACAGATGTTAACATTGTATTTCAGGTTTCCTGTGTCATCAGTGTTTAAGGAGCTACCGTGAGATCATTGATATTGAGTGGGAAAATGTATAATGATGAAAAGTGAAATTATGTGATTTCCTCTAAAAATGACACATTGTATAATTTTCAGCTGATCAAACCCAGTGAAATACAGCTTTTCTTACCTACAGACCGCTCACTTAGCAAGAATGAAGCCTGGCTTTCAAAGGAAAAGCTCCTTGTTATTTAAAAGAAAATATCACTAACCAAAACAAATTATATGAATGCTAGTCTAGAGATCTCGGGGCAGTGTTTCTCAGGTTTCTTGAATTGAAAAACAGCTGCAGCACATGTGGGTGAAATTAACAGGAAGCCTGCACAAAAATACATTGGATCAGCCATTTCATGTTCTTCAGAGTTACATGTGTAAACACTTAACAGAAAAAAAAAGAATGCATCAGTCATGTTTGTGAGCTGTCCCATCTCCTTTTGGGTTCCTCTCAGCAAAGAACAATCCTTTAAGTGAATAAAAAACCCCCTACATTCAATAATTCAAGTTCTGCCCAGGATCTTACTTTGAATGGCCAAGGACTTTTGGCCTTCCCCTAGCAGAAAAGTCTGTAGCTCAGACTTTCAGTTTTATGTCAAATGACACATACTCATGTTCCGAGACTGGTGTGACCCCGAGCCTGTGTTGACTGCATTTACAGAAGGTGATAATTAGAGATTCAGAAGTTTTCTGTATCCTGTTGATCTCCCTTTGTTTTATCTGGGAGTTCTTAAGCTCTCATTTATGAAAGGATGCCAAAAGGAAATAATGGATGCTTATATTATTGCCTTCAAAACATGTATATATACCAAAAGAAAATACAAGTGAAATTATTTGCAAAAACAACTTTAGTTCTAAATCAGGGAACCAAAAAAAGTGAGGACTGAAAGAAAAAGGTGAAGCAAAAAGGATTCTATTTGGAATAATTATAAAAAATTGACCAAACTGGCTTACAGGTATATGCCTCCTCTTGTATGTTGGGGTGCTGGATGGGGAAGAGCTTGCACTGAGAGCATTTTCAATATCCTGGTCAAGCTGGTCCAGTTTCATAATTAACAGCACCATTGAATCCAGTCGTGAGCGATCCCGATCTTCTGTTATTTCCTATGGAACAGAAAACATAACTGATAAATCTGAAACGGTATTAGTTGGAAAGAATAACCTTAAATTATGAAAGCACTGTTTCTTAATTTACCAGGAAAACACACTAAATAATAAGCAGAAATAATTAAAAAAAGAAAAATACTACTTTGTGTAACCATCTTACTGATGTATTAATACTGATGTATTCATATTTTATATTAATATTTAATATATATCCATTACAGCAATTAAACTTTTTAAAAGCACAATTGTTTGGAATAAATGCATCATTACCTGGATACACAATATTTTTAAACAGCTACAGTTTCTAAATACTCCTCAAAACATTCACCCCAAATTAATTAACTTGATTGTACAAGTACAAATGATGAAGGTTAACTTGTGATGGAAACAGGAGACAAGTTCAGAGAGGCCATTTTCCAGCTGAGGATAACCCCGACTTCTTTTCTTGGTGGAACTCTTTAGTCTAACTATGTTTTCTTGATTTGTAGCACAGATCTGTCTTGGTTGGAAATTTTTGATACACATGAGGTACATCAGGGTAATAGTGAACACAGATCATAGCTCCTCTGACTGGAAAGAGAGCAGGATGAGGGGGTATTCCCTTCACAGCCTCAAACAATTTATGCAGCTAATTTCCCTATATTCCCTAGATAAAGGAGGCAGAGAAGATCCTCCAAAGTGCAAAATCTTTGATTTGACAAACTAAATAATGCTCTCAAGGAGCTGTCCCTTTCCCTTATATATAGAGACTTAACACAAAAGTTATATAACTAGCCTGCCTCAAAATTCAGGGCTATGAGAACCCCTACCAGTTCCTGTATGGATTTTCATAATTTGAACTTAGAAAATACAAAGTTCCATTGTCTCCTTTGAAATAAACTTTTGTAAATCCTTCTCAAGAAATGGATGCAAAGATGTTACAATTGCATCATTGTGCCCAAGAAATAGGCAATATAAGTATCCAAATCAGCCTTTTATTTTATAGCAACTAAACTGTTTTTCAGGCTATACAGAGGCTTCTCTTGTTAGGATTTCATTAACAGGATTTTTGTAGACTGCTTCAAAGGTATTGCAAAACTTGAATTAAATGATTCCTGCTAGAATTAAAGGATATGTACAGATAAAATAGTCATATAAATAAATAAATACTCTACACGATCTTTAGATGAAGACAGATGTGTGGTTACTTAACCAAATCTTAGAGAAGTAGAATTACAAATCTGTCAGTCCATAGCAGAATTATTCACAATGTACAATGCAAAGGTTAAACACAGGGAAACTGTATATTTAATTTTGTATTACAACTTGATATTTTGCATTGTGTTTCTAAAAAAGCTGCTGAATTTAGATGGTCCTCTGATGAATCTGAACTGAGTTTAGAGTGATTGTGAGAGAACATCACCTCAAAATACCTTAGAAATCATCAAAATGGGCTAAGCTTCACTTTGTTTCAAATTGAAATCACAGTGTCCCAAATTGTCACTATTACCACTGCACAGATCTTCATTTTAACTGATGTTAAATTGATACCTGAGGTTCAAAAATGTCAGAACAGCAATTTAATCTAATCTGCATGGGTTCAGAGAGCCCAGTGGAGCAGCTGAGTGTCTGCTAACAGAACAGACATGACCTTCCTTGTGTCAGGGGCCAAGTTTGCCATGGTGAGCAAGACTGTCGCCAGTTTACACATCCAGAGGATGCCAGTGCTGTTACTAAACTAGCTTCCTACACAGTCCCCTCACTGTGTTTTTTATTTCTATTGGTTTTGCTTGGATATACACCACTGTAAAGGCTAATCAACCTAAAATTGACACTGGATTTAAAAATCAGAAATTCATTGCCATACCACAACAAAGGCAGTGGTGGTGGCTGGGCTGGTTTTTTTATTTTTTATGTTTGTTTTGTGGTTGGTTTTGGTTTTTGCCTTTTTCTCAGGCTAGAAAAATATGAGGCATTTCACTCAAAGACCAAAAAAATATCTGGAATTTTCCCCAAGCAAATTGTTTGATTAATCCTGCCAAAATAGTATAAACTTGCTTTGCATGCAGCAGATTGAGAATGTTGGAGAAGAATCTGCTGAAATGAAGAGGTGGCAAAATATTTCTCTAAGTGATACTCAGGCTTGACACAATGTGCTAGCATTGCAGGGAAATACTGCTTTCAGAAAACAATAATATTATCATTATGGAATTTAGCTATTCAGTTTAGAAGTCCTAACTTTGTGGCTCTGGCTGCTGTTCACATCAACATGAGAAATTTAACTTTTTAACTATAGTTTCTTCTTTTACAACTTACTAAATGCCTAGTATGCTGGGACACTGTCAATTTGTATACATGAAAGTCTGAGCATTATACAAAAAAATTAACACATAAAATAAAAAAGCTAACCTTGAGCTGGAAATTCATCACAAGGCAGAGAGCAAATATTATTATAAGATTAATTTATGTTTATACAGTTTTGCCTTGATAGTCTTCAATGAATTTTCAAGAGCATTATAACTTTCTCATCTTTTTTGTGTCTCCCTTTTGTGTATATTCTGAGATGGTATTACTGAAGTATGATACTGTCTATAGCCACAAGATATTAACAATTAATTTGTTTTCTTTTGAAAACACAGTATTTCCTTTGCTTACAGTCTTTCACATTATTTCCCACTGATAGGTATTTACCTTCCTGATTAGAATGCAAAAATATAAATCACATTTATAGAATTATCCAGAAATCCTATCTTTACCATTATGAAGTCAAAACATGGGCATTAGAAGGTATCTGGTCAAAGAAAACCCTTACAACCTTAATTTCTGTCTTAAGGCATTTACGTAGGGCAACTCAGGCATGCATCACAAATATAAACAGTAGGTCAAACTTGAGATATTATTTGTCTGGAGATTTTATTTTTAACATGTCTCCACACAAGGAGGAAATAGTTTAGGTCATGAACTGGAAAAAACAAGATCTTTTTTAATTTGTATCCTCACTGGTGTGATAAAGAAGCTAGTTAAATTTGAATATATCCATATGTTTAGAACAGTAAACATTGTAACTCTTCCTAGAATGAAGGATGCTTGAATTACGCCTAAATTATAAAACCCCAAATGTTTCTACAAGGAAAACAGCCTACAAGTCTTGTTGCTATCGTCAGCAAACAATGCTAATAGGAGGAAAACATCTTTTGAGAACATGCCTGCAAGTGAAATTTAGCCAGTTTTTTAGTCACTTTTGTGAATTTGGATCTCATATTATTATTGATAAGAATAACGCTACATTTTTTTCCACTTTGTACTCACTTGTCTTCAAGTGCTTGTATGTCTTTTTACTACTGAGTTTCCCTGTGCAACGTGCAAGAAGACTCGGCAATTTCTGAATATAATATTCTCTGTACATAATGTTATAATTTTTATTTTGAACACTTGATGGATAAAAAACCCTTTATGAAGACAGCATTAATCAGAGTATCTCTAGAAAGAACATACCTCCTCCTTTCTATTTATGATTTCAATAATTTCATACCCATATTAACAATACATTAAAATTACTTTAACCAACTCAAACAGAAGAAAGCAATTAAAGAGTATGACCCTAAATTTGGATTTAATACATCCATTCTGTTTTATCCAGGCACAGCAAACTGGAACTGGATGCATTTCACTTCCTTACTTTCTTAAGTAAGGAACCCTGTATTTTTCCAAGTGTGTTTTTGCCTTTCACCTCTAGCCACTGCTTTACACCACCTAGAGAGTCCCTGCTGCAGTCCCTTTTCCCACATATCTCTCTTGGCTGAGCAGAGCTGAAGCAAAGGGTACATTTTGAGAAAGAAGGGTGTAGACTATTAAGCATAAAATGTATTTTAATTTTCATAGCAAAAATTTTGTACAGAAAATATTGGTGCTCAAAACTGAGTTTGAGCTCTCTCTTAATACCCTCAGGGGCATTGAGTCACTCCCCCCTTCCCTTTGAAAGCATCTGCTGATTCCAGATTGAGCAGACCCTCTCAGTGCAGTCCCCTGTGGTTAAGGAGGGGAGAGAATATCTCACTCTAAGCATCCCCTTTCTAGGGCACCACCTCCTTCCTGACACTCTTGTGTCAAGTTGCTCATAATTGCTTTGAAAAGGAAAACTTGGATTTTAGAGGCAGGATTTTTACACAATTGACAAGGCGAGCTGGAGAGCCCACAAAAGAAAGGGATCATTTATGGAAAGAGCTGGCTCCATTTTGCCTGGTATTCTTGATCTGCATCCAGCTGGACCAAGTTAAAATCATATATTAATGCTATATATTTCAGATGGCATTAAAGTACTCATTCTTGTCTTTTCTTGCTAAAAATACCCCTTTTGAAAGAAGAGAATTTTATTGTATATCACTGATTTACTACTATAAAGGTTTTCATGGTAAGAAACGAATGAAGAATGCAAAATATGCAGTTTTGAAATTGGTCTGATGATTTTTTACTAGCAGATATGCAAAAAAGTTGTAAATTTTATCCTTTTACATTGGACTGTAGAATCCACAAACTTTGAAAAATACCTAAGAATTTTATCTTTCTCTAAAATTTAGGCTATAGTGTACCATACATCTGCCCATGACAGGAGTTATGGACCTAAAGGACCTTACAGGTCCCTTCCAACACAATCCATTCTATGATTCTATGACTACAGTCCTATCCATTACGGGAGGGATTGCTGGCAGAGAACATTAAAACACAAAGTGAAGCATTCTGTTCCTTTTTGACATAAGACACAAGGCCTAGATACCAGAAAAAATCACAGTACTATTATAAATCATATTTGAACTAATATATAGAGCAGACTGAAAAGCAACAATGTAGGCCTGCTCTGGTGTACATCCCACAGGTGAGGAGACATGCTCATATATTCATGCAGCTATTCATCTACTAATTCACACTTGCTGTTGACAGAATAGCTTTTCTTCTTTTTCCTTACAAGAACTTTAGATCACTGACCAGTTTATCCAAATATAAAGTGTTCAATTGCACTAGCATACACGTGCTTTTTAACTTCTGTTAAACACACAAATAAGTTATGTTTGTAAAAGTGAAGTCTTCAGAGGACCTTGATTTCTATGTAATGTCTTAATTGTGATTTTCACTACCTCAGAGAAATGTAAAATCCACAAAATTGCATATATTTTTTCACAAAATGTAAAAAAAAATTTCAATATCCTCAGAGAAATATAAAAAACACAACTATATTAGAAAACCAATCTCTGAATAACATGTTGTCTTAACAAAACCAGTGCCTTTTCTACTTCTAAGCAAAACATATGTCTCTTTCTGTAGAGCAGAGTGCTTGCAGGTACAGTGCTGCACTCTTGGGAAAAGAATAAAATGTGCTGAAAAATGACAGAGAACACAAAATCCAAATATACCCAACAAGGAGGTTGCAGCACTAGAACTGAGGTGCAGCGTCTCAATTTGCCTAACTTTTCCTAAGGTCTTTCAAACTCATGCTCTTCACAGATAGATTTTCTTGAACTTAAACTGATTTCTACTGCAAAACTTGACATTTTTCACGTTCAAAGCTAATTTAATCCAAACAAAAGCTTCCCTTTGTAGTAATTTCCTTTCTACAACTGTTTTGTTTTTTAGCTAAACACATACTCAACCCATAGACCATTTAGTATTTTTAGGGTTTTATTTTGCGTTCTAGTTTTCCATGTTTCATGTCAGCTGAGTAAACTGTCTATCAGAGATGTTGTTTTAATAACGAGATTTAGCAATTCACTATTGATGAAATGGAAAATCACTCAAAAACCTTGGTACAAAACAATCTGAGGAATCATTGTTGCACAGCTGTGTTAACTTCTGAAGTAGTTGTTCTTGAAACAGAACAGCTCTGTATTAAACAAAGTCAATAAGGATCACTTTCTAGCTAATGCTCTATTACCATGGGCAGCTATTAATGGAAAACATAGAATTCTCACACTCCCATTACTACACTAGAATTATACCAATTTTCCCTGTAATATTAATGCAAATAAGTGGTGGCACTAGTTCCAAAACTTAGAGAAGCAAAACCATATGTAAAATTAACCAACTCAAAATGGTACATCTTGTCTAATGTAGAAGATAATTATCCTATACTTTCACTACAATTTCATAAATGATGTATGAAATTCTGCTCTCTGTCTTTGGAGTTACACTTGATTACAGTAGCCAGTCTGATGACATCCAGCTCCCAGCAGGCATTCTTGACTTAGCATCATATCAGGATTATGACTACAGAAATTTGCCAAAATAAAATTCCATAGAGACACAGAACACAATATGAATGTAATTTCTGTTCACTGGCTGGAAAAAGGTATCTTTGAACGTAATGCAATCAATCATGCTCTTTCCAGCATAAACAAATTCAGTTACTTTTGAGCTTTTTTCTTCTTGATATTTTCTAAATTAGCATTGTAATTATTCTAAAATCACCTTTTATGGCAATACTTTAATGATTATGACTTACAAACTAAGCAAAAAACATATCTTTACCTTTATTGGACCCTATTTCTGTTTGCAATGAATGGAAAGACTTCTGCTTTGTGGAGAATATTATGACAGTAATCTGAACACTAATTATCAGACTGGAAAAATACTGTGACTAAATAGAAATGTGATGAGAATGTGAGTGATAGATAACTGATATTACATTTTTTATATTATTGAAAAAGTACCTCAGACATAGAAATTTTGTGCAAAAATCAACAAGAGAATACTTCAGTGATCTTGTTTCTTTTCTATTATACTATAAATCAAAGACTGAAACAAGGAAAAACAGAGACCATTCTATTAATAAGCAATTAAATCAGTATCAGTGGCATGAAACTTAGCTTTGATATGTGTATGTTGGCATGCATTTTACAAATACACCAATAAGTAAATTGATTTGTGTACTTACACTTTATATGTCTATAATTTAGTGCATTTCAAACATGGAAGTGAGGAATTGTTCACAAATGGAAAGAAAACCAAATAGTTTCTGTTTTGCAATGCACTGAATACAGTGCAAAGGGAATGGAAGAAGAAGAATTAATATAAAACCTTGTTTGTCCTACAGTTTACCAGTGAAAACATAGAATCTAGGAAATGCTTGATATCTATTTAAATTCAATCAATCAATATCAATCCGATACAGGTCGTGCTTCTACGGTTGCTTTAATTTTCCCCAAGTTCCTGTTCTCTTATCTATTTTCCCAGGCTACCCCTCAGTTCTTCTTGTACCAGTACTGGTTTCCAGAAAGCTCCAGAAAGCCATTGGGGGTTCAGCTGAACACAGTCCCTGGGAAAGAGGTAGTGCCTATCAAGGTCTTCTGTGCAACCCTACAAAAGTCAGTGCTGGCCAAGGAAGACTAAAAAAACAGGACAAAAAGCTGCCCTGAATTTTATTTTTTCTTCTTTTTCAAAAGCTTGGGATTTAATTGCAAAGTACAAACTGATCACTTAACTGTAACCTTGCTTTTTTTGCTAGTGAGGTTAAGCTGATTTTACAGATATTGTAGGGTCTTGACATCTTCTGCAATGTTTTCTTCAGTGTACCAATACAAAGAACTTAGGGACTGTGTACATTAGTATTTGCTGAGGGTCTCAAAGAGAGGTGTACTCTTCAAAAACAGCAGAAAACTACTGTCCTCTGCCTCTTAATTGACCCATTTATCCTTTAGCTTTGGGAACCTATGCAGCTGAAGAAATGCCAGAAATATTCTTTTATGTCAGAAGTTTGTAAGAGAACATGATAGCATGAGAAAAACCCTTGCTAATTTTTTATATTCAGAGGAAGAAGTTTAAATGCTTTGTTTTCTTGGGAAAGAGCTCAATCTTTCCCATGTGAAAACTGGATTGTCCCAGTGACAATCACCTTCTTACTAAATTACTTCTGCACAGTGAGATTTAAACTAAGGTTACTTTTGTATCACAATTCACTGCACACTGATATTTATGAGAGCTGTAATTGCCTGCTGAGGAAGTGGTAGCAGAACTCTTGATCTTGAATGGTGATAAAATTTTTGTTTGTGAATAAGACATTCAGGTTTGGGTTAATGCCCAATAAACTTCAATGTTCAGAACTTGCCTCAATGAAAGTGTTTCAACAAAAGGGTTATAAAATTAGGTGTTCATATCAGACTTAGTTTAACTGCATGGAATATTAGTCACAAGCAAAACAAGCCCCTCAAACTGGGATTGGGATCAAACATGTTGGGAGTGGAAATGTTGATCAAGGAAAATTTTTTTCAGCCATATTTAGAAAGATTCTAGATAGCTCAAAAAGAAAATTATCAAAAAACACGTTTGCTCTTTCACTTTGAATTCTTAGCAAATAATAATGAATGGCAATTAGAGGTTTTGAGAAAATAGAGAATCAATGGAAGCTGGATCACCCTTTATATGTCACACACCATATTTTACAGCTGTTTCCTCAAATAAATAACCAAGATGCTGTAGTCACGCAAGCTCTTCTAAAACTCTGCAACAATTACTGCACCATCTCTGCAGAGATTCTTCTGAAGAGCTGATAATGCTCCAAATTTGGTAAAAAAATACTAAAACTCCCTTGTTTACCTCAGACACCCCTCAATAGCATCTGTCTTCTGTACATTGTTGTCTGAAATTCATCAAAGCTAAGTTGACCATGTGGTAAGTGGTTGACTGGAATTTTGGAGAAGTCTGTGGTTCAGACAAGGAATTCTGCTTTTCTTTATAATATATTCAGCTATTTCATGTATGCCTTTGAAATATGTTTATGCACACTGGAATTATTCTAGCTATTAAATGTGACTTAAGGGGACAGATCTGTGCACAGTGCCCCTCATTGAGGGCTTGCTCAGACACACACACTGGCCTGTAGACCAGCCTTTAGGGTTTGTTCTCCATTCACATCAAAGCACAGAACCCCTGTAACACAGAACCAAAAGACAAAGCTAGTCTGAAAGCCTCATTCTTCTGCAACTACCTTCTTGAATCCTTGAATTCATTCTCCCCTAAAAGTGTGTGGCTTATGTTTCTGCCATTTACTTTAAATACTCATTTTCCTTTTTCATTTCTATCTTAATCCTTAGGAGGCCCAAAGTTGCACCACATAATTGCTACTTAAGCAATTTTTCTATAGACATTTAACACAAATACATTTTGTGTGATTGTTTTTAACATTCACTGTTTCTTTCAGCAGTAAGTCCAGCTTCTCAAGACTAGTGACAATTTTAATCTGAAATCATCAGCATTTACTGCTACAATTTATTACACAATAATAAATATTACACATTTAGATACTCTGTTGATGAGCTAACAACAGAAAGTCATAGAATCATAAAATATACAACTGGAAGTGATCTTGAAATGTCATATCATCTGTCTCACAATGACAAGGCTGTCATACTTGATGTATAGCTCTCCAACTCTACTTACAAACTACCAAAACTGCCCCAAGCAAAAAAGGTCTCATTCCAGTGTTACCCTCCTTAGTACTAGAAATTTAATTCTAACATGGAATCACAATCTTTCTCTAGCTTGAACTTATTAATTCTTATTTTTACCAATTTTTGATCTGCATGGCAGACTTTATTTCTCTTTGGAAATGATACTGTGTTCCCTCCATCCCCATATTCAGGTGCATTCCTTTCCCTCCACAATGCAAGTGCAAGGACTTTCTTCCATCTCTAACCATTCTCATATCAATTCTTTAATCTCTCTTGGACTCTTCCTGAAGACAAACTTGCAAAACTCTCTGCCTTCACTGCAGGTGAAGCTGATGTAAAAAGCACATCTCTAAGAATGGAAAAGCACACTATTCTCAGGGATTTTTTTCTGTTGTGACAGCAAATAGATGTCAATTGAAGCCATTTCACCTCCCAGGATTTGTGAGGTCAAAACTGCTGGCAGCTGACTGAGACATGCAGGTAGCAACAAGCAGGTGAGCTGAATGATCGATTGCCAGGAACGACTCTGGTATAGCCAAACTTGGAGAGAAGTTCTGCAGGCTTCATCCTTGGAGGCTTTCAAGACCCAACTGGATAAAGTCCTGAAAAACCTAGTCTGATCTCAAATCTATTCAATAGATTCCTCCTGAGGTCTCTTCCAATCATTTACTAGGGCTATCTTTAATTTTTCCATTGCTGGATGGAAATTAATTAGTATCTACAAAATTTACTGATGAAATCAGGTTTGGTAGAAAGTATTATAACTGAATGCAGCTAAGCATTTTGCTCAGTGATTTACCACTTTACTGTACTCCACTTTGTGTATGTACTGCTGTTGGATAGGTACTGCAGGTTGCCTTCACACATAGAGTGTACTTGCCAGTCATACCCTGGAGCCATACCTTCCAGCAAATGAATTATACTGCTTTGTATGATAAATAATCTTCTTTGGAAGATAAGAAAAATACCTTCAAAACCTAATAGTATGGTATAATTGTTTTAAAAGCACCTGTAATTTATTGCAACTAAAGTGAAAATTGAGCACCAACAGCTTTCCATGGGAGCCATTATCACATTGTTATTTTCTTTCACAACAAAGTTCAGACACGATCAGTATTGTGTGACATATACAAGAACTGTTTGATGATTTTCACTTTCTCTATCAGCAGTAATCAAAATATATGACTCCAAATTGTATGCATCAGCATTAGAAGGAAAACTCAGGTTTTCTTACTATAAAATCTGAAAATATCTCACATGGACATACTGAGGTGAGGAAAAAAATATTAAAGGAAAAAAAGAAATACATAAGTAATACCAATGTGACAGATTATTGTGCATCATACCTAAACTCTTAACCTTTATCTAAAAAACATAAGAGGTGTTTACACTGTCAATCAAGACAGTAATAAGGAGTAACTGAGCAGTAAATGACAGCCTGAGCTGAAACCTGAGCCCCTACCCCCAGGGAGATGCTAACTAGCGATGCCCTAGCTGGACTTGAGTTCAGCTGAAACTTGGTTGTGTCCACAGCATTTTCCCTTTTCTTCTTGTCCCTGGAAGTTTCAACCAGGCTGCAGCAGGGAATGACATCAGTGCTCAGCTCTGACAGCCTGAAGGAAGGAAAAGCATTGTGCCCTGCTCTGGACCCAGCTGGGAGGTGAGTTCTTGCCTCCCAGCTCAGCCTACAGCACCTCTATGCACCTGCACACCTCTCCTCTGTTTTGGGCAGCTGATGACTGACAGCTTCCTTTCACATCTGCTGTCTCCAGGAGCAGAGCAGCAGGAGCGCCTGCAGCTCAGGAAGGACAAGCTGCTCAAATTGGGTTCAGTGGGTCAGCCTGTGTCAGTGTGTCTGTCCACAAAGGATGCAGCACTCTGTGATTAGGAGCTGTGCAGTTTGAATGGGAGCTGAGGTTAGGTGCAAGTTCTAGTTTCGACTAACACCCAACATATTTATATTGTAAATATGCCCGCAGCGCTGCAGGCCATACACACACACACCATTACTTATACAGGCATATAAAAGATGGGAAAATAAATTCAGAAGTCAATGTTATTTCCAAGTGTGACTTTACCAAGTCAAATAGGAGTTTTGAGTTCAAGAGTTATCACAAAGAGGCAGTAGAATACAAAAGATAACCATATTTGGGCCAGGATTAAATCACATATTTTAACTAGTGTTCAACAAACTTGGATTCAATTCCAAACTCTTTTCCAAAATACTCGTTGGGATAAACACAATTTTGTAAGGCCTGATAGAAAGTAGCATTCAAGACAGGAAGACGAAAAAGAATATAAAATTCATAATTTTGGGCTTTCTGTTATTTTTTACAAGTCATCTGAAGTTTTCTGTGATCAATGCAAGGTTCAGATAAAAACATCAAAGGAGGGTTGTTTTAAAAATAGTGAACATTACCATTTTGAGTAGGTGTCCAAGAAGACTGTTAGCTTGAATATATAGCAGGGGGAATTTACTCTTCTGGATTTAATTGTATCTGTCTGGGAAACTCAGCATGGTGTGATTGCCATGTCTTACTGGCATGAAAGCCATATGAACAGTTCAACTCAAGAGAAGTAAATAAAAACACATTTTTTTTCAAACATTTTCAGAAATTCTAGCTGGTCCATAGCATAATCCACCCATGTTTCAGGCCAGTAGGAAAAAAATCTTAATCATCCCCTACTGAAATGAGCCCACCTGACTAAACAAATCCTTAATGATTCACATGGTCTGGCAGAAGGGACAGTTGGGCTAGGAGTAAAACAGATTGCAAAAGCACTAAGACTAATAGGCAATGATCACAAATTGTGGCTTTCTAATTCAACTTTCTTACCCTCAAGTGAATTCTACAACAGTGTTCTCCTTTTTAAGGAAGAGATCCCAAATGTAACGAGAATTTCACAGTGAACTTCCCTTTCAGGTCCTCACTTTGAAATACAAAAGAATGTTTTTGCAAAATAAATGTTTCTCATTAAGCATATTACTATCAAAGTCTCAAAATTTTGATAGCATGGTTTTTCAAGAATGCTGAAAGAAAATCCTTTTTCTAAGTCTATTTTGACTTTGCCTCATTGACTCTTTGAGTTATATGCTCTAGGAAAACTCTGTATTGTGTCATTTAGAGTATTACTGACATTCGTGGTTTATTAATCATTTAATGATTTAATTGCAGAAAGATTTAAGTAGAAAAATTGGGTGGTTCAGAGAAGAGCTGCCAGTTCTCAAAGGCAACCACAGGATTCAGGGAAACACGGAGGCTGAGAGGGACAGGTTGGTCAGGGCTGTCCATAGATGAGTCAGCTGGACTGGGTGTAAACTGGGCACTGTGGGCACAGGAGGAAAACTCTTGCCAGGTCCAGTGTGCAAGAGGGACCTACAGTCAGTCGTATCTCTTGTGCTCTGAAATTAGTGTCTGATTTAAACCTCAGATGATTAAAAACTGAGTGGAAAATCAGTGAGTAAAGCAGTAAAAGGTAAATGATCAGTTAGCTCAGTGACCAGCATATTTAATGAAAAAAACTTAGGTCTCTGCAGTATTACTTCCATTTCAAACAGTGCAAAAAGTTACTGTATCTGTACAGTAAAAAAATCTGTGACTACAAAAAGATGGCACAGATTATAGTAGATGTTAGAACTGATCTAAGTAAAGGATGCAAAACATTCTCTCTACTATATATGAGCATCATGGGAAGGCCCCTACCAGCTATTTGAGATCCAGATATCAACTTCCAAGGATTCATAATGTTATAGTTTTGGATGTTTAGTGAGCCTATATGGTGTTACCATTAAATAAAAACGATGGCACTCTAGAAAAACCAATGCATATAGAGACTGGTGCAAAGTAAAAGTGGTGAAACTATTGTAATCCTTAGCGGTAATAATTATTATTAATAATTAGGGCTTAGCAGTAATACTAAGGACTATGTTCCCTGGCTCTTAATTATTTAAGTCAAGAGAATGATACTCTAATTGATTTTATAAGATTAAAGTGTAAGAAACTGCAGAAGATAAGAATGGTCAAATTTTTTTGCTGTAATTATGACGTGAGATTTATAAGTCCAGCAGTCAACCTGGTGTGATTTTCACAAATCCTCAGCTTTTGTTTGGATGGCATTTTCAGTTGTTCAACCTTCCAGTTAACAGAATAAAATGATGACTGAAATAATAATCACTGAAATCCATGAGACTAGTCTCTGAATGTGATCTGGTGAATTAAATTCAGGCGGATGGAATCAAGGTACTGACAATGGAGGCACCATCATGATCAGATGCATACAACAGTTATTTGTAGAACTGATTCAGTGAGTGCTGGTAAACTGAATATTAAAGAATAATGAAGAATTAGCATGGGATAGGAAGAAGCCTGTAGGCATTAGTTTCCTATCGGCATCCTATCCAGCTTGAGTGGATTGCAGTAAAGTACATTTTAAATATTTTAAATTTTATACTCATTTATCCATAAATGTTAAAACCTGGATAATATTTTGAATTTATAATTATATTTGCATGAAAATGTCTGATCATTCTGTTTCTCAGTATCTCAACATACACAAGTACATGCCATTTAAACTGTTAAGCTTTTTTTAAAATCAAACAAAAAAAAAGTTCACACACTTTTATTTCAGCTGGATTTTTCCAGGTGACTCATTCCCTTTTGAAGTTATGCAATAGACAGCCTAGAGTATATGGTCTGTTTCCATGTACAGAAAAGAAGACGTGATGCTGTAACAATAGCATGTCCTCACCAAAAGTTATAAATCCACCACAGAATGGAGCATACACATTTGTTTAAAAATATACCCTAAATGGAAGCAGTTATATAATTTTTTAACTTTATTTTCCTTTATCATAAAGTAATGTTTTGTTGATAACAAGCTGAAATGCCCCTCTTAATTTTAGACTCAATCTGTTACTTTTCTGGGTTAAAATCTGACTAAGTTTACTACGATTTACACCTCAGAAAAATGAATATTAGAAGATTCCCTGTACAACATAGTGACCCTTGGTAATGGGATATTTCTTGAACAGATTTTTTTTTTTTCCCCAAACATTTATGTGCATATATCTCATACTTGGTACTTAAAAGTGCAAAAGTAACACTGTATATTTTTGTGAAAAGAATATCTGCTGGTCAGATCTTTGAAAATTGCTTAAGTCAGCAGACCGATACTTTTTCTATACCTATTATTTCTATGTATGTCCATAAGGTAAACAATAGCCATCATCTCCAGTAAATGTGCTGAGGAATTAAAGGAATGGATACATTCTTGATTGAAACTTACTTATTTAAATATAATACTTCTTTACTGTGTGATTAAACACTAACATTACTATTTTAATACTTCCCTTATATTCCCCTTTATACAATACCCATAGAGCTGTTATGGTTATTTACCTTTCACAAAGCTAGAAATAACTAAATATTTACTACACTTCCAAAAAAAAAACTTTTTAGATGTGAGGTTTCCTAATATTAAAAGAAATAAGTACTATCACTATATTTTGTGACAAAAACATAAAACATCTTTAAAGGTCAGCATAGCTTTTGCATGAAATATGTCTGCAGAGAAAAAAAATTTGCTTGAGAAGGAGAATGAGACTTTGAGAATAGTTAACTACAGAACAGCTGGCACAGATTAGCCTATGTCCTCATACAATCAAAATGTTTCTATTAGAGAACTTGAGATAACCAGCTTGAGAGTGTTTAAGTATACTCCAATATTTTTTTTTCTGAATTTAATCAAGCATTATCTCATGAGGTATGACTGCATTATCCCAGTGGAATTAAAGAATTACCAACCCAACATTGTTGTATATATATATATTTAATATCAGGTATATGCCAACTTTTACTGCCTTAACACATCATGACAAAATCAGCTCAGGGGAAGAAGGAAATGCATGAAAACTCTGACTACTGATTCACTTGTGAGGCCAAAAGAGTGAAATTACAGTCTCAGAAACATAGCAGAAATAGATGTCTGGAGAAAGGACCTGACTCAGGCCACAGCCAGCGCTGAGACCAGCTGTAGTGAATTTCTAGTCACCACCAGCTGGCCTCCCCAAGGAAGAACTGCACTGCAAGCACTGTGAAACTTCAAGTACATTCAAAGCATCTGATGGTGAGTGGTGCTGGACTAGTGATTGCTCAGTTTGAAGACTAGGACATTTGTAATCTACAAGTATTTCTTCCTGTACAGAAATTTAATGTTGAAATGAATGCCACTATTATCAAACACATCCTTCTGCATAGGGGAGAAAGAAAAAAAGCATAATTGTTATAGAATTTCCAATAAAACATAAACTGCAGTTCCATCACTGCTTTAGTTAAATCCTGTTTCCTCTGACTCATAACAATGTGAGACATAAATGACAGTATGGTTGTTTCACTAAGTTTATTAACAGGAGCAAAATACCATTTGGCTCTTTGTTTAGAATATGAGATAATAGATTTTATTATCAGGCTTAGGCAACTAGATGACTCTTGGTAAAATCTGAAGGCCAATGAAATTACCCAGGTTTTGCTAGCAACAAAATTAGGATGTCACCATTCTTATTTGCATCCTTCTGCTGTGTTTGTCACCCAGAGCAAACAGGAGAAGCCTTTTCATTCTACAGCTTTCTTTTTTTTTTTCCTCATGTCCAGGGTGCAGTTGCTCTGCAAATGTTTATGTTTAAAAAGATAAATATCTCTAAATGTTCAACTAAATTGAATTGTCATATTGATACAACCTCAAAAGAGTCTAAGTATTTTTATTATTCCTGAAGAGACAAATAGAGAGCTGAAAGGAGCTGCTCATACAGAAAATGTCAGAAAATGACACTGGAAAATGCAGTTTCCTCAAGTTGCTGTATGAAGAGCCCAGAAAGACAGAAAGTGCATGCAAATGAGTAAGGGCACACCTATAAGATATTTTACATGTAACTGCTTAATTTCATCTAAATCTGACTTTAAAGCACAGGCACTGTACAAACAGGAGACTTGTCTCCACTGGGAACAAGCCATAGGGTTTAATATACCATAGAAGGAAGTGCAAGAATCAGGAGTTATATTGCAGCTCTAAAAGATTTTAAGGCTCCTAGGGAACTTGCAACTATGTTGCTCAGGTAATTGCACAGTTCTTATTACAACATTTCTTTAATACAGCTAAACTCACATGACACATGACAAGGGACAATATTAACTCAGTTTCAAAGATGTGAAAATGACAGGCAAAGTAAGGCTGAAGAAGAACTTGACCAAAGTAACAATGCTGAGTACCCCTCTGTTTTGAGCCCTCTTTCTTTGATCCATCCATGGAGTGGTAACATTTGAAAGTGTATTTAATGCTGTGTTCAGTGGGGTAATGACTGTGTTTGCTACGATTTTGGCTGCTGGGGGTGCTTCATTACTGTTTTTCATGTTTCAGGCTCAGTTCAGACAGTGTAATCAAATTGGAAAAAATGTAAATCAGAAGGGGATTTTTTTGTATTTATTGAATGCATGTATTGTCTTTCTACATTTAACAAGAGTTTTGGTTTTTTTAATGTTTTCCCCTGCTCCCTTTATCTCTAGAGATTTCCAAAGCAACTCTGTTTAGCTTATCAGATTTTTTTTCTCCTTTTCCTCTCTGAGACAGGAAGCTGAGGGTTTTGACCTCATCTGAATCTTTCCCAGTGTCAGGAGGTGGTCTGTTCAAAAAGATTCCATGACACTGATCTCCTTCTGATTTATCAGATAGCTAGGTCAATAAATAGGTCTCTACTGTTTTTTTCACAGTTGTAAAGTAACCAGTGGAGTCCCCTGAGAATTAATTATCAAATCTTTTGAGTTTTTCTTTCAAGGAAAAGCATTATCTTTCTGGTTAGTAAATTCCATTGCAGCATAATTTAGCAAAGACTGCTTAATTGTAGAAACTCTGACTCACATGAGGCAGCTTATTTAATAAATTTAGCATTAAATAAAATGCTAAAATCATTCTTAATTTTTTTCTGTGTCCTTTGATCAATATATATTATCATAATCTTGAAACTTTTACTTGTTAACACTGGAGACCTGTTCCTTCTTAATAAATTTTTTTCTATCCTTCTATCAGTATATGTTGTCATAGTCACAAAGCCTTTTTACTGTTTGTTTATAAAGAGATTGTAGAGTAATTGTCATACCAAATGAATCCAGCAAGTGACAAAGAATAAGATTCTTCTGTACAACTTATGTTGATGTGAATGATGTGCCTACTGTAGTAGGCAATAAATGGGCACCATTCCAGATTTGTAATCTTTTTGTCCATATCCTCCTCACCATATCCACCCAGTTTTTGTGTTGGTCTGGTGAGTTAGCCATATTCTGTCCTGGGTAAGGTCGTTCATTTGACATTAAATACAAACTATCTGAAATATCTCCATAACTACCTAGAAAGCACATTTTCTGACTCTCTGAGAAAGGAAATGTGGAAGGCTCCAGCCATCAACCAAGACAACTCTCTTTAAATATCTGGCAAAAGTGGAAGTGATCAAAGCACTCCTAAAAGATCATATTACAAAATCATAGAATGGTTTGGGTTGGAAGGGACCTTAAGAATCATGCAGCTCTCTTGCCATGGGCAGGGACACCTTCCACTAGAACACGTGGCTCAAAGCCATACCCAACCCAACCTTGAACACCTCCAGGGATGGGGAGCCCACAGCCTTTCTGGGCAACCTGTACCAGTACCTCATCACCCTCATACTAGAGAATTCCTTCCTAATGACCAATCTAAACCTACGCTCATTCAATTTAAATCCACTGCCCTTGTACTATCACTACATGTTGTAAAATATCTCCCTTCCCTGTACAACCCCTTCAAGTAATGGAAGGATACTACAGGGTCTCCATGCTACCTTCTCTTCTCCAGGCTGTCTTCACAGCTGGTGTTTCAGCCCTCTGAGAATTTTTTTGGCTTCCTCTGGACATGCTCCAGTGGGTCCATGTCCCTCTTATTTTGGGGAGTGCTTATGTTGCATCCAGAGCTGGATGCAGTACTCCAGGTGGGTATCTCATGGCAGTGTAGTAGAGGGGGAGAATTTCCTCCCTTGACCTGCTGGTCACACTTCTCTTGATGCAGCCTATGACACAGTTGGCTTTCTGGCCTGCAAGTGCTCATTGCTGGCTCATGTTGAGCTTCTTATCCACCAGCACTCCTAAGCCCTTCTCCTCAGGGCTGGTCTTGATCCATTCTCTGCCCAGCCTGTATTTGTGCTTGTGATTGCCCTGACCCAGGTTCAGGACCTAAGTTTCTGGCTACAAAAGGCCACTCAATAGGCCAAATCTTGCAAAAAAATCTCCAGAACACATCCAGACTATCTTTCTACTGCCTTTCTGATAGTTTCTGTATATTATATTATTTCAATTGAGATATTCCTTTTATAAGTTGCATATTTAATATTATTCTACCAATTTTTAAATATGCATAATAATAAAATAATTATTTTGCCTGAATCCTATGTTCTTAAAGTATGTTGAGTATTGGAATTGAAGCAACTGCCAAGTTCTAACACCAGTTCTGCCTTTGACTGAGAATATGTAATTCCTCTGGTTTTATTTGTTCATGCTTGCACTGTTATTGTTATCAGGAACTCTTCTCCCAGACTGCAAGATTTTGGTTATATTCCCTAAACAACAAATCAAACTATTCAGGGTGTTTACTGGAGATTATGTGATAAATATTATACACTGTTTTTAACAAAAAGCTTCTAGGAAGATTATTTCTTGCAAGTCTCATGCTGCCTTTCAGAACACAAATAATACACAGATGGAGATCATTTATACACAACAGGAAAAACTAGAACAAATGAGTACTTATTTCCCTACAGAACATGTGAAGTGATTAAATCACAAAATAACTGTTTCACATATTGCCAAAAATGATCAAAAAAAGCCACTGCCACATTATATGTGTGCATACGACATGGGGACTCACAGAGAAAGGCAAAATTTTATGCTTTGGTCATGGCAGGAAAAACAAATCTTACTATTTGTAATGGAGTAATGGGAATCACTCAAGCAGAGAATGAACAATGTTATCAAGTAGATGCCATAGATTCCTCTTGACACAGAGCCTCCTCATGTGTTACCAAGTTAAGTCACACTCCACATTGTCTGTGCCTGCTGAAACTGTGGCCTGGGTGTAAATCCCAGTTGATGTTAAATAAGAAGGAGGAATTCAAATTAGACAAATGGTCCAAATTCAAAATACTCACTATAAACTACACTACACTTTTACAGAGTCCTATGCACAAGAGTTTTTTTCTGTCTGTACAGAATTAAATTCAAATTGAATCCATGAGTTGTTTACCAATGAATGAAATGTTATGCTTCATCACAATAAACAAATATTCCTAAAATACATTGTAAAAAACATTTCCTTTGCATTTTTTATTAACACAGCCCCAAACAATCCACACCCAACTGCCTTGGGATGACCAGAGAGTACAACGATTTCTAGCGACCAAATTTCTCTTTTGTCTTGAAGAAGCAGGAACAGTACCAGGGAGAAAACCATCCCTATTTTCAGTTCTCTTAACACTTGGTCTTTAATAATCCCACAAGCCATTTTTGGTGAAGAACATGTTCTAAGAGGGAAGAAGTCAGTTCATTCTTTTTTAGTCTGCTTGTACACCTTCTATTCCCTGTGTACAAATTTTACCTTTGATGCTCACAACTTGTCCTTACCAAAGACAGAAATTAATATCAATGGCAATGGTGGAGGATATTATTTGCTTTATTATTGGGTTTTACTACCAAGGGTCTAGAGAAAGAAACCAGATTTTTTTTTTCTACTATAGGCAGTAAGAGCAAAATAAAGGTAATTGTGTCAGAAACAAAAAACAAAAACCCTACCAAAACAAAAACAAAAACCCTAAAAACACCCAACAAAAACCAAACAACCCAAAACCATAGTACAAAAGACAGTCTTCTCTCTAGTTCTATTTCAAGTACACATTAAAAGCATTTCAGTGCTTATGCTGTGTAATACCTATTTCTTCACTCTTCACTGAGTTTGATTATATTTACATTAGATTCCATGTCTATATTCCCCGTGGTAGACATTTTTGCTTTCAAAAAAGTTTTATACTGAAGTGGAAAAGGACATTGACTTGGAAAATGCTGGAAAATGCACATCAGGGGGGTGCATTCATGGAGAGCTCAACAGCTGGCCAAGAGAATGAACACATTACCACAAGACTACTGGGAATTAGTGAGAGAACTAGAAAGCACAAGTACAGGAGGAAAATATTCTTTACTAGCTTTACATTGCATCTGATATATTTTAGACAGATAAAGAAAAACCTATAAAAATCCCAAGAGACTGCCTAGTTTGTTTAGGGGCTAAATCCATATTCTATAGATAGAAATCTATATTCTTCTAGCAGAGTATATTTATCAAATTCACCTAAGAGGGAACTGTACTTTACAGATGAACTGATCTATTTTAAAAAAAATCCATCTTCAGAAGATTTTTTTATTTTTTGTAGTCATTGTTCTCAAAGTCATAACAATTATGTGTCTTGCAACCAGTTGGTTTGAGGTGGAGGACAGAGTTTGACATTTTAATTTCGGAAGTGATGGAAATATAAAATCCTATGACTGTGTCTTTCAATTCATACCTCTTGCACTGTGCAGATATGAATCTGCTACCCTCCAAGGTATGTTTTTTTTTCCCTAATATCTGAAAAATTTTCCCTGACTACTGATAATTCCACAGTACAATTTTAGTTTGTGAATCAATGCATTAAATCTATCAAATCTGCCTGCAGATGTCAAATCAGAGAGCACACACTTAATCTCACCATCTGATATCATTCACCTCTCATGCTTTATATCATCTCACTCGGCAAAGTCCCTTCAAAGAATGCTCCTGGCTAAAACATGACAGTGCATATGTACCTTAACCCACTAGCACAAACCTTACTAAAACCTTCTGTTTCCCTGGGAACTGCAACTCGCATTTTAAAATTCAAGCTGTTGAACAATATTCAGTTGAATGCTGATAATATAAATTGTAATTTCCTCATTTTGGGATTGTAGGTGATTTAGCAGCAGCAGGAAAGAATATAGAATGGCATAAAACTTAGACCTGTTCATTTTCACATTTATACGATTTTGCTGAAACAACATTATCATACCTTACCACATGCAGTCAAATAGAAAAGTTATACAGATAGCCAAAATAGATTGAATAAGTTTAAAATAAAGATTTGAATTGCCAGATTAAAGGATTCAGAAAGACTTTTAGTTTAAAAAAAATCTCATATCATACAATTTTGCTAGTTCAGACACAGAATTATGAAAGCAAAAGCATCTTTGATAGGCCTGTTTAGGATTAAACACCTTCAGTCAAACACCCTGAATAGAGTGGCAGGTAAAAATAGACAAGGCAGAAAAGCCCTTTAATTATAATAAGATTGGTAGGTAGGGTTTTTTTAATTTTTTCAGCAAATCAGACCTCTGAATTGAGGGGATACTTTTGACAACTGCCTCAAACACCAGGCTTGCTAGTCACACAAATATTATTTTTGTAGATGGGATCAAAAAATCCATCTAAGCATCAACTAAGAATCAGTCCCCATAGTTCTTGAGGATTCTTGATGTGCATTAAAAACAAAATAAAATGTATGCACCGAATACACGAGAGAAAAAAAACAATGCAGAAGCAACAAACAAAAGTTAGGCTCTTCAATCCTGAACTCTCTTCTCTTTTTCTGTCTCCCAGAAATGGTTTGCATTGGTTTCTGGCCTGTGCATTCATATGAATACTCAGAAGTGATATTCAGATTTACAGACAGGTTGCTTCCTATTTTAAAGGACTAGAGTTACTTCAAGAATCAGTGGGGATATTTTTGGTGGTGCCACCTTTTATTTTTTCCTAACTTTTTTTCTCCCTCTGCAGTTACAGAGCTGTGAAATTAAAGAAGTACATCTGTACTCAAAGTAAATAAATTTCTCAAGTGACTATTTTTTTAAAGTCAGTACTGTAATATTAATTAAAAATGGAATTATAATATAAAAACCTAATAAATTTTCAGCTGTTAGGTTTCCTTACCCTCCCCCAAGTGACATGCTTTAGCAACAGTGAGGTGATGTTATTAGAGGTCACAATCAGAACTCAGTTTGACAGATGGTCTACTAACTGAGAAATCCCTCTTCAGAGAGAACAAAAATTTCATAAGTTTTTACAACACTCCCTTAAAACGGAGGTTGGTGGAAACCATTGGGATGGAAAATCTGTTGCTATTTCAGTTGTGTATCTGGTAAGATGGAAAATTTTTCAAGTCTACACAGATGGTAAATAAATTTCTGCTACATGAGGCAGTTCCTGGAATAAAGAAATTTTCTCAAATAACAAGTGCCAATTTTTTTTTCTGCAAGGCTTATTTTTAACTTTCCCAAGGACTTGTTGAGAGAGCTGGAGAAGTGTCCTTTCACCTTCAGAATCCTGGTCTAACTCCAGAAATAGCTTCTAATGTTGTTCTCAGCATAGATGAGTTTTCTTTACACTCAAAAAGACATTTCAAAGCAAAGATCAAAGCTCCACAATTATATGTTGCTGCTGGTAAACATTCCTTCTGAACAGAGTGGCTAAAAAGTAAGAAATTTTTATTTAAACCCTAAGACAATCATTGGTGACTAACAGTGCTGACATTTAAACTGTCATTTATTATGCTTCATGAGGCAATGCTGTTGACACAGGAGAGTTTGTCCTCCATGAACTAAGTGTAATGGAAAAGACAGAGAGAGAGACCAGAATCAGGGACAAAGTCACTGCAGACTCTAGCCACTAAGGAAGCTGTGAAAAAAAACACATAATAGTTAGGTTTGAGTACATATCTTAGACAACTGAATGAGTGCTGGACAATAGGTATAAGAACCACTACCACCTAACCAGCATTTGAGAGCGTTTGGGACCCCTCTCCCCTCATACCAAAGTGGAGCAGAGTCATGGAAGTCACTCATCCATTTCACCAACAACTTTACATTCTCTTCCTAATCTCTGCATGTGACTACAGAGCTGCTGCCTTGAAAGCAAACCCTGTGAAGTGATGACACTTGCAAGGAATAAAATATGTTATTTTTTTTTTTATGCCACCAAGTATTCTTTCCATTATATACACATAATCTGCAAATGGCTAAAATTCTCAATATTGCACTCAGCTTTGTACATGAAGTGGAGAAAAAAAACACAACCAAAACGCATTAGTGAAAAGGCAAGGTTAGAGGGAAGAATTAACACCCTGACTAGAAGATTCTGGATGAAAAAGGATTTTTTTTGTGTCTGACAGGGTATGGATGACATAGAGAAGAAAACAATTATGGACATTCTAATCTAAGGCTACTGTTTCTATTCCCAAGAGAGCAAAATTCAGGAATATATGTATTTCTTCTGAATCTGATTAAAGCTGGTTTCTCCACTGTCAAAACTGTTCATGGGCTTCAGTCTGCAAAAGCACAATCCATAGATTTAAAACATATCTTGCAAAAGAAGCTACAGTAAAAATTAAAACACACGTCTAAAAGCTTAATATAATGTTTGTGAAATGAGATAAATTATGAGCCCTGCAGAAGATTTACACACAAGAATATTAATCAAGGTACTAATATAGAAGAACTTCTCCCCAAATTATCTTTGATACTAGTAATATTGAAAAAGACCCGCAGAGTGGTCCACTGGGAGTCATTTTCATGAGCTGAGAAAGCTTTGTGCAATTAAGAGTTGAGTTATCACTTTACATAGAAAATCAATTTTTTTTTACATCTTTATTTTCTAGTCTTATCCTACCTCTAAGATAGTGGAAAAAAGACAGGTCTTGAAAGACTATCTCTTCTCTTATTTACTCTCTGGCAATTTTGTTTCCTGTATAAAAAGCCTAAAAAGTACAGTGTTCATTTACCACGTGATCATCTTGTCATTATCTGCCAAGCAGTAGAGTATTTGTAAAGAGGTGAGTTTAGCATGCTGGAACAAATTCAGTAGATGTATTGAGGTGTAACATGCTCAGAGCATCACTACTAAATCTGTGTGAGATAAATAAAATTTGGCATTTATCAGAAGAAAAGTGTTTTTCAGGGTATCTGGATGTAGGAAAGTAGTTTGATTTAGATTGCCAAAGTCTGGCTTCTGGCCATGCTTTTTCATTTTCAGTGTAATAAAGGTGTCAGCTTTTAAAATATTTTGAAGCTAAAATTACATGCAACACAAGCCATGAGCTTTAACACTGCTGAATTTTTTCATGCCTTCATATCACATATCAATGATCAGTACTTTATGCAAACCATTTTTACTAAGAATATTGAGGATGCATCCAAGAGATTAAAACACATAGTGCAAGAATATAATCAGCTCCTTCAAGATCTTTTTGTTGGGTAGAGGAGACAATACCTTATCAAAATATTCAGGATATTCAAATAGAAACCTTTGTTTAATTGGATGTGCTGTGTGAAAAAAACAGGTTTAGGAAGGAGGCAACTTAGAGAAAAGGATAAATAGACTTCTATTTAACATAAATACATATGGCCTTTGCTATTCTAAGTCTTATGTGAGTTTGCAAAGACAGTGCAAAACTTCAGCTATGACAGTTATTGCTGTAATATTGAAGGACATCATGTTACAGCGAGACAATTTCTCATTAGCATGTGTGTAAACCAAGTTCTTATGTTCTATTGTTGTAAAAGCTTTAGACATCAGCTGTGACAGAGTTATGAACAGCAGAATCTGGTATACATTTGCCATACATTTACCTCAGTGCACATAGACCCTCACACATGTATTGCTGCCTAGATTTTTTTCAAAGGAGGAAGAATATCCCTCTGAATTTCAATTCATAACCATTTTTGGCCATATCCTCTGGAGCTTAGAATAGCTTTTGGCAGCAGAAGTAGTATTGTTTCATTTTCTAAAGCCATATCCAATACACCATGTGTATTTTCTGTGGCAGAAACCTCCTTGCCTTTACAAATGTCTTATGCCACCTTTGAGAGAGAGCAATAAAAGGAGATGATCATGTGCAACACATTTTAGGTGTTTCAATCATATGTACCATTATGATGGGAAGCAAAAAAAATCCCCCCCAAACTAAACCCCAAAAAACCCAACCAAAATAAAACACCAAGAAAAAAATCCCACAATAAACTTTGTGGATGGCTCCCATCTTGCTGCAGTTCAACTCACAAGAATGGTTCTCTTTGTTTGTTTGCTTTTAACTATCATATGGGAATTGGTTGTGTACCTGTGGACTAACCCACCACCAAACTTCTATGGTCAGGTACTCATTGATAGCAGTGGAAAAGATTCCATTGCTCAGCTTCAGCTCCCAGATCTGGCAAAGGTAGGCTGTTCTCTGTCTCCCTCTTTGATGTTGCAACATTAAAAAGCCTTTCACTTTTAGCACAGATCATGTCTGTAGTAGACAGTTGTGCTTAAAAAAAGCTGTTCTGCCATAGCTATGGCATCAAAGACTCTTTAATATAGGCAGCAGTGCTCTAATACTGTCTTCTCTAATTACTGCTGTAAGTCCTGGTTTTGGATGGAAGCTGTATCTCAGTGTGCCTCTTGGATCTCTCTGTTTTCACTTGAAGGTTAATTCAAAGTGAACATTATGCTTGTGAAAGTGCCAGAAGAACAGCCCTAGGAAGCAAATTCCTTTTTTAATTTTTTTTTTTTAATTTAACCAACAGAAAAGTGTGCTGTGGACAGTGATTTCATGCAATCCAGGGTGTTTTGTCCAAGTGCTTAACTCCACTTCCCATTTGTTCAAGGTTTTACGTACTATTAATTCCTTCCAAAACCGCTTCCCTCAAAAGTTTGATCTTAATTAAAAATCTGGTGTCATTTTAGCAAGTGTTCATTGGCCCATTTAACATGACCTACCACTGACAATTTATAGAGTGCGGACAGTAAATAATTGGCCAATAAGGAGTTTTTAAAGATTCATTTTAAAAATAAAATGAAAAATGTTTTAAAAGTTTTCTTCCAATCAATATTGCAGAACTGAACAAAATTAGAAATCTGAGTACACACTGTGTGAAACTAAAGCTCTCTAGACTGGTCCCTAGAAGCATGATTTTGGTGAAGTAGTAGTGAGTGACTACAAACTGCTTATAAATATAAATACTTTCATGACCATTTTAGGTAGCTCAGCTCCAAGCATAATTTGATGTGCAACAGTCTCTTGGTTTGCAGTCTAGACAACACCATCAGCCTTGAAAATTTATTGCTGAACACTGTCACAAAAATGTGCCAAAGTAAAATTTGCATAAAGGTTATACTGTAATAGCCTGGCAATCATCCCATCCTGTTCTGAACTTGTTTTAAATACTTTTCACATTGTTTGGAATACATCATACTTCTGTCCAAACATAAAGGAAGTCTGTGGGAAAACATTCTTTAACTTCCCAGATGGAGATAATATTTATGATACATATTTTTGTGAAAGAAATAAGAGAAAATTCGTGATCATGTAACCACAATAATAGGAGTGCTTTATGATCACCACTTTCTACTAATTACTATGGAAAGTACACATAATTTAAAAAAATATAAATACATCTGTTTCAGTCCATTTATATTTTTGAGCCACATTTTCATTATTAAATGGCAAATTTAAAAAGCAAGTTTTCAGTGCAGAAAAGAGAAACAAATATTCATGACAGCCAAGAAGATTTAATTTTTTTTTTCAAAGAAGTTATACTATTTTTTTTGCTTCACTTGCATCTCTTGCCAGATTCTTCCCAATGCCTTCAAAACCAGGACCATTTAATAGCAATGTGCAAATGCAGCAAATTCCTTGTGGTGAAGCAACTGTGGATTTCAGTAATAATTGCCCACTGTACTAATACTACAGACTGTAGCTCTGAGTTGTGGGTAAGAGTTAACCTTTCAAAAAGCTGTTGTGGCTTAAGATCTCTCACTAGTTTTTGATGGTGCTCCTATTCACATTATGAATTTGGATAAACAGATCCATGCTCTTCTCTAAAGCCTTTAGAAGGTTTGAGAATCTTTAAAAAAACCTATATGAAGTTTGAGAATTATAAGAGACGCAGAAATGGAACAAAAAAAATATTCTAATTTCACACCTGATAAAACAGATTACTACTATTTTAAAGACCATCTTCAAAAAGAGATGATCATATTTCCAGTATACACATTTGCCATTGTCCTTTACAAGAAGGTGCAGGTGTATGAATAGTACAGGAAATATCATTAGGGAACCATATGATTAGAGAGTAATTTTACTATGATAATACCTCTATAGTAACTAGCTTCTGTTGTCTACAAAATTACAAATTATTGCAACACCCAAGTTCAGCAAGGCACTTAAGCACTCGAAGGACACAGTAGTTCCACTGACATCCATTAATTCTTTTCCAATGTCTAGATCTATGCAGCTGGGAGCTGGTCTTCCATGACCATAATGAAGCACAGAAACCTTGGTCTTTTAACAGCCATCCAAACAACATTCATGACTGTCCACACTTTCAGAATTTCTAATGATCATTATGATTTTAGAGGACAGATTTCTTCCCTGGTTGTTGGATTCCTCCACTAGAATATTTGCAAGATGGCTATCTTTCAGAGTACTGAACGGGAAAACCTGTGAGAAATGACTGCATTTATTTATTATTTTTTACAAAGGAATAATTAATGATAATGGGCTTGAAAACTACCAACTTTGGTTGCATTGAAGCTGTCATCTTCCTCTGACTGACATACATTTGCAGACTGCACCTCAGAAAAAGGTAAATTTAATTCCCTGTTGCAAAATCAGAATACAACAAAATACGTATTTCCAATTTTAATCAAGATTTCCTGCACATTCTTATTGTTTTTATTCTTGCTCTTATCTTCTAGGTTTCTTCTAGGTTGCTGTGCAACCCTAACAAGCCTACATCCTAATACTTTATGTAGCAATAGTTCAGGCTGGCTCCCTATGAAAACAGCTTCCATAAAATAGAAATAACAAAACCACTGTAAGAATCTTTAAATTAAAAAAAAAATTAAAAAAGAACAAATCATTAAATTATCACAATTCAAAAAACACAGAATTGAGGTAAAGGGAGATTAAGACTTTGGAAAGACATCCTGGTGATTGGGCTGGAAACTGGTATACAAACAGCAATAAAATAAGAAAAATACTTAAAATGTTTGATATTACTGTTCACAAGAAGATCATACTACTTTTAAGTGCTCAGTTGAAAAGGATCATAAAATGAGAAGAGATAGAACAGAAAGAGCAGCAAAGAAACAATTTCAGTAAAACAAGTACCCCATATGGTTTTTTTGTGAAGCTTTCCTCCTACCGCTCCCACGTACCTTAGTATGAGCCAGCAAGCAAAGCTCTGTAAGTTGCCCGTGAAATTAATTTGTGGTGATACAAACAGAAGCTCCTGGAAGAGCCTGACTTTCTAACTTGCCTCAAAAATCATAATCTTTGCCTTGTGAAACAGAATGTAATTCTGATGGTAATGGAAGAGAGCCAGCCTTCACATCTCATGGACAGGTATAATACTCAAGAAGCAAATATGGATGGAAAAGTCTGAATTCAAGTAAGTAATTTTTTTTCTCTCTCATATTAGTATAATTATAATTGATGAAATAAAGAGATAAAATTTATTGCCACAGTACAGGAAACGTAAAATCATGTTTTAAAAACTCATGGCTTTCCTGTGGGGAAAAGACATTGTTCCAAAGACATGTGTCATTCCAGGTAACCTTCTACCTAGGTTTCTTTTGACATTTACTGCTAGCCTTCTGTTAATCTTACTCTTAAATTAATTTTCATCTTATTGACACTGGCATCTGCTGTTATGCTGATATTAGCTGTGTCCTTAAGCATCCTTTACAAATCACACAGTATTTGATCTAGAAATCTGGATTAAACAGTAGCAATAATAATGAGCATTAGGAATAGCCCTGACTCTTATATTCTTTGGCCTTGAAGGAATGTCTTTGAGATTACATCATCTATTTGAAACTGGAAAGTTTCTGAGCAGACCAGCATGAGGACCTACATTGTCCTACAGGAGAGAGGTGAACAGTCATAGTGACTATTTAAAAATCTAAATTTATTTAACCCAGGAAAGCATACAGAAGGCTCTAGCTGCTTTATCCACACGTAGTTAATCCATTTATGTTTCTGCTGCTCTGAACCATTAATAACCATAAACTTCATGCTGTGGATGAAGTGAACAGGAAAAACAGGAAAGCTTTGGTATCTTTCAATTAGACCTAATATCATTAACTTCTCACAATTAAATTCAGGTCCTTCCTATTTCCAAGTCTTAGGAAGTCTTGCTGAGAAAGCAAAGGAGAAGAGGGTGCTGTGCTTCAAACATTTGAACCCTGGTGACTTGAAGGGAGTAAAGAATGCTGCAACAGCTGGATGTGTTTGCAAAAAGCATCTTCAGTGTCAGCACATCCATCATGACTAAAGCAATTTACTGCAATGGAGTTAGTGCTGGTCAAAGATGCTAAACTTTAAGCCCTTAAGCCCTCGAACCTGCATCCATCTGCAGAGCCAGCATATCAGAGCCACACTGTCTCTCACCTCAGCTCTGGTTTGAAGACAGCCGATCGAAAGATAAGAGGGAAGGTCATGCTCTATTGCCACAATTAAAAACAGTTTAAAATATGTTAACAAGGAACAGATTTGCAAAAGAATGTAGTACCAGCAGGAGCAGAAGTCTACTCAAAGGTCCTAAGTTTTAACTGCCATGAAAATGCCTGAAGATCAGCACCTTTCTATGATCACCAAGGTGCTACCTCAAGATTTGGGTGCCCAAATACCTTTATCAATTAATTTCCATGTACCTTTTCCCATATTCTGACCTTTATGAGCACATGATTATGTGCAACTATAATTGACAGTGAGCATTAATCAGACAGTGATGTGTTTTAGGCCTTAACTGCACTGTTTGAACTGCTGACCTTGAGAGAAAAGGTTTTATATACCATTCCCAATCCCTTAAGTCTTCCTGTCACTGCAAAGCAAATACTTGGCTTTTATAGATGGATTCAGTTTCAGGTCTGCAATTTTTCTAATGTTTTCTTAAAGTTACAAAAGTGGCTTTCAGGGGAAGTTTGTAAACTTAGGCACATTTTTCATTGTACACTATTACCAACATAGACAACCTTTTGTAAAATAGTGCATGGTTAGATATAAGTAAGAAAATCTCTTATTCAAGAACGTTGTTTGTAAAAGTGTCCTGTGAACTCAGAGATAAATAATATCACAAACAATAGCAGATCATATCTTTCCCCTTTTTCCATTCATGTTACAGTGGTTGGCAAAGATTTCTTTAACCAAAGTAGAACAAGGTCTCCTTGAGATTTGCAGACTCCACCCCCTTTTACGTTACACACAATTTTGCAGCTGTTACAGTTATCTAATGCTCAAACTTTGAAGAAACTCCTTGTTCTCCTTTTTATGCTAATCTCCTTTCTTAGTTTTTCTCATTATTAGTCTCAGTGGAATTTTTAGTCTGTTCTTTAAAATATTTAATGGTGCAAACACACATCATACATATGTTCTGAAATATTATTCTCATGATTGTACATTTCAAAGATGAGTATGTGACCTCCAAACAAGATCCAAGGATATACATGAAAACAAGAATCAAATCAAAGTTATTAAAAAATATAGCATGCCACATCTTGCTAATAATATGAAATGTACACATCAATATCAATAACTATATTTAAAAAGAAAATTTGATCCCAAAGTAAAGCAGATGAGAAATGGTTATGATAGTCAATTAGTTCTCAACTACAATGTCAGTTTGGTTAATTTTCTTTTTTTAAACTTGAACCATCTTCATTAGCATTTCTGGTACTGGTAGTCATATTTTTGTTTCTTGTTTGTAACTGAGATATTTGAACAGTTACTGCATTAACTGTGATTACATGAACTACCAAAAGAAGACTGGCTTTGATTGCTTCTGAAACCTTTGGCAAAACTTGTTTACATCTTCTCACCATGTTAATCTAGTGTTATTATTACTGAAAGGTCTGCACAAGGAAGCAGCAGCCAGCAGCTCAGGATGCTGTGTGGGCACAGAGTACTTCAGATATGTGAATTTGTGCTTCAGTGGAACAGCTACTGAGGCACTATAGCTGACAGACGAAACCCACACAATTAAAAGAAACCAGATGTATGAAAAAATCTCAGACAAAAGAAGCTGGATGATGTCAAATAAAAAAAAAGGCAGAGAGAAGTAAACAATTACAAATTGGTTATTAGCTAGAATAAGCAGCATAACCAGGAAAGCCAGACTTTAAGATGAATTCCATAGTGCCACAATCAGCACATCTCCTCACATTAAAGCCAATGGAAATTTTATTGCCAAGGAATCTCTCCATTAAAATTTTGTAATGATACCCTTCCTTACTCGGCGAAGACAGTGAAACTCTCTGGTTGCTTTAAAATTACAAAATACTGCTTCAGACTCAGCAATACTTGTTTTTGCAAGAACATATGCTCATGGGGCTGAGCAGAAGACCAAAGAACTACTGCAAAATACTTCCACTCCTTTTTTTCTCTTTTAGAATCTCATTGCACTTTTTCCTTGTGCTCTCTTTTTCAATCAGGCTTCCAAACCGCTGGACACAGTCTGTTTTCCTAAGAGGAATCAGATAATAGCAGCAGAAAACCAAAAATAAAACCAAAGAAGAAGACGTGTACTCATTCATCCTTGAAAAGCATATATGAAACATATAAAAATATATATAGAGTGAATATAAGGTACCATTCAAATTCATAACTCAGCCATTTTCAGACCTGAAAAAAAGCTTCTAAAATTTAGTCCTTGTATAGACATATTTGGCTTGAAACTGCTTGAATCTGATAAACTGATGAAAAAACCCACTTTTTCTCTCCAGTGAATTAGGCACAGTATCACCATCACCAGAAATTGGGGGAAAATATTAGAAAAAAACCTGTGCTCTACAAGCATCCTACCTTTCTTTTGCGCAGTTTCACTTGATTGTCTGAATATTCGTGTGTGGTCAAATGATTCCTTACATGTAAACACTGAATGTCTTCTGCTGAACTGACATTTGAAAGGCATTTGTTTTCAGGGGCCTCTTGAGGTTCTGTGAAACCACTTTCATCCAGACCATTTTCCACTGCCGGGTTGCAAGAGCAAGGAGGAGATTGCATAAGGCCGTTGCTGGGTTGCACTGCTAAACAGAGCTGTCCATCACTGCTGGTGGATGATTCAGAAGAAATCCCACTCTCTACCGCATTGCACTCGGACTTTCCAAGCCCATCTTTGAAAGCATCAGATTTCCGGCGCTGTTGTGCAATTACAGCAGTATGAAGCAGCTGCTTCCCAGACATAATAACTTCTTTCACACTTGGAGAATTGATGCAATTTTCCTTCTCTACATCTACTATTTCATTTAAGACTTCATAATTACAAAGCTCCAGGCTTTGGCCACTACTGCCACAAACATCTTCTTTCCTCCCCTCTTCAGGAACTCTATCACAGCCAGGTTCCTCACTTATATAGCCACTGATTCCAGATGATTCAGCTGCCTTGTTACCCTCTGTTATTGGTACCATCTGTGTTAAGGAGCCTGCTCCATTTAAGCTGTGCCCTTCATCTTTGGTTTCGCTTCCTACAGCAGTGATGTGGTAATTATCGCTATCCAGGCTGAGTGCAGAATAGTCATCATCGTCATCAGATGCATGAACTAGAGTTTCTGTGCTGGCCTCCAGAAAATGTTCCTCATCCTCATGGTTATCATTTTCATCCACCTCCTTTGAAACATTTCCCAGCTGCTTTTCAGGGAAGCCGGTCACCTCTCCACTATAGCAGCACTCTGGAAATGAAGCGCTTTTTTCTTTCCGGTCCACGCTCAAAACCTCATCTTTTTCCATACTTGTCTGCAAGTTATCAGCCACAAGTCCGTGACGACATGCTGTATTACACTCCACAGGCTCCAAAGCCAATCCCATCCACTGGGTCACATGCTCTTCCCAGCTTTTCTTTCTGATTGCTAGAGACATGTCATAACAGTTCACCAGCAGACTGCAATGTACCTTCCACTGAGGACCAGAGATGTCATGGCTGTTGTGCTCTGCTCCGGAGGGAGAGAAGGTTTCATCATTTTAACATCTGCAAGAAATAAAAAAAGGCTGTGTTATTGAATCAACTCCAAATGAAAAAATAAGAAAGGGAAGGAATAGTTTAAACAAAAGTGTAAAACAAGATAAGACTGTGGGACCAGAAGGACAGGAATTTAAAAGACTGTTTTGTTTAAAGTTTTAATACTTTTCATACAAAACTTGACGGCACTCATAATTCAATACAACATTTTTTTCTGATTACTTTCCAATATCAAGTAAACAAAAGTGGTATAAACAGGCACATGGACAAGCAAGTAGCTCCAGAGCCAAAATTTTACAAGCTCCTCTTAACTGTGTCTCTCATAAGATAATAATTTCAGTGGGTATAAATGACATTATAGCTTATAGTTGTTTTACACACAGAGTAACTTTATTTCTTCCTCATCCTCCGATACCTATGGAGTGCAGAATTGTGTCTGTTTCCCAAAGAGGTAGAGAACAAATGAGGGTTTTTCCAAATTTACCAAATGTATAAACCACTTACCTTCTGAGTATCTTTAGCCCATTCAGTGTCTCTTATTTTTATTGTTAGTATATTATCTTCAGGCCAAGTTGTAATTACAAGTGTTACATGAAACTTCAGAGTAAATCACTGGTTGTGTTTTAAAAAAAAATTAAATTCATAGAATGATAGATAAGCTTGGGTTTAAAGGGGCCTTTAAAGGTCACGTAGTCCTACCCTCTAAAATATAACACTTGGAAAACTACTTTAAGTTTTTGGTGTATTTCCTCATTCAAATACATTATAAAACCTGAACCCCACCATACATCCCCTCTTGCTGAATATATTCATGATCTTCTAGTGTAAGGCATGGAGAAAACCTGTTATTTAGGATAGAGCTCTCCAGAAGGGTGGATTGTGAGCCAGCATGGTTGGCTGTAGCTTTGCTGCTCCCCTGGACTGCCTGGCTCTGCCAGAGGCCACTGTCCCTGCTTGGATTTCTATGTGGGGAATTTTCACTGACTGCTGCATTAGGCATTCTGTATGATGGCATTTGAAGATACATTAATCTTGTGTCATTGCATGTGTATATTAGCACAAAGAAAAGATATTAATTTATGAATTATAAAACAAAATTAACAAGTTCATTGTCAAAAAAGAAAACAAAACTTCTGGCCCATAAAATGTTAGAAGTTCAAGGAGCAGACGCTTCTACTTTTCACTCCCTACACAAGAACTGTCAGCACTTAGCATGGATCTGGTTATTGATTTCAGCAATAAAGAAGATTAAGTAGTGAGTTTGTTCTGGGTCATTTCAGTCCACTAAGGCAAATTCTGATTGCCCACCAGGCCACAAAGCTGCCTTGACAAATCACATGCCTGAAAGTATAGAAGTATTTATCTTGAAAGAAATGCAGAATTATGCCTGCGCAACTGAACCTCCATAAATTATGTCTTGACAAACTGACTTTTAGGACCGACTTGTACAGTACTAGATCTTTAACCTTCTTTTAGGAATGGCAAGCTTCATTTCACATTCACATTTTCCACCTCTGTGGAGACTGTGCTTAAAAAGAACATATATTCGTAGAGTATATGAAATTCCATGCACAAGTCATTAGAGTGTGGGAGGCTGAGCAAAATGGAAAATAACACACAGAGCCAGGCCAAAAAAATTATCTGCTTTCAGAGGCAAATTTTAGTAGCAAAAAGCTAATACCATTTTATAATTCTCTCTTCTTTCCTGGTCAAATATGAGATGAACCCTAAATATTAAAACCTAAAATCAAATAACTGTATAACTTTGAAGCACACTCTTATTCTGATTTCATCTTTCTTTCTAAGTGTGTGTGTTACAAAATTACAAGAGTGAAAAATCAATAGTGATCATACTTTTATCTTCTGCTGCACCTTTTCCTGATGGACATTAAAGCTTAAATTAAAAATTAAAATTAAATTAATTTTCAGCCACCAGTGTGTTTTGTTTTGAAAAGAGGCATGTTTACCAGAAAGGGCTCAATGATTTCTACTGCCCTCCATAAGCAATGGTCGGAGTTGCGTATGTGTGCATCTCATTTGCAGCTTCCCTTTCTTCCCCTACTAGAACACTACCTTCGTCTACTTTAGAGAAAATTAAACATGGTTACTACAGCCATATTGGGACATTTCTGACAACAATCAATAAAGATACTAGAAATGTGAAGGGTAAAAAGCTAAAAAATGTAACTTTCTAATGACATACCTGCATCCACCTACCTAATATTAGGCTGCTCTTAATGTGCAGAAGGCAGGCTCTCAGAGAGTTAATGGGTGTGTGTTAATTTTGCTGCTGCTGCTACATGGAATTACAGAAATGGGAGAACAGATCTGTTACTGTTTTTCATTTTTTGGATGTGGTGAGTTATATTTCATGGGATATGAAAAACAAATTTTACTTTAGGAGCCTCTCTGTTTTACTTGCATTACCACTAGTTTTGGCTGCTTCAAAGGCTGCAGAACAATTGTTAAACAGAGAAACATAAAATGCTTTGCTTAAAATGCAAGACAAATAAATATACGACATGGGCACTTTTATTGTTCTCTAACAGATGAGTGTATGTTAGCACTTAATATGGAAATCTACAGTATATATGCCACCTCCCCAGGCAGCTTCACCAGCAGTTCCTGAAATCCCCTCGTTCCCATGGTACATGCAGGTGCTCAGACTTCGGTGACAGTTTGCTTTTATTCTGCTCCCTCTCCACTCCCCAAAGATTGTGTTAAACAATTCAACTTAGAAATTATTTTCCTGCTCTAATTGCTTGACACTTAAAGGCTGACAAGAAACTTTCTTTGTTTTCTACCTATTTATTCAGGACAACTTATTTCCTTTCACTCACATGCAAGCACATAAGCTGTGCCTTGGAGGGTTCACTGCTCCAGACTTCTGAAAGAGATTGGGCAGTGAGCCCCAAGCCATTAGGAGGGAAGGACTGTGGCAGAAGCAGGCCTTAGTAACACACTGCTGTGCAGGACACTTGGTGGCATCCCTGTGTGGCCAAAGAAAGCACTGCCACTGACCCAGGTGTGACATCCCTGCTGCCTCCACCAGTTCCTCCATTCTGACAATTCGTTGCACCATATGTGACCTCCACCTTGTAATGAATAGAAAAGCTTTGGAAGGAAGAAAGTTGCAGAGAATACAGGACAGCTTACAAAGTCTGTGGCAGGAAAGCTTCTGAGACGGCAACCCAGGCAGTACAGCCCCACCATCATCCGAGTGGAATTTAATTTTTGCTAATGTTTTACATGGGATGCAAATCTTTTCTTTAAAAAAAGGCAAAGCATTAGCTTATGAACGTAAACAAAGATGAAAGACTGTTTCATTACATTTTTTACATAGCAGGAGTATGTAAGCAACGGAGATCAAGCAGAAATATTTATTTTGTTATCATTATTTTATCTTCATTGGTCTGTGACCCCAGCCAGCAAACTTTGTTTAAGGAAGTCTAAGTGAACAGGGTCTGTTTCCTATAAACTCGTCTCACATCTCCTGGTCTGGCTTGCATACAGTTCTTTCAGTAACTCCATACCAATCTCTGACACAGAATGTTGTTTACAAATAATTTGAGATAAAACATAAGCCTTTAGGTCTTCACCCAGCTATTTATTATAAAATGCAAGCCCTCATTTTCTTATTTCCTGCTTGGAGATAGATCACCTTTTGGATTTCACTGAAGTGGAGGCTTACCTTGTCTGCAGTTTCTATATAAGCAGCATTTGTAGTGCAGGGTTTTAGACAATACTAAACCCTGCTGTTGTAGAGTTGAAATATAAAGATTCTTTGTTGTGGGGTATTAATCTAGTGGTAACAAGATACATTTTTTTCTGATTTCTTTAATATGTAAAATTAAATGCTAAAACTGTTTTGAATTAATAATTATTTAAAAATGTTTACAACTTTATTCTAAAAATCAGAAAAAATCATAGTACTCTAAAGACAAGTTTGTCTTCAGAATGAAATAATATAACAACTTAAATCTTTTATATAACTTTTAACTGTCAGGTTTGCATGTGTATGCATGTGATGTACTCATAAATGTAGACACAGATTATTAAATAGAGGTGTTGCTGATTTTGGTACAGATAAACACAAACATATCCCAATAGTGTCCTTTCACAGGATACTTGTCCTTTACTTTGATAAGATCTTACTGCTGGTTTCCAGGCATGAATCAGTGGAGAGAAATAGAGACAAACAGTGCTAAGTCCAACATACAAACATTCCTTCCGACATACCCCACCATATAGGATTTTACAATTGCTACCCAGCTATAGATCAAACAGCACACAACTGACTCCTGTTGAAGCATCTATTAGGAGAGATTCCAAGAAAATAAAGTGATCAGGAATCAAATATTAGATACATAACAATACTCAAATGAAATATTACTGAACTTGGAACTCTGAAAGGTATCCAAGTAACCCTCTTTGCACTAAGGAATGAAATGGGAGACCCATGTAAGAACTGCAAATCTGGGGGACTGCAAGAGGGACATTCTTCCAAACTAATGGCAAATGCCTTTGGGGTCAGAGATGAGCTTCACTTGAGAGAGAGAGCCACAGAGCCAGAAAGGATCCTGAGCAGGGACTGGAGTAGGTGTGGGAAGTACAGCCTTTCTAGGATATGAGATTATTGCCAGAGTGAGAAGGTGGGAGAAACGGGGAACTTCTCTGCACTCTTAACCTTGGGGTGCTGTGAGCAATGATTGGATGCAACAAAAGCTGGTTTAAAATCAAAGAAACAAAAGACCACTTGGTTGTGAACTACATGCTTGCAAATCTGATTTCCCTATGCAATTAATTGGCTAAAAAAGTCTAATTAATAACAAAAATATAAAATAACAGAAACCAAAAACTAAACAGAAAATGAGAAGTGAGAATATGTGATTGATTGATTTTTGCATAAAGAGGGAGATTATTAATAGTTTTGTGAAGGAGGGTGTTTAAAATCTGTGTTTTGTAGATTTTTCAGAGCAAGAAAAGAAATAAAATGATGAAATTTGCTAATTTTACCAAATTGAAATAGAGAACTAGGAGATAAAACTGCATATGAAACTCTCTGTACTAAATAAAATGGAATGCAGTGATTAAAATAAAAATACTTCTAATTATAAATGCATATTAAAAGTCTCTATTATATCGTCTACCAATCTGGAAAACAAACCCAAAACTACGTCACTGTGGCTGTTATTCTGCAACTGAATTTCAAGCTCAGTGAAAATTAGGAAATATGTAGAACAACAGGCAAAAGAGAGGCTGAGCATACAGTGGCATAATAAAAAATATTTTCTAAACTCTTATTATGCATTGAACTGAAAACTACACACAGTGATGGCAATTCCATCTCAGAAAGAGAAAAAGGGGAAATAGAGGGGAAACAGAGAAATAGGGGGAAACATACAGCAAAAAACAACAGGAAAGGATTTAAAGTATGGTATAGCTTCTGTCTGAAGAACTGTTAAATACATGAATGTTTTCTTTCTGGGGAAGAGAGAATTTAAAGCCATATAAAAATCAAGAGTATCATGAAAAAGGAGAACATTTATTCATTGTGTCTCATACAGCAGGAATTTGCAGAAGTCCAAAGCAGAAATAGAACAAGAAATTTTTCTTTTTTTTCTCCAAGTAAATAGAAGCTATAATATATAATAAATATAAATCATACTGCAAAGAGTTTGTTATTTCTGATATAAGAGATACCACACATGAAATCAATCAAGCCATGTACCTGAAAGTGTTCTTCTGACTTGATAAAGGTTTCCTCTTCCCCTCATGGATCAGTTTCATTATCACTTTAGCAAACTATTTTCTTCTTTACAGATTCTAACATATGTCATATATGCTTATTACAGTTTACTGTCACTGGAAATGCCTAACACACTTAAGGTTGCAAACATTCTTCCTTTGGAAGATATTTAATGTTACAAAAACTGATACTGTCCAGCAGCATTATAAGAAGTCAATACATTATTTACCACAAAATGTATGGTCAAGTTGGCAAGTTTTTCATTCAGAGACTTCAAAAGTCTTACTTTTTTTTGTGAAAATATTATTGGCACCCAAGATATGAGCCCAAGCTTTGTCAATATGCCTTAATGTATAGCTAGAACACATAAACCATCATGGAGTTCTTTTATTTTCTCTTCCTCAAAAAGCAGCTGCATTACCGGTGCTTATCATCATACAACAAAGAGCTTTTACTTGTAGCCAACATGTGATTACAGTGGGCTTTAGTTTGGTTGTATTTGTATTTGGTTCATTTCCAGGGCTGAGCCTCAGATTAGCTGAGGCTCTTCCTCAAGGATGAGAAACAGGAAATGACTGGATCCAAACTGATCTACAGTTATCCAGGCTTACTAAAGATCTATATAGTTTACACCCAATTTAATTATCAAATCAAAACCAATGAAACACAACATTTAAAATACCCAACTTCATGTTTCTGTCCTATTTTGAATAGCCAATAAAATAGTGAAATATTATTTGCTCAAGTATTTATAGCACAATACCACTTTACTGTAATTTTGTTAATGACTAATACATTAATAATCAGCATTACAGTCTTTTTAGCAATTATGAACATCCATCCCCTTCAGAACAGTATCATTTTGATGTGACAACAGCCACCAAATTTATAACTGCCCAGAAAAAAGTAAAAAAGTTTTAAGCCAAAAAATAGTTTCTAGCATAGACTTTTTAAGAAGAAGATTAGACCCATCTAGAAGTTCAGACCTGTGAGTCTGCTGGTCTTCAAAATTTAATAAGATACTGTCTCGATTGTATAATAAATTTCTTGTTTCTTTGTAATAAAAGCAATCTAAGGTGTAAAGGTTTAAAGTCTTCTTTTTCCATAGGAGGATTATGTGGAAAATTCATCGCTTTGCCAATCTTCCCCCCAAATCATTTCGGCTCCCTATTCCCAGAAAATAGAAAACATAATTTATAGATTGCTTACACCTTCTTTCACTCCCTGGTTGAACTGGAAGCATCTTGAAAAGACATGAAATGAGAAATGGTCATCCCATTGGACATGGCAACCCAGAAAACAATGTCTCTACTATTTTTGTTCCTGAATTAGGGAAATGTTTCTCCACAAATATTTTCCCCCTTCCCCCAAATGGAAGACATTTCCTTTTATTGCCAACTTGAGTGAAAAACTAATCTTTTAGCTGCAGGAGGTCTTTTTGGAAACAATATAAATTAACCAGATTGTATTCCTATTGCCTTTTAGATTTAAGACTCTAATATGGTGTTTCTATTTAAAAAAAAAAAATTGTTGGTGCTCATTATAGCCATGAGCTATGAAACCTCGGTTGTACGAGACACCACAGACAATGACTTTTGGTGACCAGCCTCCTCACTGAATAGCAGAGGGCCTGTTTTCATTCCCGGTTTAGACATGACTAAAAATAAGCTTTTGACATTATTTTGCCTATCTTTTGTACATAAAGAGCCGAAAATTATTTTCACCCATTGAGAAAGACAAATATTTTATCACTGAGAGTCTACAGAGAATGACTACTGGGGTTACTGTGCTTTTTGGTGGGAGCGAAACACTAGCAGAATCATTTGGAATCACTTTTTTTTTTTGCACTTGTAAAAAAGTACTGAGAGCAAAATGAGGAAGTATTTCTGGAATGTAGCTGAAGATGTGAAAAGCAAAAATTATTCAAAATGGCAGTTGTACCACTATTTCTTTGAAACTAGAGAGAGAAATAACATATAATGTACACTGAGTGCTTTGTAAATGCACTGGAGGACCTAATTAAATCCACTCCTCCAAGGAAGGGAATGTAAAAAATTGAATTTATCCTCCAGGTTTGTGAAATTGAGACGGGAAAAGCCTGCATTCGAACCTAACACTGAAACTGATTATTCTTCATTATATTATTCTTATTTTGAAATTCAGGAAACCTGTCTGTCAAAGGACTTTTACAGAGTATGTGTATCTCACCTCTATATCCACCTTCTCTCTGCCTCTCATAGGCATAATGTGTATATATCTGCTACAGTCAATAGACATTCTTCACAGTATTTTCTAGAGTGCCTCAATTCCAAACTCACCAGCTGTTCTCCTGATTTTATAATGATATTCTTCTACTCAGCATCTGTAGCCTGCCTGGAAAGATATGCTCAGCCTTGGAAATTGCTGTTTCTGAGTACATAACTACAGGAAAAATAAAACAGATGACTTGTGAGCTCACATGGAGATTTTCCCTTGATTTTAAAACTAATTCAGATATATTTCCTTTACCAGCTACAAATTCTCTTACAACATGCAAAAGCTTTTAAAAAATCTTTATATCCAGTATGGTACACCCAATTAAGCTGACAGTGACTCAATGTTTGGAAGTTGTCTGTGACGTCTGCACAAAGGTATTTGATGATACTAGAATGTAAAATTGTTTCTGTATATGGAATCCTCAAAGCCCAGGTTTTGCTGTAGAGGATAAAACTCTTAGAGACTGTCCTTTCACAAAAAAATTCTTGTTTTAGTTGTTATTATTGAAAACTAGCAATCTTCTCTGATAAAACAGCGTTAACTGAGGATAAAAACTTCAGTCAAAATGAAAAGGGGTATCTCCATTTAGCTGCTGACATAAAAATGTGTAATGAATTTAACAGTACAACTTTTAGTGTGTTGAGCCTCTAAGGACAGCTAAGAAGTGGATTGTTAAGTGCTCCAGACTGAAAAGGTTAATCCAAAGTAAGTTCTCCTTGCCCTTTACATGTCTGTATCGTGTATGAGAAAATTCATGAGGAGGTCAAAAAAAAGATTCATATTTTGTGATAGTCTTAGCAAAGATGCTAGTAATACAATATTAAGGTTACGAATGTTCCTTAGATATATATATTTTATATATATATATACATATATTATACAGCTTTAATAATGTAACCCAAATTGCTTTGGCCTGGTGAATTTGCCACTGGTTCCTCTTGCCCTTTTCATCTTCTCTTAGATCCTTTAGCAGAACACCACCTTGCAACAATCCTCCATTTTACTCCAGATTTCTTCACTTCTTAGTCTAATGATGTTTACTTCAAACTCACCACCAACTCCATCTTCCAAAATTCCTTATTCCAAAATTTTTTATCATAAGGTGAATCTTCCACAAGTACCATGATGTTCAACTTGGAATATTTATTTGTTCTAGCATTAAAGGGCATTTTTAGGGGTTTAATCCTATTGTGAAACTCTCACCAATAAGACCTATTGACTTGCAAACTCTACAACTGATAAAGAGTGAGCAAGAGGGCGGGAGAATCAATAGAGATTCCAAGGTAAGATAATTAACTATAAAATTTCCTAAAGTTCAAGGGCATTTTATCTACAGCTAATAGATTTTGACACAGCCTACAATGGAATAACCAACAGGAAGTTTCACAAATCGCTGTAAGAAAAAGAAGAGCTTAGATGAAAGTGAAGGCTAGAGGTAAAGAGTACATAGTATGAGTGAAATTGGTTTTAATGATACACACAACCTAAGGCAAACTTTGCATTTGGAATGTGACTGATGTAAAATACACCAGAGATCACTCTGGGCATCACTAATTGCTATGTAAGTGATTTTTCTCCTTAAAGGAAACAAGCAACTATAGTAATAGTGGATTTGAAATTAACTACCAACAAACTGTTCTTAAGTAAGTAGTACCCGAATGCATCAGCAAATATCAATGGTGAAATATAATATAAAACATATTGAAGTTCAATACCAGTAATTATTACAATAAAATAATGTTCACATATGATATACATAGGATTTACATGTAAAAAATCTGTATAATTTTAGTTTGAGGTATAATTTATGCATATATACACATGCATATGTATACATGTATATACATATATGCATGCACATATATATTAAAAATACACCTGGGTATCTGGCTAGTCTTAAAGTCCTTACTAAGAATTCACGAGGATCTTCATCTTTGGATGACATATTTAAAGCCCTAGTGGACAAGGACCTGAGCAACTGGCTCTAGTTGACCCCATTTTGAATGACATGTTGGGTCAGAGACCCCCAGAGGCTCTCTCCTAATAGGAAGGAACTCAAGATCTAACTTCTGGATATGTTATTTCAATTGCTCTGGCCCTTATTTTACTCTGGTTTTGTCTTTTTGCTTTTTTTTTTTTTTGTGAAAAGAACAGAACATCAACAACCCCTCCGGACTTAGTCTTTTTTCTCCAGACAAATAATAGAAAATGGAACCAGATGAAAAAAAGAAAAAAGGAGAATACTCTAAAATATAGCTTCCTTTTGAGAAAAGAGAAAAACATTTATAAATTCTCTAACTCCTTCTGCTACTGCTGTCCTCAGGGAAGCTTCATAACAAAGAAGATACATTCCAGCAGCAAAATTCATGTTAAGGACAACAGAAAACTATTATATAAAATGTGGCTTAATACTTCTGACAATCAAGGAAAAGAAAAGTTAAGTAACTTTTGAGACCCACGAAAGTCAAAAGGGGGATCCTTAGATTGTTCCATCACCTAAAGAACAATTTTTAAATTGATTTTAAGCCCAGCACTTTACAAGAATTACTATAAGCCTTGCCTATTTAAAAACTGCACACCCAAACTCTTGTCTTTACTTTTAATTTTATTTTAGGAGGGATTGCTTTGTGTTAAAGAGGTCTTTGTGAATTAGGCCTAAATATACAAACTTCTTTCCCCCGTTGCTCTGAGTATGGAATTTGACATGAAGGTCAACAGGTACAAGTTCAAAAGAAAATTAGTTTTCAGGCCCACAAATTTATGGTGAAGGAAAGCTATTTGAATAATTCCTATTACATGGATGTAACCATTTGTGTTAATTTTTCTCAAGGCTGTAGACATAAATTTATTACTTCCTTTAGAGGAGTAATTTGATCCAACTATTTGGGCTATTTTCTTTTTTTCAGATAAAGAACTTTAACATATCTCAAGGAACACAGCAAGGTCAAAAAACTCTAGATGCTCATTTTCCATATTCATTATTGCTATATATCTATAAAATAATTTTCTGAGGTTTTTTAGACCAACTTTTCTGTGAATCCTATTTCTTGAGCAACCATATCTTAAAAAACCAAAACAAGGTAAGCATAACAGAGAAATTAGACTAAGTAGAACCAGAAGTTGAATAGTGATTTGTTTCTAGGACTTTAATTTAAACCTTCTAAATCAAAAACGCAGGCATCTATCAGCATTATATTTTCTTATAGTCTACAAGAAACTCAAGAGTTTAATGAGAAAATACTTTCTGTGATCTTTTCTGTTGTCCACCCTGTAGTTCAACTGCCTCAGGTGTCAACTATTTTCATCTGCAAGTGAGGTCAGGTGAGGTCATTATATGCTTTAAACCCCGGACGTGGTGCTGCAGAAGATAACTGCTTAATAGGAATATTCTGTTCAGTTGGAGTACTCATTAATACTAAATACGTGCACATATACTTGCATCAGCAAGCATGGGAACACAGTGCTGTAAAAGCCACTAAAGCTAAATCCTTTGAGACATCAATGTTCCAGCACAAATTTCACGAGAATGACAAAAAGACTCATTCAAATTGCTCTCAACTTCTCAGTCCCACCGCTTACGTATCACAGCTCTCCCAGACCAGAACATCTCACTGGAGAAGGCTTGTCCATAAGCTCATAAATGATTGTGATGTTAAAATTGACCCCAGAATATACTCAGGTACAATTTACTGCCTACTGGTTGTTCCCTGTCCGGTTCAGATGCATTCCCTTCACAAGCCAGAGCCACTCCTGGCCACCCTGAACAACTTCCTTCCCCCAAATGGCAGTAAAGTGTACAGTTCTCAGTCTATTGCAGAGGAGATGTTTGACCCCATTCTGGAATATCCTTCATGTCCTTTCACACCACAAAGTTATTTCCTTACAGAACAATAATTTTGAAAAATAGTAAAATCAAAGTTAAAAGACTTTTGAAATACATGAACAGATGATTTCCCTTTAGTTAACAATCTGGTCAATAATTACATGGAGCCTTAATGAAAGAAAAAGAAAGAAAGAAAGAAAGAAAGAAAGAAAGAAAGAAAGAAAGAAAGAAAGAAAGAAAGAAAGAAAGAAAGAAGAAAGAAAGAAAGAAAGAAAGAAAGAAAGAAAGAAAGAAAGAAAGAAAGAAAGAAAGAAAGAAAGAAAGAAAGAAAGAAAGAAAGAAAAGAAAGAAAGAAAGAAAGAAAGAAAGAAAGAAAGAAAGAAAGAAAGAAAGAAAGAAAGAAAGAAAGAAAGAAAGAAAGAAAGAAAGAAAGAAAGAAAGAAAGAAAGAAAGAAAAAGAATTTTCAGATTACTTATAAGCAGCAATTTTCAGGAAAACAAAGAATACTATATAGATTGACATAAAAAATGCTATGCATATCCAGAACAAATTAATAATTAAATCAGAACTTTACATAAAATAGAAATGCATTCACATATCAGTAAAAGATACTATCCTGATTTTCTCCCTAAACTCCTTAACGGCAGATTATTGTTATTTTTACTAGGTTAAGAAGAAAAACTAGTAAATCCATACATCCTCCCAAAAATTATAGTCAGCTGACATTTACTGAATCTTACTTTACCTCGTCTAAATGCTTGCACAACACACAGTGATCTCTGTATTTAATCATACGTTACTAAAAATAACTTAATTTAGTTAAAGACAACAAACAAACCTTGGAATTTCAGATTTGGAGTGTACACCTTTAAGACTGTATTGTCAATTATACCACAGATTTCATCTAGGGCTGAGAAAAGGCTAGAGACATAGCCCAGCAGAGGTATAACTGATATATCTACCTAAAATACTCCTCATCATCATTACCGCTGGAGTGGAGGGAAGGAAAGGTGGGGAGAGAGAAAAAAACATAGCCCTAAATGCCCTCTCTGTTGTTAGCTGAGGTGAAAGAACCAAATCACTCACACGTCTAACTTTCTTCTTTAACGTGCATTAAAAAATATGCAAGCAAGATCATACAGCTCTATTTATACAATAATGCAAATAAAGTTCAGCATTTCAAGCATGTTTTTAAAAGACGAAGAAAAATGCACATGAATTTTTTTATAGGTCTGGCATATTTTGATAAACAGAGTTGTCACAGTTTACAATGAAATGTATATTTTAAATATTATAAATTTTTTTTACCTTTATTTCTAGCGATGAGATCCTGAATGCAGAACACTCCAGTGCTGGATACTGCTTGTTTCTTTTCTCAGTTTTTTCTTACCTTCTTTTATATTTTCCCTTTTCTTCTTTTTCCTTTTTTCTTTTTCTTTTTTTTTTTTTTTTTTTTTTATTTTAATTTTTTTTTTGATAGTTTAAAGTGCAGAAAGATTCCAAGACAGCCTTACCTAGATGAAGACAATCAGGAATTCAGACATGACCTCCCTAAAATCTTTGGTCAACAGAAGAAAAAAAAAAAGCCCAAACAACAAAACAAAGAAGCAAACAAACAAACAAAGGAGCCCAGTCCCAGCTAGCTCCTGCTAGCATAAAAGTTCAGATTTCGCTACTGAGATCATTGCTCTATTCTAAGTAGTTTTGCTCAATGTGTGATTCTAACAAAAACACCCTCTGCAGCTGGAGGGAGCCTTAGCTAAGCACGAGCCTGTCAAGCTTTTCCCAGTGACTTCTGTCTACTAAATTCAGACTGATGTTTTGTGAGAGGGGGCCTCAACAACCAGGCCCAGATTGCCTGAAAAGTATTTCCTGCCTTTGAGAGAGAGAGAGGGAGAGAGAGACAGCGAGCCTGCCTGCCTGCGCCAGGGAGAGAGCGCAGAAATGGAGGGAAAAGAAAACGTCAAGACCGAGTGTTTCAAGGCAGTCAGCTTTATACACTGCTGGGCTGTTTCTGCCAAAGGAAAAAAAATCTGTTCTACCGCTACATAGTGTAAAAATGTCTTTAAATCTCTTCCTCCTGCATTTTTCCTATAAAGAAATACTTTATGCATCTCTAATGCTCATGCAAAGGCAACAGTAATCCAGAACAATACAAGAACATTTCTGAAACACCTGGTCATTGACATCAGGTAGTGAGAAACATGGTCTAAACTTAACACAGAACAATGGCAACAGGTCTAGTACTATTCTGTCAAATATACACAGTTAGATAGATTCCATTTAAAGACATATGCTAAAATTGCGTTCCTACTCAAGACAATAAGCAGGATCTGAGAAAACGAATGCTATAGTTTAAACACAGTCATTTTGCAGGCAGTGGAATATGTTGCTTTACCTCTTTTGAGAATCCTCCAGAGTCACACAAATCCAGCTCTGCAAAAGCAAAAGGACAGACTCCATCTTGATCATATTAGTATTTTGCTGACATAAAACACTTGTAAGTACTTCGTTCCAGTTTGACAGGGTGCCTGAATCATATCTCCAGAGTAACCCACAGCATCTACATCCTTTGCTCTGTACAAATTTAGTGAATATTGTCTGTTTATCTTTTCTGCTTTCTCCTGCCTTCTCTGAATGACTTCCTCTTAGCTGTTCCAGCCTGAGAACTTGGATTACCATTTGGTTTTGATTAAAACCAGACGGACAGCTCCGTGGAAGTTTGAGGGTAAGCTAATGGAAATTACTAGTATGGCTTTAATTACTGTATTTATTAGTAATAAATATTAGCTATTCACATAACAAACTCAACTAATAAACACGTGCAAAACCCCATCTTTGGCCACTGGTTTCATATTTAGGTGAAATAACTTAGCATTTATTTTATTTACGTCAGAGTGACTCATAATAGTAATCAACATGTACATTTTTAATTTTTTTTTACACTTTCTTTCAAGACAGAATTAGTATTGTTGCTATGTTTATTTGTCTTACCAAGTGGGTCAGCCATACATCTCTTACTCTCTGATGACCCCTTCAGCTGGTGTAAACCCTCCTTATTAATTACTGGTCTGAGCAAATGCTTTAACAGTTATTGATCAGGTTATTACTTGGAAACTTTGGCCTTTGCCTGGTTTCAGAGGGAGCTACAGTTGTAAGACATTGCAGATGTTTTCATACACAAAATGTCTCGACATTTACTGACCACAAAGTCTGCATTCAGCAGGCCTGCCACAACTGGGACAGGATATTTATTCTGAAAGGAGATAGAAGATCTTCTTAATTACTAACTGCTGATACATGAGTTTCTACCAGCCTCCAACAACTGCTTTTAACTGTTTATATAATGCCTTCATTAGCTCAATTGAATTTTTTCTGAAGTCAAAGGAAAGCCAGCCCTGTAGGGCCGTCTCCAACTCCCACTAATATGGCCGTATCTGGAGCTAATTTGTCAGGCTTTAGTTCCTGAGCATGTGGAACTTTGTGCTAAAATCTGCTAAATTTGCCGAATGTGGTCTTCGTTGTCACACATGTAATTTTATATATGCAGTTTTCAGCCTTAAAATTACAGTATTAGCTTTAAAAGTTAGCTGCAAAATTATCCAGGCCCAAATGGAAGTGGGTTTGAAATTTTTCCCAGTAGCTTTCATGTACATGGATAGTGGAGGTAGACAGCCTTAAGTGGAATGACTTCCCAGCCTAACCTCTGCATCTTCAAAGTCAGAGGTCTTTGAAGCCCATAAAAGGAAACAGCACATGTGCTGGTAAACTCAGAACAGCCAGAAGCACAGCCCCAGAGGTAAATAACTTCTCAGGATTATTTTTAACTACATTTGGCTACTCTCAGTTCTGAATCCATAAGTTTTACTCTACTGTGAAGTGTGATTTATACTATTTCCCTGCAAGATTTCAGTTTGGAATTTAGTGAATAAGTTACAAGCTGTGAAGGGGCACATTTTATTTGCAATTATGCAATTGCACAAATTGTATAATTTTAAAATTTATGTTTATGAGAGTAAAAATAAAACAAAAAGCCTTTAGTTTCCTTGCAGTTAAAATTTACTAAAACTGTTTGATTTTATAATACTGAAAAAAAGTAATGAAAATTAAAAACACACTATTCCAAAAAAGGAAACAAATCTTCCAAGACAGAATTTTAATTATTTTTTAAGAATTATTTTTCTTTAGCTAAACTTCACTTAATATTCCATCATAAACCATTGATTTTAATTAAATAAGGAGTTCTTTTTTATTATTTTTTTTTTTTCAGAAGCCAGTCACAAGGAATAAGAGAGATTGAAACATTTATAAGTGGGGACATATTAAACAAGTATGAGATTATTAGAACATTATCTGCTATGTGAAACAGTTTCAAAAAGAAAGCTAATTTCCAATATTCTAGTGCTTGATGAATAGCTGAAAAAGAGAAAAGACCATCATAGACAATGTCTGTGCATTTCCTGTCTAAGAAAACTGAGGGCAGACTGTCTCTTAAATATCTTTTCCTGCTATCACATCTGGAGAAAGGAGGGGAATAACCAGAGTTTGAATACGTATTCAAAGCTGCTTTAATAAAACTTTACAATGGTAGAATAGAAAGAACATGTGAAATCAGAACATTTAAGTCTGAAATTTTGATAATTCTGTTTGATCTTGAACAATAAATAGACCAGAAAAAATAAGTAGAGGAATGGAATACTAATGAGAAACAAGGAAATTCAAGAATAAGACCAGTTAATAGCACTTCCATTTGGTCAGACTGACTATACTAAAATGATAGAATTTATCTCCTTGCTATTTCTAAGCTTAAGTTAAACACTAAGGTGGTCTTTTTTCTTGGCACATCTGTAACTCAGAAAACCATATGTCTCAAAGTTAGGCTATATAAATCAGGTATTCAAACAACTCCAACTTTTCTTTAGGTAACATTAGGTGAAGAATTCTAATATTCTATTCTTATTATGATTATATTTTATTTCTAAATAAGAAATGTAGAAAAAAAATCACATTTGTTCAATGTGATATTTGTTCAATGTTCAATTCAAAAAAAATATTTTTGTCATACTAGGGTAAGCTGAGTACATGACATATTGTGGAATGACAAACTAGCAATATGTTATTTCCATGATCCTATATAAAGTGAACTACCAAAACAGTTAAAAAACTAAGAAGAATTCAAAGTAGTCAAGCAATTTCTGTTGCAGCAGTACACAGACATTAATATAATGCAGATGTGGACATTTTCAGACACTCTTTATTTGTCTGAAGATCTGATGGTCTTTTCTAGACCTCAAACTACACATGGTGGTAGGCTCTCCCACAGTTTAGTTTTTTCTCAGTCAAATTCTTACATAAAGTCATTGAGAATTTATCCGAATCTCACAGTTGGTCTATAGGAAATTATTAACGTAATATAGCTATGGTTTACTGAATGCAAAATTCATGTAATTTTTGTGAAACAGTATCATCAGGGTTTGTGGACAGACCTAATGTGTTTTTGTGCTTAAAAAGCAATCCTGCTGAGAAAGTGATGTGCTAAAAAAGAAAAAAAAAAAGACACCTGTGGTCTTCTGTGGTCTTACTCTTATTTGTCTTAAGAAATAGAAGTTGCTGTATGCCTTACAGAAAAATAGGAAATCTTTCACTAGCATCTTCCTTTTTTCCTAAAGAGCATATTTAAACCTGATATATTTCCCCTAAAAACTGAAGAATAGAAAAAAATCCTGTTTTGTTTAAACACACCTGGAACTGCTGAAAGTACTGCAAGACAGAGATGAATAGAATAGCTCTATCTTAAAATATATTTTCAATCTTGCAATTTTTGCTGTTGTTTCACAGTGGAATTAGCTGATTTCATGTGGTATTCCATTACTTCCCTATTTCATAAATATCAAGTACATGATTTTGTTCTTGCCAAGATATTTTATAAAGATATTTTAGATTTGGTAAAATCATTATAAAACACAAGAGGGAGCAGGTGGAGGGAAAGAGAAGCATCCATCAGGCACACACAGATTGGCATAATAGCATAGCTAGGGATCAGGCATGGGAGAAACACAGATTTCATGCACTAGCCCTGTTCAGGGACATGACCATGTTTCCTGTGTGCTTGCTAGGTCCCAGTTCATTGAACTGCAGTATAAATATGTTGCATGAGGATGTCTGAACGAGTCCCTTTACGATTTCCAAGTTGAAATAAATTTCCAAGTGATCATTTCAGCAAAATGAAATAAATTTGAATATATTAAAACTATGTCTATATGAACAGCTATTCACTGCCAAGACTTTATGAACAGGATATAACTGGACCTGCTTGAAAAAATCCTCATCAAAATCACTAGGAGAAGCAATAATATCTATGTGCATCACTCTGAAAAATAACGTTGGGGTTTTTTATATGAAACATACCAAATAAAATAAACACCCAATTTGCTAATAATTGCTAATAAATACGCAATTTGTTAATTACATTTCTGCAATTTGGAATATTGAACTCTAATCATCAAGGACTTTACTCAGTACTTTAGACAGAAATAATAAGATAATTTTTTAAAGAAGCCCCGAGTCTTGCATGTATTGATACACCTTGTTCTCAGTGATGTGTTATCATTAAGCCATTAAAAGGTAAAAAGAAAGGTAAGGCCCTTTTGGTTTTTATTCAAAGATTCTAACTTTTCCACAGAAGATAAACTCTCAAATCTGAGGTTGCTGCTGAGGCAGGCCCAAGCACCAAAATATGCCAAATGAAGATTGACATGGATTAAAAGAATGCAGTGACTTCCCAAATGAGTAGATGATAACACTCAGACAGATTACCTAGTTTTAGAACTGTTTGTTCTCTTTCCTGTTTTGGGATTTTTGATCATTAACATTTAGGTTTGAATGATCCAAGAAAAGATTTTTTTTATTGTTGTGACGTGCCTCTGGGAGGCAAAGAATTACTTTTCAGATAAGCATTGTCCCACCCCAAACCCCTTGTGAAGGACGGCCCAGGAGTTCTGATTGGGTTTGAGTGCCTGGGGGGTTTCTCCCTTGGTGTGTTTCTAGTGGTCCCTGACCCTGAACTCCACCATACTTACTTTCTTGAATTGTAAGGAAGGAAAAGAAATGTCTCCTTAACACACAGAGGAAACCAAGCAATTGAGAATTTACTACAATATCTTCTTTAAAACTAAGCTGGCACATAATAAAAAGGGTGAGTTCACTGAAAATAAGATGCCTATGAGCCTAGCCAAGACAATTAAAACATTGATCTTGGTTAGACAGACAAGACTTCATGTCTACTGTAAAAATACTGTCCATTTCTAACGCAAAATTTAATATATTAAAGACAAGTGAAACTACAAAAAGAAACATTGTGGAAATCAGTGGATATGATAGTGTTTGATATAGCATATCTTGATATATATTTGTAGGTCTACGTTACTAAAGATATGAATACAGGAAACAACTTGAAAACTCCATGTAAAAGAGTACAATACATGTCCTTGACATATTTATTACTTTGAACACCTAGAAGTTTTGTTTGAAAAATTCCTGTGATGTCTGGGAAGCAGTCCAGATGCCTGCCTCTCTCTCAGAAAAGATGGTTTTAATCTCTCCTCTCCCCAGTATGTAAACTAATCTTACAAATCTAGTATAAAGCATAAAGGACGTGGAAGTTGGACTCATATCAAACATTGATAATTTTGCATTTTTCTTCTTTGAATAATCAGATGACAAAATAAGGTTACCCAAAATTCTTCTCCTGGCTATGTATACTAATTTTTTTTTTGTGAACCCTTAAATATCAGTTTGTCATGGGAGGCAGAATAAAACAGTTCCTGTTTTTCACTTTAAATATGTCATCTACTGAATCTTCAGGTCTGATTCCAACCAGTTTTAGGTCAGCAAAACTGCTGGAGTCCTCAGATCTTAACTGAGCGAGTACTCCTTTTTTATTTTTTACTTCCTTTCATTTTTACCTCCCTTCATTTTTACCTCACTTCTTTTTGAAGATACATAGCTGGTATCTTTTTCCCTTATATGTTATTACTCTTTCATCTTCCCTGCAAATATCTGCTGTGTATAATTTGTCACTCTTTGTCAGATATCTTCTCATTACCATCTTCTCTCCAGTGAATTGAAAAATATGCTTTTTTTCATTTTTTATCCACTTTTATAACAGGATGCCGTTTCCCTGTTCTTTTGACATTTATAGAAATCTATTTAGTAAATCAGATACACATAATGCTATTATTTACACTGGTATGTGTTGTTTCTTTTGTCCCTCAAAATTTGAGATTGTTTCTCTCTGAGGAAAAATTCAATGTTTCTAAAATACTACACACACTCAAAGCCCTCTGTTGTGCTCATCATGGTTTCACTCAAGTTAAACGTGGTCTTGAAAAAAGATGTGAAAACAGTTTTATCATTGTCAGTTTTACCACTTCTAGAAGGATTAGCAGCTGGGAAGCTCTGAACAATCATGGTAGTCAGACTACGAAAAGTAGGGAATGTGAGAGAGGGAAAAAATGTCTTACTAAGCTAAATTTGGAGAAATGTTCTCTGTTTTAGAATACCATGCAAGAATCAAATACTGCCAATGAAAATATCAAGAATGGAAAGAGGAAGAAAGCATCAGCAAGGGATGAATAGAATATTTATCCTGCAAAAAGGGAAGCGGAAATCCTTCAAGATGAAAGTTGTATGTGATCTTGTTTTCTACTCAGAATCAGTAATGCAGTTTTAGTGAAAAAAATATCATAGTGGTAATTATAATGAATTTAATAAAATCTTTAATGCTAATTTTTAAAGAAACAGTAGCAAGCCACTCTAATGTCTAATCACGATCAATAAAGGCTAGGCTCCCACCTGCCCATGACAAAACCAATAACACCAACCAAAACTTCTCTTGAGAAGCGTTGTTGCAGAACTCCCTTACTGAGGTTTCCTCTTTTTCCAGATTCCTAATATACCTACATTAGCAGGTTAGTACAAATCCAAAGCATTTTTTTAGGAAAATCTCCTTGTAATTCTTATTTACTATGTTTTAATAGCAGGTTCTAGGAACATGTGGATGAAAGTGAACTGCATCACATGAAGCACACTGAATACATCCAGCCCAGGTCACCCTACTACTTAAAGAAACAGAGCCTCTGAATGATCTACATATAAAGTAGATCTCCCTTCCTCTGTTGTTTCCCTCTGCAGCTTTACTTTCATTGGACACTACTCACCAATGCAGACATAAGTACTGTGGCCCAAGACCAGACCAAATAGACCACAAGATCATGTAGTCACTGGTACAGCAAGTGTTGCTTGAAAGGCTCCATGAATAACTGATAGTCTTGGCTTACAGGCATTTTTGAAAAAATGGAAGAAACCTTGCCACAAAATGAAATTTTATAGGAACAGAATCAAAGCATGTCTCTCTCTAGTTTTTTTCATGGTATTAGATGTTAAAAACAACTAATAAGGAAGCTTTAAAAAATAAAACTATTGGGGTTAACAACTTAAATTTCCATTCTGGAAAAGTGTGGACAAAAATCGTGGTCTTTGAGTTCTTTTTTCCTTTTCTTTATTTTTCCTAATAGTCTCAATGCATTTTGAGTCTTTTAGTCTTTAGTCTTTGTTTTTCAAAACCAAGTTGTTTAGGCCCAGCTCTTTCTTCAAATTCCTTTCTCTTTGAGGTCAGTTTCTCAGATTAGTGAGATATATTCAGAGTTGGGTACATATATATCTGTCTTGTCTTTAAATTTTGGCTGGTTGCTGCCAGTTTAGGAATACTTGGAGAGTAAAAGGAGAATGAAAGCTACTGAGTATTCTGTGAGAGCTCTAAGCCTTTTAGGACTGAGAAACTAAGCGTAAGAGAAAATAACATAAGAAATTTCCCTTAATTACTGCTGTTGTTCATGGAGATTGAAATACTGAACTAGCCAAATGGTGTGCAGAAATCTTAAATTTAACTTGTAGTCATCAGCAGTTGAGCATCAGATATTTCATTTCATCTCATGGAGACATTACTTGCATTTTATTTTCCTTATATGCTCTGTGGTCAGATTAATGTAGAAACCACCAGTTCCTCTGGTTTTAATTTAAATGTCGAAGAGGTTTGAGTTTTGTTGGGTTTTGTTGAGTTAAAAATGAAAAAGTAAGAAATATATAGCTCAGCATACAACAATGTGGTTTCACTGGTACATAACATATGGTTGTTATCTCCCAACCCAGTTGGAGCTTGTGTTGCAGATATGTCTTTGTTCATATTTGTAAAAGAAATGAGCACATGTCCTTATCCCCTAACGAAGTTAAGTTACTGCACTCTCCCAATACAGTCCTATCCCATTCCTGAAGGGAAACCACCTTTGAAAAAGTTGCTGGTACTATTGATGCCCTCCTTATTCTCATCACTGCATTATTCTAATTACCATTGCAATTTTAATACTTGCTGGAAATAGGGAAAAGAGAGGGAGAAGGTAGAAAAGCCAGGTGGTTTTCTCCCAGCATTATCTAGCTCTCCGCTCTGTGGATCGGGTCCCTCCCTTCATAAAGAAAAGACTGGAAGAAGTCTTCCCCTGGAAAGCGTAATGAATTCCCTGGGCGGGATGAGCAATTTTACTTCCCCTGCAGAAAGAGGCATGAGGAGGTATCTTCACCACCCATCTGCACAGAGTCAAGCCTCTCACTTGGGAGAGAGCAAAAGTCAGATTTCTCAGCACCAGCTCAGATGTTGGAGTGATCAAACACATTCCTGCTACCGCAACCTCATCCACAGCTCATTACACAGTGTGTGTAATGTGTTTGCCTAATAAAATAAGGAAGCTCATCCTTTCTCTGAGTTCCATCAGACCCAAGCTTTACTGTATTCTATTTCCAGAAAGATCAATTAGGAAAAAAAAAAATTCATAAAAAGGTTGTATTCTCGATTTTTAGTAAGTTAGGAAGCAGACAAAATAGACACTGAACTAAAATGCTAACAAATATTGTAAATTTCAGCTTCTGTCTCTCCAAGGGGAAAACAGAAACAGGCATAAGGTTGTCAGAAATAGTTGTCAGAAATATTCTTGAATTTTAATTGGATATTCTGTACAAGGACAGTCATAAGAAAACATGACAAGCAAGGTCAGGCCCAATATTCCGTGTCTTACAGTGGCCAAGAGCAGATTCCTAGTAGTGGCGAGTCATGAAATATTATAAGAACAAGACAACCTCAGAGGGAGGATTTTCCTGCTAGTTCTTGTCTTCTGTCCCCCAGTTTCCTCAAAAGTTTAGATGAGAAACTCAAGCCAGTGTTTGTATTTTTGTTTAATAGCCCTTGATATGTCTATGTACAGATGGAGGAGAGGTTGTTCTCGCTTTGCTGCCTTAGCTAATATGAACCACAAGTTGGGACCTCCCTTAACTCATCAGAATGCTGAATAAAATATAGTAAGGTTAAAGACCAATATTCAATCTCATAAATACTTTTTGTACAAACATTTAAATTATGTTATATACATATCTTTGCATCCTGGAGGCTTTTAGCATTTGTGATGTTATCAAAGTATTAATAATATTTTAATATATCTTTAAAATATATTAGTAATATGTTAGTTACATATTAAATACTTATTAAGATTATTAAATTTTTACAAATTTTACATCTGTAATATTAGTAAAGTGTTGTGCTGAGGAGTTTTCTCCCACAAAGTCTCATTTATCTTTATGGTTACTATCTGCACTGTTAGAATGTCTAAAGACAAACTTCTTTCTTCTAATAATCATGCAAACTGCTTTAAGTCAGCATAGCTAAGGTTCATGATACTAAATAAAATGATACCAGGAAGGAATCTGTCTGAAGTAAGCCAATAATTCCCTATTGTTTGGCAAGTCTGAATTGATTTTGAGTAACTGGTGGTTTCTACAAGAGAACAGTAATAATTATATTTGTCTACCAAGTATTTTCTCAGGAAACAGATAAACAGCATTTTTTGGTTTGTTTTAAGAAATACATTACCATTATAAGTCTTTTCTTATTGACTCTGAAGATGAAACAGGTTAGTAATGGAATGAAAAGTGATACAGAAAGGGTAAATTTTTAGGATATTTGGCAAAAGAGAAAATAAAGGCAGAGTTTGCACAAACTTCATAGATTCTGTAGAAATGTTAAGCAGAGTGTGCATATCGAAATAGAAGAAACAAAGCCCTGTGTTTCTCCAGAACTGTGTTTCACCAACTACAAATTTACATGTTATTACAACGAGAAAAAATGATAAGCTCCTAGGGGTTGTTGAATGCTCTTATGCAGCCAGCCACACAAAGAAGGTTAGGAAATGGATCAACAGCTTTTGTACTCTTACATATTCCTTATTCTTTATAGTATTTTATATTCTTATATTTTAGATAGGTGGACAAGTATAAAATGTTTGACATAAACACAGAGATACCACAAAACAAGTATCAGTAGAGGGAGAGAGGAAATAACCTCAAGTTCCTCCAGGGGAGGTTTAGATGATTAATTTAGATGACTGTTAGGGAAAATTTCTTATCTGAAAGGTTTGTCAACCATTGGAATGGCTACTCAGGGAAGTGGTGAAGTCACAATCCCTGGAACAGTTCAAAAGGTACATAGATGTGGCACTTGGGGATATGGTTTAGTGGGGAAACAGTTGTGCTGAGTTAATGGTAGAAATTGATGATATTAGAGTACTTTTCCAGCCTTAATGATTCTAAGGTTCTAGGTCTGAAAATTCTCAAGGAGGTTTTGCTAAGTAGACATGGCCACTGAGAGACTGGAATCCCACAGGTCTGAAAGCAATTAGGAAAGATGAATCCAAACAGCTCACACAAGTTTGGAACAACAGGACCAGATCCTCAACTATTTTAAATTGAATTATCTCCCCTGAGTTTAGTGCAACTATTTTGATTCTATCACAAGAACATTAACAGCAATAAAAGTGACTTTTCAAGTAAATGTACTTTAACATCTTCCCAAGAACATTCATATAAATGAGATTTAAGGAAAGAATTGTCTTCACTGAGGGATGAAGAATGTTGAAGAACCTGGCTGCATATTGTCCACTCATAATATTTCATAGTATATTTCTCATATACTTATAATATACTCATAATGGCACCATTTACCATATGCAAGCATGCATTCTGCTTTATCAGTGCTTGTCAATTCTATGGAAATAAAATGTACCACCTGCACCCCATGAGATAATTTTTAATTCATCTTGTAATTACAATAGTTTTGTACAGTACTTGAAAAGAGAAGACAATTAATGTATCTTCAGATTTTTCTTGAAATTTGTGCTCTTTAAAAGAGATACTGTCTTTAGAGGGGCTTGATTTGAAAACTAACAATTGCTTGAAAGATATCCCTGAAATAGAAGATACAGTCTTCACAACAGGAAATGTAAAATATAGTTAAACACTATACAGCTTTCTCAGTTTCTTGCCAAGTTATGACAGATAACTGATCAATTACTGAAAGGTAGAAGCAAGGCCAAAATCTGGATAGCATATTCCAGAGAGACTAGAACTACTTTTCTTTGATGAGCTCTTGAAAATGTGCTTTAACTTCAGTTTATATCATTCTGTCACACTGTCAACCAAATAGCTTTACAATGTCTTGCTGAAGAGTTAGTTGTCTAGAAACATGAAGTTGTAGATTGTGACAGGTTTTATTTCTATGGGGCCTCCAGTAATTGTAATTTTACAGGTTTTGTCATCAATTTGCCAACACAAGAAAAGGTGTGTGCATCAACCACCATGTCCACTAACAGGTACACTTGAGACCTAATTTGAGGAAATTTTCACTTCTCCTTAGAACATTTAATTTCTTCTGTCATTGGTGTTTCTAGAATGTTTTGCTCTACTAAAACAGAGTAGCCTGGAAAGATTTCATATGACCATTAGTGAAGAAAAGGTTTTTACACAGAAATTTCTACCAATATTTGAACCTTGAAAACAAGTGACATTTGTTTGGAGCAATGGTTAACAATTCATATCAGGGAAAATATAACCAACCCTGACAAACACATTTAAAATAACCTACTATGTTATAAACTGTTGTAGTCCACAACCTCAGGATCTCATCCAGAGAAGCCGCAGGGTTTTTGGGACCAGCATGGAACACCAACGAGATGGGCTCCCGTTCATGAAACCATTTATTCAGCATGGGAACAAACTCAGGTCCAGAACAGAGAGCCAATATTCCATGGTGACTGTCATAATTACCTATAAGACACCTAAAAGCAAAAGTCAAGAACTTAACAGGGCTAGCACAAAGTTATTATGCTAATCTAAGGGGGAATTCAAAGCAGAGCACAAATGGAAACCCTGAAATATGCTGTTCTGCATATCTGGGTAACCCACAAAGCCAACTAGATATAATTTTTAAAGATCAAAGTGATTTTTAAAATCTTTTCCCCATCTTGCAGTTAGAAAGAACTAGCCTTTTCAAACATTTCTCCTTTTGGAGACAAGGTGTTCCTGGTACATAGTGGCCCTTATGATTAAAACAGTTAAATTGTGCATTTTATCAGGTTGAAAAGGTGAAGATAAAGGCCCTTTGGCTTTAGTCAGTACTACCCTCTTGGGTATACTTCCCATTTTCATATGCTTCCTAGATGAACTTCAAGGAACAAGGGAAGAAAATCCTAATACCAAAGGACTAAAAGGAAGACCTTCAAATTATTGTGGCCAAGTCTGACACAGGGTTCTAATACTGAAGCAGGGTTTCTAATGTAGATCAACTAGAAAAAGTACTTAAGAATGCATAGGAAGACAAGTTCCTTCTGAAAAGGAGCTCTAGTGATGCAAAATTTCTTTGGTTCTTCTCCAACCAAAGCACAATTGTACCACTTGAAATATTTCAGCACCTCATTAACAGCCTTATAACTAAATATTACCTATATATAATGGTTTAGATTTATTTTTGTCACTGACTCAAATTTTATGATCAAAATATCAACTCCTTCTATTATAGTAATAAAGGGGGGTTTTACATTTTTGGGTTAGGTCATTCAGAGAAAATGGAAAAATGTGTAACACTAATATTTTTGGGAAATAAACATCCCAAGTAACACAAAGCTTGTGAATCTCAAGACTTTAAGCTACATTCCTTAGTAAGAGAGAAACCCTCATAAGTCAGAGTTGTCATAAAGGACTGTGATGCCTAGATAACTCTGGGCATCAGAGGTGTAATTCTACTGGCATTTCTGAGGACATGACAGATATTATTAAAGCATAGGATGCAACTTTATACTGTAATTTATTTATGTCACAGTTAGAAATTAATACCGTAATTGTATCTTGTGATTTACAGTGAATACAGCTTGAGAAAATAAAATTTTTACCAAAACATGTTCCTCTTTTAAGCAGACCCATTCAGCTAGAAGCATGCATAACTGCAATTTCTCCTTCCACACTTGCAGTTCAGAAATTTAACCTCATAAACAGATGGAAGCAATCATATATCACATGGGGTTTGAGAGAACTAGAAAAATGAGCTGGTCTGCAAGAAGAAAAATCTCAAGAACAACTGAGTTATAAGCTCAGTGTTAAGGTCCAGTTTCTCAGTTTGTGAGATTTTTGCTCACATTGCAATAAAATTTTCCCATTCCAGCATAGTTCAAATTGGAATCAGCACATTTAAAGCCTATTCATAATAGGAAATTTCAGGAAGATTTGGAGATTAATCCTGATGTACATAACTAAATGATCTCCCAATGCCATCCTTTGAAAGATGATAATTTTTGGGAGCAGATCTTCAATCCTGAAAAGTTTCTTTTCCATTTTGAGCTCTCTTTCCCCTCCACCCCTCTTTTCTTTTAGTTTATTTTTGTTGTTGTTTTTTATTTGTTTGTTTGTTGGTTTCTTTTTTGTTTGTTGTTTTTTGTTTTGCTTTGGGCTTTTTTGTTGTTGTTTTGGTGAGGTGTTTTGTTTTGTTTTGTTTTGTTTTGTTTTGTTTTGTTTTGTTTTGTTTTGTTTTGTTTTGTTTTGTTTATCCCTCAGGTACCAGTATTCACAATTCAGTTTAGTCTCTACTTTGTCAGGGAATAAGTTTGTTAGTTAAATACTTCACAGCTTTCTTCATTTACCCAGTTCAAAAAACCTTAAATCTCCTACCTATCCAAAAGGTTGTTAAAGGATCCTGTGTGAGTTATCTACTTGCTGTCCAAGGTGCATATCCAGACCAGGCAAATCCAGAATAGATGGAGGTCTTCACCCTCCATCAGTGACTTGACTTTTGCCACCTGACTAGAAGCCAGAAGTTGAGTCAGTGTAAACATTAAACAGAACAGGGGAGCACTATGGGAACAGTAAGGAAGCTTCTCAAATCTTCAGGATTAATTAACGATGAGGGAGTAGGGAGAAAAGATTTCCTTTTTGTAGGGTCTCCAAAGATTTACGAAGTAAATTGTAGAGCATAGGGCAGAGGGTCAATCCTCTATCAGATGAACCTGAGATTATAGCTTCTTCTAGTCACTGTTTTATACCAGTTACTTTATTCTTCAAACTTAGATGAAAGAGAGGACAAGCAAAGTCTAAACATGCCAGATCATAATCAGCAGCAACAGATTCCAGACATGCTTCACCTCACCATAACTTTTCACCAATCCAGTCCAGCCATGCTTTTCAGTTATGGATTTATCTTAAGCTCCAAAATGAATATGGGTACACAGTGTGCAACACACATCTTGAAGACTGGGTCCTGTAAGTACCCAACAAACTCCCAAGATGCCACAGAGCTTGCTGAGCTATGTTGGATTATACTCAATAACACATTTAGATTCCCATGCTATGAATCATGCTATGAGTCAAGGCCTAGTTTGGTATAGCACAGCTAGCTTTGTTTTACTGAAGAAATTACTATTAATGCAGAAGAAAGTACTTATAATAGGAACTGTAGAGAGGAACATGAGGTTTCTAAACAGAAGCATAAACACCACACACTAACACATATCACCTACAACCAGCTATTATTATTATTATTATTATTATTATTATTATTATTATTATTATTATTATTTTAAGAAAAAGTCATTCCTTTGCACTCTTAATCAGTAAATATCCTTCTTATAAGACCTCTTGTGCATGGAAAAATAAAGTCTAATGTAGAATGATTCTGTGACTAAATCATAGATTGGCAGTGAGGTCATGAATTGTTCTGGTAATCATATGCCAGTTTGTCACGTGACGCAGTTGACGTGACTGGGTAACATTCAGTAGAATGAAGCAACAGATTTTTTAAAAGGTGTTTAGTAAAAAAAATACAAATAAACAATGGAAGTGTAATACAGATTATGCCCTTTAACACATAGTTTGCCTGCGTCATCTCCTAAAATTTAATTTCAAAACATTTGCACAAAGCCTTCAGCACTGTTCAAAGGACAAGGCTAGAAATGCAATTCAATTTAGGGAGTAAGGTACTATTAGGAGTTTGGAAGATAAGATGCAGAGAGCTCTGAGATAGCGCAGTATTCAGTATCATGTCTAGCTTCATCATTTGTTGTATTACTGGGGCTTTAGAGAGGTAAGAACAACAAGCCTTTAGTCTCCTATGCAGTTAACAATGATCCAGTTCTAATAAAGTAATTTCAAAGGAAACTTTTGCCAATTAAGTTTTACAGCACTGAAGATACTTTAGAGATGTTTTACATATTTTAATGTTTTAACTGAAATTTTGAGCAGGCACTGAGTTCCTGAACTACTCATATTATATTTTTTATATTAGTGGAATTAATTATAATTAATTAATTTAATTGTATTAATTTTAAATTAATTAATAATTATAATTAATTATAATTAATTATAATTAATTATATTCTTTATATTAGTGGAAATATAAAAGTACATGCATCATCAAATTAATTCCAAATTTAAAGTAAGTCCAGGTAAGCAGAAACGTACCTCCATGACCTAGGTTTTTCATTACACAAAAACAATATGCATAGCAAATCAGCATAATGTATTAATGTATGGAATAAATTTCCCTATCTCTGCGTCCTGAATTTGAGTGTACTGATTGATGAATTTCCTGGAAACGAGAATAAGTTTTGATGAGATCTGCAGGAGTCTGTGACTCTGATTCTAAGAGAACACTTGGGTGGTATCAATAAATACTGCTGTACTTTAAGGGTCATGAGAGTCTGACAGGAAAATTATTTGATGAGAGTGAGGGTGCCAGTAGACAACAGCAGAAATGACATAAGGAAGTGTGACAAGAATGCAAGTTGTAAATGATGCAAAAGTAAAACTAAGTGAGCTGTTGCTAGAAGTGTTTGTTCATGAGTTGAATGCAAGGGTTTTACATTGCAGGCTAATAAGGTCTCTTTTATTAAATATAAGCATTTCCTCTGTCTTGGATTTCCCAGCTAGGCAATGACACCTAATTCAAGAAACAGGAGTCAAAGACACAAATTTTAAAGCAACAACAACCTAATGAGGAAATACTTTGTTCCATGCTTATTTCTTCAATGAAGCAAACCCTGAGGCAATTACAAATGCACGTTAAGATTGGTACCAGTTAATATTAACTAATTAGTAGTAGTTGAAATGTAAGTTGCTGGCCTTGAATTTGATTTTTTTTTCAAACTGCTCATAAAAATTCAATATGAAAAATATTCACATCAAATCTTTTTGCAAATAAACATGGAATGTCATGTTTTAGTATTTTTTGCATTAAATTCCTGTGTTGAATGTCTTGATGCATTCCCATCTTCAGAGCCACTCTAAAATTAGGATTTTGTAATTTGTAATTTGTCCACTATAATTGAACCCCTGGGTTGCAGTTTCACCAGTGATAAGATTTTAATTTTAAATATTGAAAAGAAGGTTCTACTGGGCCTGCACAGTTGCAGTGAAATAACCTAAAACATACAAACCAAAAAGCACACACAAAACCATCCCCCACTCCCAATCCCTCCTCAAACACATCTATTCCAAGAAGAGCATAATGTTAAATATCCACCCTTTAACTATGCCAGTGTGGTTTTGTGGTTTAATATACTATAGTATGTGAAAGGTGAAATAGAGCTATAGCAAATATTTGTGTGCATGCCCACAAAAAGTTAAATATACCTAAATATAACTGCCTCACTAAATCATTCCAAAGCCCATCATCAAAAAATACTGGAGGATGAGCTCACTCACAAGTGAACTTTTATATATACTTGTGTGTTGGTGTGTCTTCTCCCCCTCCCCCTATGGGCGATGGAAGTCCAAAAATCTCATGTACACACAACATCTGGGCAATGCCCCACTCAGTATGAAGTAGCACAGACATCTGTGACTAATATCCAGATCATTCCATTTATTGGACTCAAGACAATAAAAACGGTGGATGAAGTTTAAAGAATTTTTTTGAGGATTTGTGGGTGGCCAGCCAGTATGACTAAGATACAGGCACTTTTTAACTGCTTCAAACAGACTTCAGCCTGACTGGTCAGAGTCCCATGTGGTCAGTACGGAAAAAGTGGAAACCAGTAAAAAACCCTCCCATCCCACTGGATTTTAATCATGTCCCTGCATAACTTATTCTTGATAACACTTCCCCTCAAAGTCATGCAGCCAAAATAATGGAGTCAGGAGTTGCTTTGGTGCATTGTTGTCACAAGATTGCTAGCAAATTGAAGGGAATTTAGAGAAAAAAGTCAAGAATTTCAAAGGAGACTGGAAATGTCAAGAGAAGGATTGAGATAAGTATGATTTTTTGACATGTGAGAAATATATGAATAGTATAGAGTTCTAAAAATATTCTTTACAAAGACTAAGAAAGCATAACATGAGGGGCCAATTGCAAAATGATTTAATTATAATGCAGCCTCAATTAAAGGACATTTAGAAAAAAACAATAAATCTCTATGTCTCTATGTTATTTTCCAGGGTAAAATAATCTTCTGTTCCAATCTCTTGCGCAGTGATTTGTAAAACTGTGTTGCATGTGTGAATCTGTTCTTTCTGCTGACTGCAAAAATCCCAGAGATGTAGGAAAGTCAAACAGCAAAATGAGGACAGGTGTTGCCTGTAGGGATGGTGAGGCAATGTAACAGGTAGTCCAGATGTGTTGTGGATGCCCCAGCCCTGACAGAGTTCAAAGCCAGGTTGGATGGGGCATTGCGTAACCTGGTCTAGTGGCAAGAAATTTGGAACTAGACTGTCTTTAAAGTCCCTTCTAACCCAAACTATTCCATGATTAATAAGGCATTATTAATTTATTAAGGAGGATGAGGATCTCAAGAAAGATAGAATCCAGGAATAGAAAGACACATAAAATATATAATAAAAACCTCAAAACAACAAAATATTAAAAAATCATGCTGAACCTGGTCCTGCCCACCTGTGTGATGTCTCACTCAACACAGTGTTGTAATGATGCAGCTGGCATTTGAAGTTATCTTGAGATCAATGGTAAGTTTAAACTGATTTTCCATGTGTACTGTGCTGCTCTGCCCACTACATCCCACAGGAAAAACAGTGTGAATAATTTCAATTATTTGAAATATACATAAGGACATGAATAGTCAGGTATGTGCAGCCCAGACTACTCTCAGTTCAGATATCACACATACTATTTTCAATTTACAGGACTATTCTATGTTTGAAAGTGCATGAAGACCATAGCATATGAAATTGGTAGGTTCTTATGTTTGTACATCCTCCAGGTGTCATCCAAAAGTTCTTCAATCCCTGCAAAGCAGATTAATCTATGTACAAAAGTAGTCTCTCCTCTTTGGAAGTCATAATTGGATGGCACCTGCCTCTTTACATGTTAATTTACAGCCAAGACTATGAGAGGTACCTGCTCTAAAAGCAAATATTAGACTTTGGACTATGCTGACACTGGAGTTTGTAACTTTAACTGCAGATAAATTTCCACAGACTCTAAGAACATTCGGATTCAGCAAGCTCCTGAAATGAAACAGACCTAAAATAGACTCGAGAGAACTGCTAAAAGGATGGGGTCATAGCCAAGATATAATTTATTGCCAAATCAAAAGCATTGATTTCAACAAGAATGAGAATCTAGCCATAAAAATATTCCCACAATCCACCCACATTAAGAAGATTTTGCTGTGAGACACACTGCAGGTTGAGGTTTGGGCAGATATGACCAATTTAGGCAAAGGAAGAAAAGATGAAGACGGCTTCTGCTGACTCTGAGAAAGCAATATTGACTAAGAGCCAAGACTTCCCTGCTATGCAAGAAGCTGTACCATAGAGCTGAAAGTGGACATGACTAGCCACTTCCCCAGATGTGTCAGCTGGTAGCTATTTATCTTTTGATATAATAGATTTTATTATAAGTAAGTGGTCTTTTGCTAAGTTAATAACTTTCATTTATTTTTCCACATTATGCTCTGAAAAGTCCCACAGCAGATTTTACATAGTATAAGTGGTAAAAAGACCAGCTAGGTTGTAGGATTTATATAGAACTGCATTCTCTCTCTGTGCTCTAAGTTCTCTGCCTGTACCTAAGCAATAGTCATAAAATGTTCTTATCTGTCCTTACCTGCTTTCCTGTTTTTCCTTCTGTGGCAACTCTTTGCTGCTCTCCTGCTTTCTCAAACTGACCAGCTTCATAGTAATAATTTCCTACCACATGGTACATCCTACCCAGTCTTTTGTCTTTACCAGCAAGAAGATAATTTTCTTGGCACTATCTTTTTGTTTCATCTACTCAAACTTGAAACAAAAATTATCCTCTTTGGGTAGAGCGCAAGCCAATTTTATGAAGTGGGCTTGTGGATTTATCCTTATAATACATGAAAGGTGTGTCATAGAATCTCTCTAAATAGTATTTTCTCTGCATGTTTTAATTGCAATATTTCAGCAGCAAGATATCCACAAGCACAGAACTACAAATCGGTCTGTCTCATGTCTATGCCTGCCAAGGTCATGGATCAGATCCTCCAGATAACTTTCATAAAGGTACATGGAAAATAAAAATGTGATGGGTGATAGCAAACTTGGCTTCTCTAAAGGCAAATTATGCCTGAAAAATTTGGTGGTCTTCTATGATGGATGCAGAGGTAGTGGATGGGGGAAGAGTGACTGACCTTTACCTGTACTTGTGCAAATCATTTTACCCTGTCCCAAATGATACCCTTGTCTCTGAACTAAGAGTTGTGGATTTGATGGAGAGACCACGGCGTGGATAAAGAGCTGTCTGGATGTCTGCACTCAGAGCTGCAGCTGGCAGTGTGATGTCCAGCATGGAGGGCAGTGACAAGTGTTGTTCCTCAGGGAAAGGTGCTGGAGCTGGCACTGTTTTGTCGGTGACATGGACAACGGAATTGAGTGCACCCTCACCAAGCCTGAGCATGACACCAAGCTGTACCAACAGTTCATGCCACAACTTCTTGTACTCCTAAAGTGGGAACCCCCCCAACCATGTGGATAACACACCAATGCTTTGGGAGTGGCTGAACAGTGCTTACACAGCGCTGAGGTTTTCTTTCCCCCGACTCTGCCTCCCTCAGCGAGCAGAGCTGAGGTTTACAAGAAGCTGGGAACAGACAGCTGACTCATACTGGCCAAAGGGATATTCCATACCATATGACATCATGCTCAAAAGTAAAAACTCAGGGAAAGAAGGAGGATGGGGGGACATGATTATGGTGTGTGTCTTCCAAAGTAGCTGTTATATTTTCTGAAACCCTGCTTTACAGGAAGTGGCTAAACCTCTGCTTGCTGATGGGAACTAATGAATAAATTCCTTATTTTTCTTTAGTGTGTTGTCCTGGAAGACTGCCTGCTAAACAAGGAGGACTCACAGTACTATTTATGTTGCAGAAGTCTAATGTCTTGGTTTTTTTTCTTCTGTTAAAAGTAGCCCAGGTTGCTAAAACTGGACTGGGAATTGCTAACAGGTGTGACTGCACTATATCTTAAAATTAAGCCACATATCTACTGCACTGTCTGCATCAAATGTTTTGGCATTTTGCCACCAGATTGAGATACTTTTCTTACACTGAGAGATGTGAGCTTCTGAACTGCTTGGGAAGATTTCATGTTGCTCTGCAGTTCTGAGCTCTGTGCAGACCTTCACCAGAGAACATTTTGTTATCCTGAATTTTTGCTGCTGGACACCTCAGCAATGTGGCACAGCAGCAAAACCCATCTGTTTATCTCATAGGCTCAGAAAAAGGACTCTAAAGCACAAAAAAAAAAGCTCTTCCAAAGCAAATGATTTATATCATCAGTCTTTTCTCCAATGGTAGAATGCCCAAAATACTGACAAAACTGATGTGAAATTCCCCAGCAGGGCTTCAGTTCAGAGGGCTGATGCCAGAGTGTAGTAAGCTGTCAAATACATCTTCTCAAGCAGTGTATTTACAGTCACTAAATTCAAGTTATTTCTTCATCCCATTGAAAATGGTATGAGGGCTTTCAAGGGAAAAAAAATTACTAATTGGACAGTAGGAGAGGAACCTTGGAATTTTCAGTGACTGCAGAGTCTGTAGGCTGCAGTCATGTCCTCTTATGCATCCCAAAGTGCAGCAATACAGAGACCTACTCCTGCAACAGCAAAAAGAAACACTTAATTGCCCAGGAGATGCTGAACACTTCATATAGTGGACATGTCATGAGGACACAATCATAAAAACATAGCAAAAAGACGTAACTGTGCAGACAGTGTCCAATAAAAAGCCTTTAGCTCATTGCTAATTAAATCACTCCCACTGTCCTGTTGTATCTGTCCAGTCCTGCCCTATTGGATGGTTTTTAGCACAGCAGAGGCTGTGCTGTCTTTCAGCACACCAAGAGCAGAAAAGAGAAATACTCAAAACCAAGTAGATCCTCAACCAGTAGTTCTTGTAAGCATTAAGAAACACATATAAAATCACTCTGGTATAATTTGTTTCACGCTTTCTTAGGGGAATTTAGGAGAGAAATTAAAAATACAAGATGAAAAGTATCTTTAAAGAATATTTCCTTGGATTTTCAAGCTGGCCTCCAAGTTCCATCCAAATAGAAAAACACTAGTAAGGTAAGAAATGCATTCCTTATTTCAGTATACATCATATGCTAATGATTGAGTGTCTCAGTTGAGCCACAGCTTCTCTCCCAGGATGGGTGCAGGTACATTCAGAACTGCAGCATGTTAGACATTCCACAGAATGATGAAGCCCACGTGTAAAAAACACAGAAAAATTATGCACAGAACATTGTTTAAAATGCTTTGTTGTCTCTTGCATTATTTCCTAAAGCTTATTATACCAATCACCTGGAGCATAAATCTGTCTTCAACATCTGTTCTTCTCTTCTAAAGCAGCTTCCCACTGCCTTTGACTGTTGCTTTTGCATACAATTCTTTATCAAACCTAATTGGAAACAGCACTGAAACCAACACTTACCATCTCCCCGTGCTGCTTAACCCCTCTGCATCCAGAACATTGCTGAACATTGCACATGAGGATGTAATCCTTTGAGAAGCACAGGATTCTCTCCAGTGCTGAACCAGGTAAGCCCTCCTCATAATTGGGCCTGCAGGGTTATCTAAATGTCCCATGAAAACAAACTTAGAAGTTCAGGGTTTCAAAGCTGCCAGTTATGAACAGAACTAGAAGCATCCTGCTGCATGAGTCTTATGGAGCTGACAAGAAAAAGCAAATTTTGGTCCCTTATAATCCCACACATGTATCACAGTCACCTACAAGTACAGGCTTGGGGGTTATGGTAAGAGTTATAGATATACCTTAAAAGTAAAACATATTTTTATAATAATCTCCTCCCATTTTAGTTCTAGTATTAGCATTAGTTATGGCTGTGTTGCAGAGAAAACAAAGTGTGTTTTTGCTGTTTTAGTTTAAAACAAATAAAAAGAAACTGAGAGGATTATTTTTTTATTTAATAAGAAAATAATTTTAGGTTAATACATGGAAAATTAATGACTCACAGGGTGCACTGTAGGTCACAGAGGAAGCACAAAGCCTTTCATTTCCAGGCATCACTGATTTGCTTTCATTTGTGCTCCACGATTATATACCTAAATCTTTAAAAACTTTGGATTTTTATGAACTGAAGCATAAATATGATGTTGAAGCAGTTGTTTCATAGGAGAAGTAGAATAAAAAATAAAGAATATTTCTGCACATATTTGCATCTTCATAAACAAAGTAACACAAATCTTTTAATTCCTTAACTGGTTTGATGGTGTGACTGTATAATAACTTTATGTTTTGCTTCATTTCAAGGATACTTGACTATCACATAAATAGAAATTCAGTGTTTCTAATTTTATAGTTTTAAACTGATGTTTTGGGGCTACATATTATATAATCTGTAATAAATAACTTTGCTGAAAAATGAGAGGAATCAGTAAAAATCAAATTCACTGTCATATGAATATGAAGTGTCTTAAAAGTGACTCATAGAAACTAACTGGCTTTACAAAGTCAACATCAGATGTATTCCTAAACCACAAGTGTGGATAAGTCTATGACAATATCCTCCAGCAATTTATAATTTCCCTCAACTCATGCATTACATCAGCTCCAAGGTATTTCTATATGAGTTTAAAGTTTAACTAATGACCAGAAAACTTTATTCACTTTCTCTAAATCACATATTTTTCCTCAAATGTCAGATATTCTGAAATAGATTTTTTTTACTTCCAGTCAAAGCAAATATAGCTGTGGGTCCAGTTTCCCCCAGTACCTTTAGCTCAGACTCCTTCATTTTTGATGGAAATGCAAACTTTTAGATTATATGTATTGAGGTTAAACCTTCAGTAGTGCCCCTGATCAATAGAATCACCAGCTATGTAACTTATGAAAAAATATAGATACTGATGGGTACTACATCTTTAACTGTTGTAAATATTTAATATTCTTCTGCCTGAAATGAGAAACAGAACAGAAAAAATATCAAATTCCTTACTTTACTGCTCTAGTGATTAGATTATTCTTTAAGAAAGAAAACTATAAAATTCCTTTCTCTCTCCCTCTCTCTCTCTGTGTATATATATGTATATAATACTTACAGATTACATATATTTTCTCTTGTTATTCATATATAGAACCATACCACTCATTTAAATATGAGTTAATATTTAGTCAAATTATTCTTCAAATAATTCAAAGTCAAAACATAACAGTTTTAACACATTTACAAAGCTTGCTTGCTCTTCACTTGATATATAATGGAAACCCAATGCAACAGCTCCAGTGGCAATCATGCTTGCTTTCAGTTGAATACCCAAATAGGTAAATTTTAAAATTTTAATTTTATTTAAAAATAAAATTAAAATTTAATTAATTAAAAAAATTAAATTTATGAAGGAACTAATGAAAAAATTTAAATTCCTGAAAACAGCAACATATTTGTCTTAAACTCTCACTAAACTGACTGGCTGAGGTTTCTACCCTGTTCTCAGAAGGCAGCTGTCCCCCTTTCCACAGGAGAATTGCATTTATTCGTAGGAGTGTAAGTCCCATGCTTGTTTCCTTGTCACTTCATGATTATTATTATCTGAGGTCTCAGATTAAATGTGCACTAAAACATTTTCAATACATTTTTCAGTGATTGTGTCCCTAATCCAATGTCCTTGTAAATGCTTGTAATCCCCCTTAGCATTTTGCATACTCTGTTCTTTTACCCAATCCAAATACCCTTCTTAAAAATCAAACTTTTAAAATTTCTTTTTGTTATGAAAATAATTTCATTTATCAAAAGTATGTATTATATTTGACAAATGGAGTAACTAATAGTTTTGTAGAAATTACTTAAAATCATAGAGTTCTACCATCAACCCTGCCAAATCCACCACCAAATCATGTCTACATGGCTTTTTACTATATTCTGGGATCTTGACTCCACCACTTCCTTGGGCATCCTGTTTCAATGCTTGACAGCCCTTTCTGTCAAGAATTTTTCCCAGTAATCAATCTAAACATCCCCTAGCACAATATGAGGCCATTTCCTCTTGTCCTATTGCTTGTTAACTGGGAGAAGAGACTGACCCACACCTTGCTACAACCTCCCTCCAAGGAATTGTAGAGTGAGATAAAATAAACACTATAAAGACTTCATCAGCCACTCCTCACAGGACTTCTATTCCAGACCCTTCACCAGCTTCTCTGGATATGTTCCAGCACCTCAATATATTTATTGCAGTGAGGGGCCCAGAACTGGACACAGGATTTGAGGTGCAGCCTCCCCAGTACCGAGTACAGGGGGACAATCCCTGCCCTGCTCCTGCTGGCCCCACTATTGCTGACACAGGCCAGGATGCCACTGGCCTTTTTGGCCACCTGGGCACTGCTGGCTCATGTTCAGCTGCTGTCACCAGCACCCCCAGGTCCTTCTCTGCTGGGCAGCTTTCCAGCCCCTCTTCCCCCAGACTGTAGTGCTGCAGGACTTTTTGTGACCAAAGTGCAGGAGCCAGCACTTGGCCGTGTTGAACATCATACAATTGGCCTCAGCCTATCGATCCAGCCTGTCCAGATCCTCCTGCAGAGCTTTCCTGACCTTGAGCAGATCAACACCCCTACCCAGCTTCACCCAGCAGATCATCACCCCATACCCATCTGCAAACTCACTGAGCTTGCACTTGACCATCTCTTCCAAAATCCTGTCAAAGCTATTAAACAGGGCTGGGCTCAACATTGATGCTTCTGGAACCCTGGTGACTGGCTGCCAGCTGGATGTAGCAACATTCACCACCCCTCTCTGGCCATGGCCATCCAGCCAGTTTTCTGCCCTGCAAACAATAGTTCTTAAAGAAGCATCTACGAGAGCACTTCTGCCCAACAGACTGTGGAAGTATCTGTAGGTGCCCCTTTTATAAGTTTGTAACTTGAGTTCCCTTCTGGTAGGAAAGATTCCCTTTGGTATACTTACAGGGCTTTTTTCAAATTTCCAACTTTTAATTTTTTTTAAAAATTAAATTATATAGAAATTGAGTTTAATTCCTAGCACTTAAAGAAACAATTGGTCATACAGAAAGAAAAAAAATAACAAACAAAGAACATGTACCTAGTATCTGTAAAGTTGTCTCATTTTAAATAACATTTTTCATGTCCTCTTCAGTGTGTGAGCTGTTCAGGTTAAAAACACTTTTTGAACAGTTTTTGCCTGTTACCTAATTAAACTTGCTATAACACTTTTTAAACTTGATAAATAATGCATAGCAAAGCAAGATTATGGTGGGTGAATATTAATGGCAGGAACTAGAGCATAGAAACTAATCTATAGTCAGAGAACAGTAAAGCACAGAGTACTAAGTGACATAAGTAGGCTAATTGGATGCTTCTTACAGGAACTGATTTCTGCAAACATTAGATTCACCTGACAGAGATATATTTGATGATTCTTGGATAAGAAAGGAAGAAAATTCTTCTCTTTTATGTCAAAGTAACAGAACTGTGTCTTGACATCAAGATAAAAAACCAACCAAACAAAGAAGAAAAAAGAAGAGGTGCACCTAGTATCCTATTGGATTATTATTTTCTTCTTCATTTATTTCAAGAATCATTTCATTTATTTCAAGAATTTTCTCACAATCCTTCTCCTACCCTTGACAAAGACTCAGATTGTTAGAATGAGATAGCATTTTGGAAAACAACCATTTAGCAGTAACGTATCTTGATCGATGTTTGCATATGGTCTAGATGAGGTAGTTTAAAATAATATAGTTGCCCTTCTGCTCACAAAGTCT